>NC_067149.1:7287749-7603820 GCF_903995435.1 Acomys russatus
AATAAGACATAGAAATTAACTTTAACTAAATGTGAACGTTTTAGTAGTTCATGGAGTTACACAGTTTACATAGCAATATTGGGTTCGGATCTGGTCTTGAAATGTGTGGCTTCACATTGCTTAAAAGTAACTGCAAGAGGCACAGATAAATTGGGCAGTTCTATCGAGCAAAGTGAAAGAAAGGGCAGCAAGCAAATCAAGGGATCTTGTTAATTTATCTCACTAGCTGAGAAATTTTAGCATAAGAGTGACAATTGGACCAGCATTTCTGAATATTCTTTTCCATTGCCTACCTTTCCATCCATCTCTGAGGCCAGACCTCTGTTAACCATGGAAGGAACTGCAAGCTCACAGGTCAATAGTCAGAAAATATTCTTGACGTCTAGGACACCCATTCCTATTTGGAAGCAAAAACTGATTAGGTAATGAAATGAGGTGAAATGTCACAAAATAGCAGACAATCATAAATTAAAGAAGGGAGGGCATGTAGAATTCCATGATCCACATCGCTATTGACAGAGAAGCTTCTTTCGCAGTGGTATTAATGACTCCAGACTCATAACTGAGAATTAGAGACATTGAAGACTCCTATGACAACCAGTTTCCTCACCCTACCCCCCAAAAAAAGAATGCCTAAACAACAAGATATTGAAGAAAGTCCTTAAAATGTGATAAAGTCGCTGAAGTGGCACCTCTTCCCCATTGATGGCTTCTGGCAGGGAGTGGGGGAGTGCCTCAGTTTTCTTTAAGGGACTGGCCACTGGGAGTTAGATCATGCTTCAGTGAGTATATGGGCAACACAAATTGGACATGGTGCTTTGCTATGTTTTAGTTTTGAGTGACACAAGAATGGGAGGTTGGACCAGGGAGGAATAGGGAAGCAAGTGCGATCATTGTGCAAAATTCCTAAATAATTAAAAGAATACGTTGGAGGAAAATAAAGGAAGGTGGGACAAACATAGCATTAGCACTTGAGGAATATGGTCACATTGCATCTATAGTCAGGAATGCTATTCATCTCCCTCTTTCCTTTTCAGTCAGATCAGAAGCCCAGCCCACGGGAGGCTGCTACACAGTTAGAATGGGTGTTCCAATCTCATTTCAACAAAACCATAAAGTGCCATACAGATATAACAAGCGACTTCTTTCCTGGGTGACTCTAGATTCTATCAGGTTAATAATCAAATATTACCATCACATATGATTGACTGACTGATTTTTTTGGAGGGGTTGGTTAGCTTGCTAGTGACTCCTAAAAGTACCTTGTGACACATCTAGGTTTCCACATAGGCTCCCTACTGACTGGAAATCTTGGATATTTAGGATTTCTCTATTACTCTGTGAGTCTCTGTCCCTGAGAAAATGCTCAATGTGTACACTGGGATGCCAACCCCACCAAAGCCTTATCTAATGCTACCAAAGAATGCAACTTTGTTCTTAACCATTCCCATATGGCTCAGAGGACAGCCATCAAACTGTGTGGTGCTTTTCATCTCTGTCTTAGTTTTTCCACACTGCATTTATATTTTCTTTTTTACATTAAATGTGCATGGGCTTAGTTTGTACTTATTGTCTTTATGTACAATTAAAATTATTATAAAAGTAATGGGCTTAATTCTACAAATAAGATGTCACGGTTTTAGGAATTCAGAATCCAGGTGAAAGTAGCAATTAATCATAAACCTAAGGGAGGGGAATAGGGTGAAAGAGGGAGCAAGGGAGGAACAGGAGGATACAAGAGATGAGATAACAATTGCTTTGTAAATCTGAATAAATTAGTTAAATACAAATAAATTTTTAAAGGATTAAAAAAAGAAAGTAGCAATTAAAATTTTATTTAAAAAATGAATTTGCTGCTGTATGGAACTCACAAATCTGTTGAATTTCTTGCTGGTTAAGTGTCCTACACCTATCTTATTTAAGCTTTTCTTCATAGAATGTGTATAGCCTAGCACAGGAAAGACTATGAAGGATAGACTGCAAACAGTTAACATGCTTTCACTTGGCTTAAGGCTAACACACAAAAGGTTGTATGAATAGAATAAACAAGATCTATTGCTGAAGATAATTAAAGAAGTATAAATAAATTAAAAATATGCTCAGCACTGTAGTTTGCTTTTTGTTGATGTAACACATCACCCTGACCAACTTAAAGAGGAAAAGGGTTTAGCTGACTTATTTATTGGGGACAGCTCATCATGGAGAGAAGTCAAGTGTAGAGGAATCTTAATTCCCAACATGCTGCTCTGGCAAGAGAGCACATCTCTTACCAGGTCTGTGTGATCTGGCTGCAATACAGACACACCTTTAACCTCAGGAGACAGACAAGCAGATCTCAGAGTTCAAGGCCAGCCTCTCACAGAGAAAGTTTCAGGTAAAAAAAAAAGCTTAGTTTCCTGGTAAGTGAAGGCTTTCGTGGGACATGCCCCTTGGGCTAGTATGCAGATATAAGTGAGTATATACCATTTGATTCTTTCTGCTTCTGGGTTAACTCACTCATTATGATCATTTCTAGCTCAATCCATTTATCCACAAATTTCGGGAATTCCTTGTTTTTAATAGCTGAGTAGTATTCCGACCTGGTGGCACTCAGAGGAAGGACAGCAAGTAGCCAAGAAGAGACTTGATACCCTATGAGAATATATAGGGGGACGTAATCCCCCTCAGGAACAGTCATAGGGGAGGGGAATAATGGGAAAATGGGGGGGGGGGAGGAATGGGAGGATACAAGGGATGGGATAAACATTGAGATGTAACAAGAATAAATTAATAAAAAAAAAAAAAAAAAAAAAGCTTAGGTCCAAGCATAGTGGTACATGCCTTTGATTCCAGCATTCAGGAGCCTGAAGTTCTAGTTAGTTCTCTTCAGGTGATTCGGTTGAATCAGTGAATTGAGAAGCGGTGCAGTGGAGTTGAGCTCACAGCAGTTCAGTTTGTAGATTTTAGAAGCAGTTTTTACCAGGAGAGTTTTACAAAGAAGTTGAAGGGGGAGAAAGCTGGACACAGGTAAACAGAAGGAGCCAGAGAATGAGAGCGAGTGAGAAGATGAGAATAGATTACTAGGGACAGAGGCCAAGCAGAGCAATTCAGTGAGAACCTGAGAGAAGCTAGATTGGACGAGTCAGCTTCGACAGGAGTTTGAGCCAAACAGCTGAGCTGAACCAGCCAGCAAGAGTGCAGAAAGGGCTAGAAAGCGTAAACTTATTCAGCAGTAAGTCTCAGAGGCTAAAAACATTCTATGTCTAGACAAGATTGTACAGAGGGTAGAAGCATCCAAACCTAGGCCTAGGTTAGCAGATGCAGGCAATAAGTCTTCAAAAGGACAAGTACATCAGGAAAATAAAAGTTATATTTACAGTCAAGGCAGGAACGTAAAGTAGAACCATAGAGAAAAGCATTTTATTGGCTTGTTCCTCATAAACAGCACATTGTGCTTTCTTACACAACCTGGAGGTGACACCACCCACATTGCGTTGCATCTTTTCATTTCAGTCATTAATCAAAAAAATACCCCCAGGCTCAGCACGATGAAGGCAACTCCTCAAGTGACGTTTTTTCTTCCCAGAGGAGTCTAGTTTCTGCTAACTGGACAAAAACTAACAATAGCATGAGTTGAAACACAGAGCAGTGTTTGTAAGATATTGAAATTAATTATACCAAGAGAAAGATTTTTTAGACTTAATAATTATATATATGTATATATATTGAATTTGTCCCTATACTGGGTGCTTCCTACCAGAATATTTCCATCAAAAAACATTCTATATTGGTGTTGTTCAGTTCAGCTCATACAGAGAATCCATGAAGAACACAGAACCCTTGCTCCTTAAGGGGAAAAATGAGAACAATTTCTAATCCTTCTTGCGGGACTCACTTTCCCTTTCTTCCTGCACTTGACTGAGCACAAAGGGAAAGATGGTATTTCAAACTAAAGGACAAGTATGGGACTGATTTTTCCTCTGTGTGTGTGTGTGTGTGTGTGTGTGTGTGTGTGTGTGTGTGTGTGTGTATGTTGGGGTAGGTATTTTTATGCCCATAATTTCTTCAAAGAAATCATTTTAGGCATTACTTATGATGCATGTCATAGAGTCTCTAAGAAGTAAAGTTGATTACAAAATGTATTTCACAGTGGAAAAATGTACTGAAAGTCTGTAAGCATGAAGAATAAACACGGGAGTGATTCTCCAGTGTCACTGTACTGAATTTAGAGGTGGCTTTTCTTCCATGGGCTGGATTCATGTTTTCATCTTTGTTGTAAACAGCAAGGTATCTTCGCATTCGTGTCATAATAGATGAAGGTCCCTTTCAACAATTATTTTTGTAATGATGAAAGAAGTTGAGAGTTCACACACATACTAGAATGAACTCATTCTTTGGTGGCAAGATTCACGTTGTGGGTGAAATTAAGACAGTACATAGGGAGACAAGATCTGGCTAACAGCACTGGGCAATGGTAAGCTTTGGTCATCCACATAAACAGTTAATGGTAGGCTTAGCTAATTCTTCCATTTGTAAATTTATAATACTATCTCTGAAAAATAAATGACATCTTAGACATTATAGTTATTAAAAAGCATTTCATTAATACATGTTAAATTTATTATACTGATTATTAAGATTTTAAATAATCCTGCCTTAGACATAAGGGGTTTTTAATTTTAGAGATTATAGTGTAATTAAATTATAGCAAGATTTATCTTTTAGTGTAGAGTCTCTTCTGGTGCTGCTTATATCCATGGCCACTCTTCGCAACCACAGATATTTTCTGCACACAATTCTGCTTCAGACTGGCATAAATGATAGCATAGAGTATGTAGGTCTTAGAAACTGGGTTTCGCCACTTAACATGCTACTTTTGATATTTACCTTACCATTGTTTGTGTGAATAATTCTTCTGTAATTGGAACATGCTTATGTATGCTTATTCATTGATTCCTTGATCCTCAAGAGAAATGTGTTTCTGTTGCTTCCTTTTTTTCCGTACTAGGTATAGATGAATTTGGCACGAATATTTTCATGAAGGTTTTTGTTTTACCCTTCCATTTCTTCTTCCTCTCATGTGTGGTATTGGTATCACCCAATTTTCTTTAACATATGCTATAAACATAGTAGCTAGTCCCTTATCTTTCAGAGTTGCACAGCCTACTAAAGTAAGAACTAGATACATGTGGCTGCCTCCATTTAATTTACGGTTAAGTTAAAGATTCATTTCCTCTATCATACTGAATACAAATCAAGTATTCAACAGCTATTATGTGGCTAGCCTTATTTGGACAGAGAAGAATAAATATTAGCCATTATGGAAAGCTTTCTAGAAGAGTTGTTGTAAGGCATTAGGAAAAATTGTGGGGACCAGAGGAGAGAATCAGTTGAGGACCAGAGGAGAACACAGCCCATAGCATCCACTAAGCAGGGCTGGTAGGGACACACAGAGACTAAAGCAACAATCAAACAGCTTGTGTGAGTCTGTGGTCAGTCCTTGGCTTATACGTTATGGTTGTTTGGCTTAGGGTTCTGTGGAACTCCTAGCAGTGGGTGTAGGAGTGTCTCTGACTCCTTTGTCTCCTCTTGGTACCGTTTTCCTCTTACTGGGTTGTCTGGTCCAGCCTTGATATGAGGGTTTTTACCTAGTCTTGGTGCATCTTGGTATGCCATGTTTAGTTGATATTCATGGAAGTTCTGATCTTTTATGAATGGAAATGAAGAAGCAGTGGATCTGGGGAGAGCAGATATGTTAGGGCTGGGAAGGGGAACTGGGGAGAGTAGAAGGAGAAGAGGCTGTGCTGACGAAGATTTGTATGAGAGGAGAATAAAAAAGACTACTAAAATGGAAGTAAAAAAAAAAGAAGACAGAAGCCAATTTTTCTCTTCATCTTCTTTTTCATTTTTACCAGACTGTTCACTTTCCAATAGCTCAAGCTTTTGCCTAAAACTATATTTCTTCTGCCTGGTACTTTTTTCTATTATAATTTTTAAAGTAAAAATCTTCTACATAGGAATTTTTCTCAGATTTTGTTTATCTGGCAAATAATAACTTCATTTTTAAAGTTAACTTAAAATTAAATGAAGATTTAATTTAAAAATTATCAGCTCAGTACCACGAAGACTGAGTTCTCAGCACAAAGGAAATTTATTTATCCTAGAGGAAAAAAGAGCAGGGAATAAGAGACAAAAATAGGAGATAGAGGACAAGTGAGCAGGGAAGGGAACAAAGAGAAGGAAAAGGATGTTTGTCCTGGAGTGGGACAAAGGACTGTCTCTGCCTAGAGAGGAGAGAGACATGGCCCTCAGGCAAGAGATGGTTTATAAAGGTAAAATGGGAAACCCTGTATTACTATAAGGTGTTTAATTTTGATTGCCAATGTTAATTAGGTGAACCAAAGTGTATTTTTTATTGCTGATAGCTGGATCTTGGTGGTCAGCATCAGGAGGAAGAAGTGGACAAATGGGAGAATAGAACTTGGTGTCTGACTTGAGGAATGTAATTGAAAGGTTTTGGTTTTTGTTTTTTGTTTTTGTTTTTGTTTTTGTTTTTAGCAAGCAGAGGTTGTCAGGAAGAGAGTCAAAGCCTGCCAGTGCCATGTTTGTCATGCATGGGCTAGCCAGAGTCCCTTTAAAATTAATTTTAAACTTTTGTTGGGTATAGAATCCTTGGTTGGTAGTTAGTTTTTCTGTCAACACTTCAGGCATGTTACTATGTCACTCATATTTTGTGGCATCTATAGTTTCTGATTTGAGTATACTGTAATTTATCCTTTGTTATTCAGTATGCTATGTGCCCTTTAATGGTTTATTCAAGAGTGTTAGAACTTTTATTCTCATCATTAAAATTGGTTTGTGTGTGCATGTATATGAAAGAGAGGTGATTAAGCTTATTTGCTGTTCTCTGAGTAACATGGACCTGTGGGTTTTTGTTTTCTTTTCTTTAGCTTTTCAGTAATTAAAACCACAGCCACAGCTTTGGGGTTAAATGCTGGATCAAGTTGAAAGACTTTAAGCGATGCAATGGGCAAGCCAAGCCTGCTGCTGAAGCAGTCACCGAGAGCTGATTCTGAAGAGACCCCAGGAAGCAGAGAAATAAGGGGAGTAGCAGGTGACAAAGAAGATAATGTTTGTTAGGACTTTGGGTGGTCAAGTTTGTGGTCCTGGAGTCTCAGCTAGAAATGAAATATCACTGTATAACTCAGGAATTGCAACCAACTTCTATGAAGGAGCAAAGAATTTGGAGGCCAGCGGTCAGCCTCAAGGATTCTTCTCAGGGATATTTGGTTTGGTGGTGTTTAATTTCTTGAGTTCTTTATATATTTTGGATATTAGACCTTTGTCAGATGTAGGGTTGGTGAAGATCTTTTCCCAGTCTGTAGGCTGTCGCTTTGTTCTCTTGACAGTGTCTCCTGCCTTACAGAAGCTTCTCAGCCTCATGAGGTCCCATTTATTAATTAATTGTTAACATTAAGGCCTGGGCCGTTGGTGTTCTGTTCAAGAAGTTGTCTCCTGTGCCAATATGTTCCAGGCTCTTCCCCACTTTTTCTTCTAAGTGACTTAGTGTCTCTGGTTTTATGTTGAGGTCTTTAATCCACTTGGATTTGAGTTTTGTGCAAGGTGACAAATATGGGTTCAATTGCATTTTTTTTACACATAGACCTCCAGTTAGATCAGGACAATTTGTTGAAGATGTTATCCTTTTTCCATTGAATGGATTTGGCTTCTTTGTCAAAAATCAAGTGACCATATGTGTGTGGATTCATATCTGGGTCTTCGATTCAATTCCACTGATCAACCAGCCTGTTGCTGTGCCAGTACCATGCTGTTTTATTTACTATTGCTTTATAGTACAGCCTGAGATCAGGTATGGAGATTCCTCTGGAGCACCTTTTATTGTACAAGATTTTTTTTAGCTACTCTGGTTTTTTTTGTTTTTCCATATGAAGTTCAGAATTGAACTTTCAATATTTTTAAAAAATTGTGTAGGTATTTTGATAGGGATTGCATTGAATCTGTAGATTGCTTTTGGCAAGATGGCCATTTTTACTATGTTATTTCTCCCGATCCATGAGCAAGGAAGATCATTCCATCTTCTCATGTCATCTTCAATCTCTTTCTTCAGAGTAGCAACAGCCTACAAACTGGGAAAAAATCTTCACCAACCCTACATCTGACAAAGGTCTAATATCCAAAATATATAAAGAACTCAAGAAATTAAACACCACCAAACCAAATAACCCAATTGAGAAATGGTGCTTGGAACTAAACAGAGAATTCTCAACAGAGGAATATCAAATGGCTGAGAAACACTTAAAGAAATGCTCAACCTCCTTAGTCATCAGGGAAATGCAAATCAAAACAACTCTGAGATTCCATCTTACATCCATCAGAATGGCTAAGATCAAAAATTCAAGTGAAGCCACATGCTGGTGAGGATGTGGGGAGAGAGGAACACTCCTTCATTGCTGGTGGGAATGCAAACTAGTACAGCCACTTTGGAAATCTATCTGGTGCTATCTCAGAAAACTGGGAATAGGGCTTCCTCAAGACCCAGCTATTCCACTCCTTGGAATATACCCAGAAGATGCTCCAGCACACAACAAGAAAATTTGCTCAACCATGTCCATAGCAGCCTTATTCATAATAGTCAGATTAAGGAAACAGCCTAAGTGTCCCTCAGTAGAAGAATGGATAAAGAAACTGTGATACATATACACTATGGAATACTACTCAGCTATTAAAAACAAGGAATTCCTGAAATTTGTGGATAAATGGATTGAGCTAAAAATGATCATAATGAGTGAGTTAACCCAGAAGCAGAAAGACTCAACGGTATATACGCACTTATATCTCCATACTAGCCCAAGGGGCATGTCCCATGAAAGCCTTCACTTACCAGAAAACTGGGACAGAGGGAGGACATCCTATTGGGACTCTAGATGAAAGAAGCATGGGAGAATAGCAAAGTAGAAGGATCCAGAGGGTCCTAGAAACCTACAAGTAGAACATTATGAAAGGCATATTTGGGCCCAGGGGCCCCCTCAAACTAAGGCACCAGCCAAGGACAATACAGGCGGTAAACTTTAAACCCCTACCCAGATCTAGCCAATGGACAGAACATTCTCCACAATCAAGTGGAGAGTGGGGTATGACTTTCACAGGAACTCTGGTGCCTCATATTTGACCATGTCCCCTGGAGGGGGAGGCCTGGTGGCACTCAGAGGAAGTATAGCCGGCTACCAAGAAGAGACTTGATACCCTATGAGCATATACAGGGGGAGGAAATCCCCCTCAGGAACAGTCATAGGGGAGGGGAATAATGGGAAAATGGGAGGGAGGGAAGAATGGGAGGATACAAGGGATGAGATAAACATTGAGATGTAACAAGAATAAATTAATAAAAAAATTTTAAAAATTAAAAAAAAAGATATAGATTCTGAGGTCATCAGAATATTAATTCTTGGAAAGGAGCGAAAAGAAGGTGGCAGACACCTTGCTTTGTAGACAACACTCAACCATGGAAGAGAGACCACTTCATTTCCTTGTATCAGGAGAAGGAAGGTAACAATCAAATGGACAAATGAATAAAGTTGCAAGCAGTTGTTTCAAAAGTCTAATTATAGATCTTTAAAATGCAAATGTTTAAGAACATAATAAACAACAACAAAAGAGACTTGCAAAGAGCCAAGGGGAAAGAGATCTGAGCTGCTGAAGGAAAATAAAAAATCAGAAAAAATCAGATACTGACAGTGCTCTGGAGGAGCAGTGTGAAAGACTGTGCAATCAGGAGGTTTTCTCCTTGACACGCTGCTCAGGGGCTATAGCTCTGCCTTTGCAATCAAGGCTGCAGGGGAGAATGTGTGAAATCCAAAATTTGCCATTCTGATTGCTGACTGTAGTACAAATCTTTACTGCCTTCCTAAGTTACTCTGTAAATGATCCTATGAGTAAAAGGAGTAACTCTAAAGAAATTAAGATTATGTATTCTTTTTGGATATTTCAATTCTCAGATAAGGAAAACATTGTTCCTTCAAGTTATATGCTTAAGGAAGTAAATATAGAAAGAAAGAAGTCTGCTAGGCATGCTGCTATGCATCTGTGATGCCAATGATGATGAGGCCGAGGCAAGGGGCTTGGCAATTTAAGACAAGTCTAGAATGTATAGGGAGACCCAATTCTATACAATAAAACAATTTTAGTCACAAATGATATATTATTTGTTTATATCTATTTTGCTGTAAAATGTTTGTATATTTGCACAATAATCTTAAAAGTTAATTAGAGTTTCCCCAGTCCTAGAACTTTGAAGTATCAAATTAGTTTTTACTGGTGCTAGACAGATGGTTCACTGGTTAAGAACATTTGTCATGCTTGCAGAGGACCTGAGTTTGGTATCCTGCACTCATGTCATATTGGGCTGCTCATACCACCTATTTCTACAGCCCCAAGGCATGTGAAGTCCTCTCAGGCTTTCTCCAGAATCAGCATTCACACACACACACACACACACACACACACACACACACACACACACACACACAGGACACACACACACACCGGACACACAGAGAGAAATACACATAAATAAAAATGATATAAATCTTTAAATTTTTATTTCATTTAAATTTGACATTATTTATCTTAGATGTTAAAAATGAGATCATGAAAAACATTCTCAGAAATTTGATTATGAAAGTCAATTCACCATTTAGTTTTTCTTCTGTGTGGCTTAGGACAGAATACGCGTGAGACATTTTCATTTCGAGTGTGCTTTCTATGCAATCATATTTTAAATGCTGCCAGCTTTCACTGGTAATGTTACCGTGGTTAAGCGTGCATAAAAAACAAATCATTTCCATCCATTTCTTTTTTTCCTCTGGAGAGAATTGTAATTTTGGAATAGTTATTTTCTGAATTATCTGTAATCTAGGCAGAAGCTTTGCAGTGTCCCACATTTTTTTTTTAAAGAAATAGCAGGTGAACTGTTTTCACAGTGGGCAGCTTCACTTTGAAAACATAATTATTAACATTTTTTTCTGAGTGAAGTGCAATAGATAAAGAAATTAGTTCAGCAGGTTGAGAGCCTAAACATTTTTTTTTTTTTTTTGTATTTGCTTCATGCTGAGAGATGGAAAAATCAAGTGAGTAAAGTTACAGCCAAAATTCATTCTACCTAGAAATTTTTCTGTATAGCATGGCAAATATAAAGAAACTTTATTTCTTTTCTTTCAACTTGAGAGTGCACCAACCCATCACCTTATCAAAAGCAAATGAAATAGTGACTTGTTGATGGGACTGGGCAGAAGTGACTTGGAGAATTGCTACATCATAATAAAGAGATGGCTCAGAGGTTAAGAGCACTTGCTGCTCTTGTAAAGGACACAGGTTTGGGTCCCAACAGGCAAGGTAGGAGAATCACAAACACCTGTAACTCCATCTCCATAGCATCCAACTGATGCTGGTCTCCTCAGACACCTACAATAATGTGCACATAATTACACACATCACACGAATAAGAATATGATAATTTGAGCGGGACTCCTGGGCCCAAATCTGCCTATCATAATGTTCTTCTTGTAGGTTTCTAGGACCCTCTGGATCCTTCTACTTTGCCTTTCTCCCATGCTTCTCTCATCTAGAGTCCCAATAGGATGTCCTCCCCTCTGTCCCTGTTTCCTGGTAAGTGAAGACTCTCATGGGACATGCTTCTTGGGCTAGTATGCAGATATAAGTGAGTATATACCATTTGACTCTTTCTGCTTCTGTGTTAACTCACTCATTATGATCATTTCTAGTTCAATCCAGGCCGTAAACTTCAAACCCATACCCAGATCTAGCCAATGGACAGGACATTCTCCACAATTAAGTGGAGAGTGGGGTATGACTTTCACATGTACTGTGGTGCCTCATATTTGACCATGTCCCCTGGGTGGGAAGGCCTGGTGGCACTCAAAGGAAGGATAGCAGGCTACCAAGAAGAGACTTGATACCCTATGAGCATATAAAGGGGGAGGAAGTCCCCCTCAGTCACAGTCATAGGGGAGGGGAATAAGGGGAAAATGGGAGGGAGGGAGGAATGGGAGGATACAAAGGATGGAATAACCATAGAGATGTAATATGAATAAATGAAAAAAATTTAAAAAAGAATATGATTATTTTTTAAGAAACAATTTACTGGGGCATTACGTGACTTTAATCCCAATCCTGGGGAGGCAAAGGCAGGTGGGTCTCTATCAGTTTGAGAGTGACTTACAGGTTAGCCAAGGCTACATACATACTGAGACCCCGTCTTTATAAACAAACAAACAAAAACAAAATGCAAAAGAAAAATCTTATTTTGGTGAAAAGATGCAAGTAAAAATTCACTGTATCTCCTCACAATGACTCAGGCCAAACATCTCACTAAGGTTGTTTCACTAAGCATTGTCTGAGGAAAGCTGTGATCCAGCACAGGGCAAAGAATGTTCAAATTCTTTTAACTTTGGTCATGCTGGCCTTTAAACTTTTATGAAAGCATTATGAGTTATTTTTCTTGGAAACCTGTTAATTTCATAAGAGAGAAATTTTATGACTCTTCTAAGAAGCAAAATGAATGCTTCCATGTTTTTCCAGGTGACACATGAGTGTTCAAGTTATCTTCAAACCTCAGCAGTAACCATGAAAAAGAGGGCAAGAAGATTGTAAGAGCCAGAAATTGGAGAGGAGTGTTACAACATACTGGTTCCAGCACATGACCAGAACCAGGCCATTGCACACGTGGACTGACGTCACTGAGGTTGTCTGCGTAAAGCCAAGCTAGTCCATGTTCTACATTGGATGAAGAAGGGACTTACAGAGCTCTGCCCTCGGCAATAGATACACTGGAAGTTGATGGCTGCTGAAGATGGGCGAGTCAGTTTTCTTTATGGATGTGTTGTTAGGTGGGCTTCCCTTGCTCCACCAAAGAGCTTTAAACTCATGAATATGCAAGATGTAACAACTGGACTGGCAGGCTGAAGAAAATGATACAACCTTGGGAGGAAGACATGGTGGGATCTGGGAGAAGGTAGATGGGGAAAGCAGAAGGTGGAGACCATCAAAGTACATTATATACGTATGTGAAATTTACTAAGGAATAAAAATATATTATAAAGAGATTATTCAAATCATATAAAGATCTGAAAAACAGTGCCATCTATTTCATAAGGAAAATTTTCTAAGTAACAGTAATTTCTACTGAAGCATTGGCATTAAAATTAAAAATGAATCTTTCTTGAGAAGCTTAACTCTGCATAAGTTATTTTAGCCTAACTTAGATCAAATATCTGGCAAAAACAACACAGTGAAAAAATGTTTATCTTATTTTTATTTTTTCATTTGTCTTTATGTATATCCTGCATGTATGTCTGTGTACCACGTGCATGGCCGGTGGTCAAGAAGGACAAACAATGGCAGCAGGTTCTCTGGGACTGAGCTAGGCTGTGAGGCACCATGTGGCTGCTAGGACTCTGAACTGAGTCCCTTGGAAAGGCAGCCAGTACTCCTATCTACGGAGCCATTTCTACAGTGCTGGAAATGTTCTACTCATGGTTTCAGCTGCCTATGGCTGCCGAGGCATGGTTCAAACCATGGTGGACCGAAAGCAGAGAGTGAAAGGGATGCTGATGTTCAGCTGCATTTCTCCTTTTTCTCCTTTGCCTCTAGATGCCCATCTCACAGGGGAGTGCTACCAACATTCAGAACATCTTTCCTTCTCAGGCATTCCTCAACTCCTAGGTGATCCTAAAACTATTGAAACTGACAATAAAGATTGACATAAACCCCATGCATTTGGCTAAGTTCATGTTACCTCAATCTAAGATGTAATCTGGAACAGTCTATATAAACCCAACAACAGAACATATGATTCTAAAAAAAACAGGCTAGTTGCAGACAATGCCTATTTATCATCACCTAGAGGAAAATACATATATACATGCATATATATATATATGCTTTATCTCCTTCAATGCTAGTATAATAGCTATGATATCAGAATTTATTCAGAGTAAAAGTAGAAATCAAAGGAGAGAGAGGAAGACATTGGCGAGAGGAGAGAGACAGAGACAGAGATGGAACATTATCAACATTTCCTGTACTAATCCAAAGGACAATGTGATGTTCTTGAACCCTGTGAAGAACCCTACTGCCTTCTGTCCTGAATGTCTTAGGCAAATAGGGCTAGTCAACAAACATGTTCTGTTAAAACTAAAGATCTTTGAGATTTATAAGAGTCTAATCACAAACATATATTTAAATGTGAGCCTTATAAATGGTCTTGCTGTTGCTGGGTATGTGATTCAAGAGTCAGTGGACATTCTCATAATGAAGGGTCTAACTTTTCCCTAAGTGACTTTATATACTTTCATTTATAGTCATTTTCTTTTCATTATCAACCTCAGTATCTTACTTTGTTGGAAAGTGTATCATTCTATACAATGAACTCTGGGACTCAAATATACACCAATTAAAATAATCACCTTTCACATACACAGCTACTGTAGGCTTTTGAAGGATAGTTCCATGATAGTTGTTTCATTCTCCATTAAAAATAATGCATCTGTCATCTCAAAGTGATTCCCACAATTTGCTTTTGTTTCTGACATTTTGAGATGCAGGAACTTCTCACCTGACTTCCCTCCACTTATCTTTCACTATATTTGTATCAACTCTTCCTTCTTTCCACAGAGGGAAACCACACGAATCATACAATTGCTGTTTTGCAGGCTGACTCTAGCACCAGGAAGGCAAGGTTAACAATTTCAACATTCTGAAGCATCACTTTTTATTCTGCAGATTTCAATTGTCACATGAGTAGTAAAACCCATTTTTTCCCTAAGAATCATGCCAGAATTTTGTACAACAGTGCTCCTATGTTGTAAAGCTCACAGACACAAAAGAACAGAATCTGCAATTTAATGTCAACATACTTTAGGGAGACTAGAGTCAAAAATTTCTCAAAAGAAACAATACTGAGTTTATTCCATTTTGTTATAGCCCTAACGTGGGTATACTTTTAAACAAAATAATAATCACACAAAATAACGCCATTTTAGGTTTCATTTGTTTGTGTAGTTAATGCAAAAACATAAATAAAATTATTTAAAAGATTGAACAAACTTATGGGCTAACAGTAAAAATAAGATAAAATTACAGTTTTTATGCAAGCTGTCATGGATTAGCTTTGCCTTAGTGAACATTGGAAGGGTTTGTGTCTGTTAATAATATACATGAAGTATACATAGGAAGCTTACTATATCTTTGCATGTGTGCTATTAAAGAATCTTTAATGAGAGAAAAACAATTTTAGTTTTGTGGCAAGTGTAGGCTGAGTGATTTGTAATTTTTATGGTGAGCTCACCTAGTAGTAAAAAGAAGTGTCTACTTGTGATTTCTCACCTAGACATTGTCAACCTAAATACCATACTGTAAGTAATGCCCTGGTTAGTGCTCTTTTTTAGTGGGTAGGGTGAGTAGGGTGGGGGGGTTCAAGACAGGGTTTCTCTGTGTGTACTGGACTCACTTTGTAGACCAGCCTGGCCTCAAACTCACAATGATCTGCCTGCCTCTTCTTCCCTGAGTGCTGGGAGGATTAGCTTTGATGGTCTCCTTGTAGAGCTCTTGGCCTCTCTGGACCCTTCTATCCCCCCACTCTTCTATTGGACTCTTGGTGCTCTGCCCAGAGTTTGGCTCTGAGTCTTGGCATCTGTTTTCATCCATCCCCTGCTGGGTGGAGTCATTCAGAGAACTAATAACTAATGGCCCAAAAGCACTTAAAGAAATGTTCAACAACCTTAGTCATCAGGGAAATGGAAATCAAAATGACTCAGCCATCTTACACCCATCAGAATGGCTAAGATAAAAAATTCAAGCACATACTGGCAAAGATGTGAAGAAAGGGGAATTCTCTTCCATTGATGGTGGGAGTGCAAACTTATACATCCACTTTGGAAATCAATCTCGCTTTTCTTAGAAAACTGGGAGCAGCTTTACCTCAACACCCTCCTATACTACTCCTGTGCATATACCCAAAAGATGCTCCACCATACAACAAGGACATTTGCTCAACTATGTTCATAGCAGCTTTACTCATAATAACCAGATTCTGGAAACAATAAAGAAATTTTGGTACATGTACACAAGGGAATACTATTCAGTTATCAAAAATCCTGAAAATACAAGCAAACAGATGGAACTAGAAAAGATCATCCTGAGTGAGGTAACCCAGACCCAGAAAGACACACATGGTATATACTCACTTATTATTGATCAGTGTTCTTAGTAAAGATATATTTATACCTTGTTTATCCCACTTACCTATATGTCAAAGATCAATGATAAGAAACATGGGCACAATATCTAAAAGCACATAACATTACATGGTAAAGTGATTTCCCCCAAACCTCAATTGTATTATGAGCCACACTAATTCCCACAGTGTTGATAACCATTATCTATCTGCATGCAGTATTTGTAAGCAATTACTTCCTAACTTCTAATAGTTTGGAGTTCCGTGAGACAGATAATAAGTTGGGAAAAACATATTTTTGAAGACATTTAAGGATCACTAATTTCAATGCTTTGTGAAGGTAATAAAGGATAACAAGAGATACTGGAACATTTTGAGGCTATGAAAGACTCTTGACATTATCTCTGAATAGGAGCCAATATAATATATCTGCCAGATCTATAAACAGAGTGATGTGTAGGTAGAGGGGTGCCCTGACAGAAACTGACACATAGACAGACCACAATGATCTCAGGGAAGGAGCTAAGAAGAACACCCCAACCCTAAGTGTTTGTGAAGTAGAGCATAACAGAGTGTATGAGGAGCATAACTGCCTAGAACAGGTCATAGACTAAATTGCCATCTCTATGGCACACAGCTTACCTAAGCATAAAGAATAAATATGATAGATGCCGCAATGCTTGTCTTATGCTTAGGAACAGATATTACTGTCTTGTAATGCATTAGCATATTGATTTTTAAAATGTTCCCTCTTCATATTCACTCAGATACATTTTCTTCCCACCCTTCTAGATTTTAAAATTGTTTCCCCACCCTCTATCCCTCCCTCTCTCTGCCTCTTCCTCTCTCCCTTCCTCCATCCAAATTTTCTTTCTTTCTATCTTTCTATCTTTCTTTTCTTTCTTTCATTTCATTCTTTTTTTCTTTCTTTCTGTTATTAACACATCTAGTGGTATATACTGAGGTATATTCCAGGATGGAGGTTCCATGTTATTTCTGCAGGTAAACTTGAACATGGTTGAGGCACTGCCTCTGCAGCATCATGGAGAATGGCACACATCTCTTAACTAACAAAACTCCCTGGAGAGATTATATATATGAGGCCCATCACAAACCAAAGGATGAGTACCACTAAAGTTCAACTTAGTAAACATTTGTTTTGGTCAATTATAGGAATATGGGTGAGAGGCTACTTACAAGAAGACAGTTGGCATCTGCTTCATCAAAGCCCATCTCAGCTTGGGTGACATTTCACAAAAGCTGGGAACATGGATCTCACTATACAGCCTGTAGACAGCTCAACAGGTTGGAGAGTGTCCTTTCCAGGTGCTTCAGTTGCTGTCTTCTTCTTGTAGGCAGCTGGTCTGGCCTCAGTGTCTTCTTTCAGGCTTGTACTCTGGTGGAGAGGGGCCTAGTGAGTCTGGTCAGTTTCAGGGACTTCCTGGTACTATTTTGAGTTGTTTCCTTTCCTGTTTAAGGAGATTTTATGCAGAATGGAATGTTTCAATCTCTTTGGAAACTGTTAGAAAATAGCACCGAAAAAGAGAGTCTCAGGCTTTCTACATGCCTAAGGACAAACATTTAGTCATGATTGTACCCCTCTTGACTTACTAAACCTTGTGCAATTTCTCTGCTTCAGAATGAGTTTCTAGCTGTGATTTAATGAAAAGGATTTTAAAGTTGTTTTTGTTTTTGAGGGTTTCTTTTTGGGGGGGGATAGCATTGGACGATTTTATTATTGTGCTTAGAAGCCAATAGTGGAAGGTGACTAATTTTTTTTTTTTAGTAGCGGCCTAGGGAAGTCATCCTTTCTGATTAAATTTACTTCTCCTCCTCCTTCTCTCTCTCTCTCTCTCTCTCTCTCTCTCTCTCTCTCTCTCTCTCTCTCTCTCTCTCTCTCCATCTCTTTTGATTGACATTCAAACAAAAGAATTTAGAAACCCCTGAATGATTGATGTCAACCTAACACAACCTAGGTTCCCTTAAGCCTTAAGTCTCTGGTGAGGGACTGTCTAGATCAGAGTGGTCTGTGGGAACGTTTGAGGGGGATTATCTTTATTTTTAATTAGCACAGGAGGATCCAGATCACTGTATGATCTGCATGATTTTTTTAATATGTGGCCCTGAGCTCTGTAAGAAAGCTATCTATACCCAAATCAATAAGTAAGTTAGCAAGAAGACTTCCTCCATGGCTTCTGCTGCAACCTTGAGTTCTTGCCCTGATGTCCCTCAACAATGGACTATACCTTGGAACATGAAGTAAATCCCCTTCTCTCATTATTTACTTTTTCTTATACTATTTCACACATTAGTGGAATGAAACTTTCTGTAGCTTTCTAGGATTAAAGCAGATAGGAATTGGTGGAATGCTCAACCATATTCTTTCTTGTTTGGAATATAGACCCAGTCTCTTCTAAAAACAAAACAAAACTAATACCAACAACAGAAAAAAACAAGGGATGTGTTATTTTCTTAAACTACTGCCTAGTCCAGAAAAAGGTAGATATTTGAATCCATTAAGTTCATGGAGTCAAGTTTTCCAGTGTTCATATGTGACTTAGCTTCAACATATATGCTTAGGAGTGGGGTAGAGCCCATTCTTACCACCATATAAGAGAGTTACTTTCTAATGTGTGTGTCTGAATACAATTTGAAGAGCTTGTCAATTTTTCAAACCACTCCTATATATGCATGCCATTGCCACATTATTGTCTGTCAATCATTTCAGTTAAATTACTAGAGCTGGGGATCATATTTAAAAATTTTTTTCTTGTTGATATTATGTTATTGTTGCTGATAACAGTATGCAAGAAAACCTCATAAGCACTGTTTTTCAGGAAAGTTTTAAATTAAATTTAATCCCCTGTGCTGGCTTTGAGTGCTTGAACATTAATATTAATTTGCCACTAAGAAATAACTTAGCCACAGAATATATATGCTACTTACAAAATACATTAACGTTAAAGAACACATTTGGATGCATGTGACATGTAACTGTGTGATTCCTGTAATGTAGTTGGTATTCTAGACATGAAGTCTACACCAGGACCATACATAGGACTTAATTCAGTGCTTTAAATTAGTTACATGTTTCTAAAATTTCCAAATTATGCCTAATTTGTTTTACACAGCTAATTCATTATTAAAAATTGAATAGCATATGGAAGATGATGGTAGGTATTTTATTCTCTTGTAATGATTTTCAGTGACAGAGTTTCTTCTTTGAAAAACTACTTAGTTACTTCATTGTCTCGTTTCCAGACTCATGGAAATAAAATCAATGATAGCTGTAATGGAACTCAGTGAGCGGTAAGAATAATAATGAAGAACACACTGGAAATCTTCATTAATGGACTCTGAATGCCCATGTCCATCTGTGGGCACTTCACAACTCTACCCTTCACATGTCTAAAAAATATCATTTAGTGTGCATAGAACATGGCTTATACTAAACAGAAGCTTCTGTGGCTAATGCAACCTACCAAAGGGCTCAGGTTCATAAATGAATAGGCATGGCTGCCACATTGCTTCCACACTGAAAAGTGAAAGTTAAAATACCAGTGCAGAATGTTAGTTCTCATTTGGAAAGGAACAAAATCATTTTTTCCCTTTGCCATATTTGCGTAACAGTATCACTAGAAAAGTAAATATATTTTATTGGCATGTAGGTACTTTGCAGTCTCTAATTTCAGCTCAGACATTTCTCATGGTCAAGTTTCATTTGAAACATTGTCTAATTGTTGAGGTTGTTGAGGTTTGGAGGAGTCCCCAAAGTAAGCTTGCTCAAAATGTGGTGATCAGTCTCCACCTCAGAGACTGGGGTTACACTATGGTGCATTTGAAGGTTCTCTGGTTTATCCTCTGCCCATTCACCTAGTTACTGGCATGGAGAGGTTACATATCTTCTTTATTCCTTCATTATACTTAATGTAATCTTTGAAAATGTTATCAACTGGCAAGAAAAACAGATAAAGCAGAGGTAAGCTCACACACTGTGACAGTGACTGACTCGTTGTTGACAGTAACCTCTGGAAGTTTTCAAAATTTATGTCTTCCACTAGTTGGAGGGCATAACCACTAAGCTTGATATTTTACTTATGCAGACATGTTACTATTAGAACACATAGGCATAGTTTACGACAACTGATAGTAACATTGTATATTGTACAGTGTATATACACACAAAATACATTAGCAGACATAATATTTATTGACTGTCTTTACAGCATATGAAACTTAGATGCATATATTTACATATATGCAAAATGCATACAAAATAACAATAATTAAAGATCAAAATGAAATAATTCCAACTTTTGATTCAGACATAAGCGTTGTAAGCTGCATTCTTGCCCAGGGAATCAAATCCCAGGTGAGTCACCAGTGTCCTAGATTTTGATCTTAGTAAAAATAACAAGGTTATTTATTTATCAATCTGTCTGTTTACTCACACTTCAATCTCTTCATCTGTTACATGAGTTTGTGTCAAAACGCAGTGATTCCTAGCCTGTAGGCCATAAGTCCCTGATAGTTTCAAAGGTATTTTAAAAGTTTCAGAGTCAGGGTTGAATATGATTAAAATACATTGTATACATATATGAAGTTCTAAGAAAATTAGTTAAAATCTTATAGTTTTAAAGTTATCTATTACAAATGCAAAGTTCTATTTGTTCTGTAATAATCAAATATAAAACATGGAAACATACTCAATATTATATATATTTTTTCAAAAAGAGAGACGAGTTCCTAGGCAGCTACATGCCTCGTGTAATTTCTCAGTCGACACAAACTATCAGTGTCTTGTGATCAGACGATTCTTCTTGTTTTCCTTAAAAGTTTTCCTCTTATGCAAATACATTTGCAGTAATTTCAAACATAATACCTCATGATTTTATTGTGATTTAAACTTGTCAGTTATGGCTTGGTGAAAACTAAAAGTCATTGTGGAGGGTTTTCTTTCTTTTTTAAAATATATTTTATTAATTTATTCTGGTTATATCTCAATGGTTATCCCATCCCTTGTATCCTCCCATTCCTCCCTCCCTCCCATTTTCCCCTTACTCCCTTCCCTATGACTGTGACTGAGGGGGACCTCCTCCCCCTGTATATACTCGTAGGGTATCAAGTCTCTTCTTGGTAGCCTGCAGAAGAACATTATGATGGGTGGATCTGGGCCCAGGGGTCCTGCTCAAACTATGGCACCAGCCAAGGACAATACATGTAGTAAACTTCGAAACCCTACCCAGATCTAGCCAATGGACAGGACATTCTCCACAGTTGAGTGGAGAGTGGAGACTGACTTTCACACGAACTCTGGTGCCTCATATTTGACCACATCCCCTGGATGGGGAGGCCTGGTGGCACTCAGAGGAAGGATAGCTGGCTACCAATAAAAGTCATTTTTACATGAGTTATATATTGAATATTTTTCTGTTCTAAATTTGTATTTTATTTGTATTTAAGTGTGTGAATGTCTGTGTCTATCACATGGCTGTGTTTCCAGGTGTCATGGGAAGTATTACAAAAGGTACCAGGCGCCTTAGAGCTGGAGTACAGGTGGATTTGAGCTGCTTGATATGAGTACTTTAAATTTACTTTAAGTCTTATACCCATATATTCATATGTAGTCAATGTGGCCCTACATATTTCTATAGGGGATGAAATTGAGCTTCAAATATAACCTATGATAGGCTAACTGATGTTGGATATTCTAGTTCAACTTTTCTTCTTGCTAAAAAAAAAACTGAAAAAAAAAAAAACAAAGTAGGGGTAAAGGAGTTATTTTATCTCACTATTCCAGGTCACAGCCCATCAATATCAGGAAGCCAAACAAGAAGGAGCTTGAAATAGGTGGTCATATCGTAGGTACAGTCAAGGGCAGGAAGAAGACAATGGATGCGTGCTTTCCTATACTCAAGCACGTCTCCATCCTTAGAGAATGACTCTTTATCTAGCACAGTGGGCATGTCTTGCTACATCAACTAATGTGACTGTGACTGGCCTTTCCAGGCCAGTCTGATCCTGATCTAGACAATCCCTCACTGAGACCCTCTTCCCAGGTGACTGCAGATTGTGTCAAGTTGGCAGGTCCAACTGGCAATCACACTAGGGTTGTGATTCATTAATGGCCCTAGAGGAGGAAGTTGCTGTGAAGTAGCAAGGTGGTGCTTGTTTTCTACACTCCCGTTCAAACAGACTGATAAGTTTTCAGAGCAGAGCAAAGCAAAGCAAAATACAGTGTTAGAAATAAACAAACATAGACGAAAAACATTACCTATATGCTATTTCCTTTAATACTGATAGCACTTCTTTCTTTTAAATCCTGTGAGTTATTCTTATAGATATAAATATACACATCTTCTTCCTTGAGACTGTCAGAGAGGGTGGTGGCAGTCCATTGAAAAGGAAAATGTCATGACTAACTAACCTAAACTCTAAAATGCTGAGATAAACCCATCTTAAGTTATTGATGGTACCCACATTTTGCTCCTGATGTTGGCTCATGCCTCATCACCTCCAGGCTCCTGAGGGCATGGTCAGGCTTATTTATCAAAGTCTTTTATCTCTTAGCTGTTCTAAGAGAGATATACATTGCAAATTTTTATAACTTCTGTTCTCTCATTCAAAAATGATAAAAGGGGCATTCCTCCTGTGTGTCTACAAAGCAGGCAAGATCCTGATACTTTTTACTATTGATTTATTACTTATCTTAGTGTGATTTGGACTTTTCATTTTAATTGTTTTATATAAATCTTTTCTCAATGCCTATGAAACAATTTATACCTTTAGTACCAGTTTGAGTAAAGAGAACCATGCATTTTTCAAATGTGACATCTGCTTCAAGCAGAACCTACTGAGTCAAGTGTATATTTCCTGACTCTTTTTCTTGGGGTAACTTACTTCTCCTGACTTTTCCTGATTGCTCAAGCACATGTGCCTCTTATCATGGTCTCTTCAACACAATATGTCTGATTCCTTAGTCCATAAGGGTCAAGTTCTCAGAGCTTTATTTTCACTGTTCTCTTTGCAGATTCCCCTATCCCATGACAGTTAGCCACATGAATCTCTGATCAGCCAGAATAGCTATCACACAAACCAAAGCTGTCAAACAGCTTCTGCCCACCTATAGCCATAAATATTAATTATTTATACCCTTCTCGTCTGTGTGTAATGCCACCTACGTCTTCCACCTGGAAGTAGAGTGCATAGATACTGGTAGTTCCCTAAAGTTTGATGGTTTCTGAGGGTTTGTTTTGGGGTATTATGTATGTGTGCATGTACATCCCTGAGTAAGTGTGCACAGAGTAGATGTGGCGATCAGAAGACAACTTACAAGAGTTCTTTCTTTCCCTCCATTGTGTGCGTTCTGAGGATTGAAGTCAGAGCATCGGCCTTGATGGTGGAGGCTGAGGCATCTTGTCGGCCCATATGCTATGATGTTTAAACAATAGTATCATAGAGTTCTTTGGCTTTGTACCCCATGTAAAGTGCTAATTCAATATGCTTGCAAGTTTTGGTTGGTTGGTTGGGTTGCTTTGTTTTTAGAGACAGGGTTTCTCTGGTCAGCAAGAGCCCTGGCTGTTCTAAACTCACTTTGTAGACCAGGCTGGCCTCGAACCCACAGAAGTTGGCCTGCCTCTGCCTCCTGAGAACTGAGATTAAATGTTTGTGCCAATATGCCCAGCTTGTATGCAATCTATGACCACCTGAAATATTGGGAAATAAATCTATGATTCTTTTGAACCAAATTAAAATCTCAGTATGTTACACAGAAAATATATGAATAGGCCACAACAGCATTTATACAAAAGCTGTTGTTTTATTTTGAGTTGTCTGAAAGTAAAATAATAAAAGTCTACAGTTCCTGAAGAATCATTTATAAAACTTACAGGTATTATATAGTAAATGTCTTTTAAGAAATCAAATATGAATATATAAAGAAAAATTTCTCACTCTAATATAAATATTCAAAATCATGTGATAGAGTTCACAATGGCTTGTTCAGGAATCACAGATAACTTGAGGATCCATTGTGAACATTTAAAATATTTTTTCATAAATAACACATTTATCACATTTACATTTAGTGATATAATTTATATGTAACCTGTATAAGTGTTAATTCATTATCAGCCTATTATTTATAGATACTTAACTTTAGGATTTTTCATTTTTAAAAGGTTCTTTTAAAAATTCATGTGTAAGTGTGGGAGAGGAGCTATGAATATGTACACCTTAGAGCAGGTGTCTTTGGGGTTTGGAAAATGGTATCAGATCCTCTGGTGCTGGAGTTACAGTCAGTCAAAAGCTACCCCACCTAGGTGTTGGGAAATTAATTTGTGTCCTCTGCAAGAGCAGCAAGTACCACGCCATTTCTCCCAGCTTCAAATTTGGGATTTTAAGGCATCAGAATCATTCCTCATTTCCCTTCTGCATCCCAATAAAACCGTATAATATCTGATGCCATTCAGAATTACTTGGTTTCGTTTCCCAAAGAGCAGGAAAACAGAATCTTAATATTTTGCTTCTCTCCCCATGAATGGAGGCTTCTTGAACTGTCAGTATTCAGTTTACATGTGAGACTGGACTCCGCCTACTCCAGTGATATGCAAACACACAGGACATCTGCTGTGAGACATCAGTGGCATAAGAACAATTTACACCACATATAGTTCCAGAGGGGAGCTCAGTCAGTCAGATGCATTGCCGGCTGTTGTCTCAGATGAGGTCACCCAGCTGGTGACAGTAGATCTGGGGTTTGACGCTCAGTGCCCTTATATTCTATGCATCGTCTGTCTATTCACTTGGAGTTTATTGGACTAGCCTGTGTGAGGACTTAATTAGAAGGCCTGAATCCCATTATCCCTTCACTGTCTAGTCTCAGTTGTTTGCTTTCACTCCTGTTGCTGTGAGAAAGCACCTAGGCAAGTCTTGAGGGAAGGCTCAGTAAGTAAAAGTGCTTGCTACTAAGCGTGGTGATGTGAGATTGGTCCTAAGGATTTAGTTATGACAGAACACCATAACCAAGGTGCATAAAGGAAAATATTTAATTAGAGACTAATGGTTGCGAGGGATTAGAGACTATGATCATCACGGCAGCTGCCAGGCAGGCATAATGCTGAACGTATCTGAGAACTTAAATGCCTATCCACAAGCAAGGGTCAAAGAACCATTAATTGGGCATGTAATGAGCTTCTGAAATACAAATCCTGCACACAGTCACACACCTGCTCCAACAAGACCACACCTTCTAATTCTTCCCAAACAATTCCACCAACTAGCTACCAAATATCCAAACATGAACCTGTAGTGACCTCTGACCTCCACTCTCAGTCTGTGGCACTAGTAAACACAAACACACACACATATACACAAACACAAATACACACACACACACACACACACACAGAGTACTATAATTTGAAAAATTAATGCCCCTCTTCCCAACAGTGTGAGAAGAGTTTTATTCAGCTTATAATTTCAAGTTATAGTCTCATTAACACAGGGAAGACAAGACAGAAATTTGAAGCATGAATCCATAGTCAAGATGAGGAAGAAATGATTGCCTATCTACTCCCTGCTCACTTCTCTACCAGTAGATGAGCCAGGGCCACCCCCAAACAGGGCATGGTGTCACCCACAATGAAATATGTCCTCCTAAACTGGTTTACAATCAAGAAGATAGTACCTCACACACCTGTCCACTAAGATGCCTTTTCTAGATGACTTTATACTGTTTCAAATTGGCAGTTAAAACTACCCTGCGCAGTTACGACAGTAGTATTTTTGCGAACCACCTGCTTTACCCATAATATCAGTTTTCTTTCTTTGAAATCCACTGTCTTACCATGTTGTCTTTGGAGCTGAACAGAAGAAATGTCATCCTCAAAGTCATCTTACTTTCAGAGGAGCCATGAAAATGGACCATAGACTATTCTGACAAGCAGTTTTCATAGAAGAAAGCAGAAAATTCCTCAGAGACTGTAGGCTTATAGCAGGGGCTTGGGAGCAGGAAACAGTGGCTATATCTCCTCAGCATAGAAATTAGTGTTCAGCCCTTTCATTCTTCTCATGAGAACAAACAAAAAGGCAATGGATTCCCAAAGGTCTCCTTTTAGCTACAGCAAAGGATTCAAATGCAGGTGTCCTGACTGCTGTGCAGATATTTTTATCACTCACTGATGCTCATTGTGTAAGCAGATCCTAGGAGTGCACCCATAGCTTGAGAAAATAATTTAAGTGTCTATATATTGTTTTATTGAAAAGAAACTTTTCCATAAGCTATATTCTAATTATGGTTTCCCCTCCCCCAACTCCTCAAGATGCTCCCCACTTCCCATCCCAGCCAAATACATACCCTTTATATCTCTTCTTAGAAAACAAGTGAGCATCTAAAGAACAGTAATAAAATAAGATAAAGCAAAAGCAAGTTGATTGGAATACGACAGAACAAACAAATAGAAGCAAAAGAAAAAGCAAGAGAAAGAGAGAGGAAAATTCACACACTTGCACACATAAGACTCTTATGAAAGCACAAATTACATATGCAAACAACCTTTAAGCTTAAAAGTAAAAAATTATATAAAATTAATTAAAATACAAATAAATAAATAAACACACTCACTAAACATTATGAGAAAAAAAAAAAAAAGCTTCCAAAGCAGCCATTGAGTTTGTTTTGCATTGGCATCTACTAGTGGGCATGGCGTCCACCCTTAAGAGTGGTTTATATATCCAGTGAGACTGCATTGAAGAAAATTAATTCTTTGTCTTCAAATGGTTTTCAGTTGGGGTTAGGGAACCTTGCTAAAGAGGGGGCAAAAAGGTTGTAAGAGCCAATGTGTACGGAGGACACCAAGGAAACAAGTCCTTTTGAGCAGCTGGACCATAACACATAGAAATGCGCAGGGATTGGGGCAACATAGACAGGGCTTTCATTGGGTTCTGTCACTGAGAAGAGAAGTGGACACAACCGTCAACCCTAATTCTGAGGCATTATTTTCTCAAATCCATTAAGAGACTAGATATGCACTGATTAACTATTCTGTAATCATCTCAGGAGGAAAACAGAAGAGCTTAAAGTGTAGATTAGAAGGCTCCAGAAAGCATTGTCAAGGCTTTGTGTAGGACAGATTCAGGACTAAAGGATTTTAGTAAGAGTCTTGACATTAACTATCAAAATACAAGTTCTTTTTGTCAATGGCAGTCACAATGATGTGATTTCTGTCCTTTCTTTTCTAGTTTGTTCTCCAGACTTAAGGAAAAGTGTTCTTCCCTTTGGGAATAGAAAGATGATAGCACATTGTAATACTTCAATGTGGCAGGCATACAATCCATTCTCCATCACCAAAGAGATAGATTGTTAGAAGCTCAGGGCAGCCTAGGCAAATAGTTAAATTTTATGGGAGGCTAAGTACAATGAATAATTTCACTCTTGTACAAGAAGAGAATTTTACTTCCCTAAGCAAATTGGCTTGAAAGGAACTAATGTGGTGTTCTCTGGGAGGGCACACAATTCCTTCAGCAGCAATTGTGCATCTGTTACTGTACTTTCTTCAAAATGCCAGTGGAGCAAATCTGCAGATGGGTGCCCTTGGTATTTGCCAAAACATATGGAGAGCTGTTTTTCCTTTTATTGACTTTAAACATGGAGCTACTCTAGGATACACTGTTTGGGGGGTAAAATTATTCAATTTTCCTTAAAAGGTTATAAAGTACCTAGTGCTTATTAATCTAAGTAGTTCCATAACTATTTATCACGCCCAAACCCTGAGTTAGACACTCAGATAGAGAGTTAATAGGCTACTTTCTTTACCACCTCTCTACAGAAAATGGAAATAGAAAGAGGAAAGTTTACTTTACTCACTCAGTGACTCACTGCTGGGAACTGACCTGCAGTTGAAGCTCAAGCTGAGTTAAGGTCCAGATCCCAACTCCTTTGCAGGAAACGTCACGATGCTTTTAAGTGACGTGCGTCAGAACTTCTCTTAAGTCTCTTTAGATCTCTGAGGAATTTACCAATGAATTGCTTTATGTCATCTAAAGGATTTGCTTTGCCTGCCAGGCAAGATTTATCCAACACTATAAATAAAACAAGTATTTAAAGAGAAAATGCTAATAAATGATAAGGATGCTCTTCTTTTATTCAGTTCCTGGAAATCTTAAACTATTTGGCAATTGCCTAGCAACAGATTAAAAGGAACGAGTATTTAAAATTCCTTTCAAACTTCATATGCTATACATTGCATGCATCTGCTTGGGAGGACAGGGAACTACCATGGGATTTAGGGGTGTCAGCAGCATTTTGCTCAGGGTCAGGCTGTTTGTGAGCTTGCCACGGAGTCACTCACACGTCCTATTTCTGACTCACACTGATACATTTGAATGACCCATCATCAGGTGATTGGGTTCAAAGTGGAGAGTGATAGGTTTGAAGTTCATTTTCACTTAAATGGAAAATTATATCACATCAGAAGCTACAGGGAGCACTTATCATTTCACCCTTTCAAAGAGCTTCAAGCTATCATTTAATTCCCACTAAATCACTTTGAGGCTCAAAATTTCCATCTCAATTTCACAGATAAGAAGGAGAAGAAACTGTGGTAGCTTCAACATTTGACTCCAGGCCCTGTAGCAAATCAATACCACAGCGGAGATCACAGCTCAGCACACTTAGATACTTTTGACTTGTGGGTTTCCAGGACAAAGAATCTTGGAAAATGATCAAGTCTTTGAAAATCCAGGCTCTTTGGTAAAGTCCCCCTCTGCTTTGTAAGTAGAAACCTTTGACTTTTATTGGAGGCTTGGGGGAAACTTCCTACTCACAAAAAGATAGCGAGAAAAATAAAAATATGAATAATAAAGGGGCCCAAGTATCCACGTGGAAATTGAAATAACACAAAATTGCATGCATTTGATTTATCTTTTAACTGTTCCTGTCTAGGATCCTCAAAAACAATATATGCATTTATTTGTCAAAGTAGAGGTCTTATATTAGCCCAGCATTACTGTAGTTTGTGTCAAGTTGATGTAGTTTGCTACTGTTATGAAGTAATTTATGTCCCTCTTTACATGCTCAGAATGGTTCATTTATTATCCCTCCTCATGCTTATGACGAAGAATCTGAACATTTTAAGGTTTTATAAAAGGGATCAGGCAAGATTTTAAGGGTTATGCCTCAGTTGAAAGTTTGTCGGGAGAAAGAGCAGCTTTCAACGTACTCAGCTTGGTTCCTTGTCACTTTCATCTGTACACACCCTCTGACATCACTGTCTTGGCTTGTGGACTCACATATTTCATGGACCATTGGGTTGGATAGGAGCTGGCCAACTACTGACTTTCTCATCCTTCTGCTTGCAGGTAGAAAACTGCATGGCTTCTCAACTGCCAAAACTCATAATATTTTCCTGTATAGCCCTACTTATCCTATTACTTCTGGTTTTCTGGGCAATAACGACTAATACACAAGTAAACTAATATAGGAGCTAACATAAAATACATTTTCCCCTAACTCTCTTGTCAGTCTTTTAGGGTGAAGTATACTAGCAATTGATGAGTCACTGCAAAGGAAAACCAGAGTTTGGGATCATTAGCAATATATATATACGGTGCGGTATGAGTCACTTTTATGTCACTATGACATATCTAATAGAAGCCACTAATAAATCCATTATTTAGAAAACTCAAGAGAAAACATAGCTGCTGGAGCAAATTGGTTTGTGGTGGTAAGCTTGCATCCCCCCATGTCTCGCTGAGCAAAACAGAAAGCAGAGAGTTCAAGCTAGACCACGAAACAAATATCCATACCCTCCCCCAGAGACTATTTCTTATGGCTAAGTCACAGTCTCACAGGTTCCTCAAGCTTCCAAAATAGCAGCACCAGCTGAAGGGCAAGTGTTTAAACACATGAGCTTGGAGGAGACACTTTACATTCAAACTCTTAACAAGGCTGGAGGTAGCGTTTTGAGGGAGAGGGCCAGGAAGGGCTGCAGGATTAAAACCATTTGATTTTTGACAGTCTATCTTATATTAAAGTGGGCCCCTGAATACTTGTGTTCAAATGCCCTATAGCTGTTTATCTTCGATCTAAAGGTGTGGCCTGGCTTGAGTCTTCTAACTTGTGACCAAAAGTAAAAACAATAAAGGGATAGATGATGTCATGATATATTTGTTTCCTACATTTACTAATGTAGATCTCGCTCTTTTTGTTTCTTCAGTGATGAGGATTGAACTGTATGCCTTCTGCATACTGGGCAAGCCTTTTGCCAGTGAACTAAATGCTTTCCTCTTCAAGATTTCCTTAGTAAGTGCATAGTAAAATAATTCAGCCAAACTATATGTGCAGATAAAGAAGGAAGAAGGGTGTAGTTGGAATGATACTGAGTTGGTAGCAAAGAAACATGTATTTACACCAATTTCCTAAAAGCAAAAGGAAGACAGAGAGAAAAACCAGCAAGCAAGCATAAAGGGAGAAAGAAGAAAGCGACGATGAACTTTGTTGTCTAGACAATGTTACATCTTTCTGATACTTTGTTAACTTGTTTTAGGTGATGACTGCCACCATGGCTGTATGAAGCTGCTTACAATAAGCATAATAGTTCTTACTATTTACAAGTCCTTTGAGAAGCAAAAAAGCATTCTGGGTCATCAGTTAAACTGGTTCTTTGGAGATAATGTTTTATAGTCACTCTAGACACTAACCTTTGGATAATGTAGGAAAATAGACACGTTTCTTTCTTCGTGGAGTAAAAGTCCATGTCAAGAAAACAGATTATCATGATAGCAAACACATACTTAAGACAATTTCAGTCATGATGGAGTAGTATGAAGAAAAATAAATTGTGAAGTGTGGGAAAGAATAAGAACTAATTTCTCATTAGTCAGAGAAAATCACTCTGAAAGAGCCAAATTAGCCCCAGCTCTGCAAAAAAAGAAGACGTCTGAAAACCGAAGAAACTTTATAGAGTTGGAAAAGCAAACCTAAAGTGGATAGCATATGACTTCTTCTAAGAAGAAAAATAAAGATAGTACCACCAGCAGGCCTACAATTTCCAGAAAAGGGGGGCAGTTGGGGACTGTTCTAACGTGTGTTTGTTACGAGAAGTGTTAGAACAGTGGAGAGCCATGGAAGATAAGGACTTGTGTTTCAAGAGTATATCTTTTCTGAAGAGATAAATGGAGGAAAGCAGAGGAATTTATGATGAGAGGCCACTGAATGTATAGAAACAAGACATGGTGCCTGAGGCCATAGAACAATGGGCTCTTTAGAACTGGTAGACAAAGTGTGTAAAGAAAATGAATGGGATTTGCCTGCCGGTGGTTGAATGACAGAAAGAAAGAGAAATAAAACAGGCTTCCAAGGCTTTGCTTCAGCAGCAGGTTGGCTTGTGACGATATTATGTCATAGGCATAAGAAAAAAGGAATTAGTAACATTGTGTCAAAGATTTTCATTAGTAGGTGTAATGGAACAGTAGAGATGGAACAGCAACTAAAAACACTTGTTATTCAATCATTAGGACCAGTGGTCAGATGCGGATGCAAGCCCCCAAGCTGGGTAGACCACAAATGTCTGAGCTCACCCATACTTGGTGGTACACAAAAGCCTGAAGCTTCAGTTCCAAAGGTTCTGATGCCATCTTTTGTCTTACACACACACACACACACACACACACACACACACACACACACACATAATATAAAATAAATATTTTATAAAAGATATTAAAAACCACACACATTAACCATAAGGATAAAAGAATCATCCTGATACTTTAAGTGAAACATCTTAAATAATTGGAGCAATTTAGTACAGCTTCTGAGAGAACAGTGGAATAATTAAGCTATATTCTTTTTTTTTCACTTTTTAAATTTTTAAAATTTTTTACATATACATTTATAGTAATACAAATATATAAAGTAAACTACATACAACAAGAAGAACCATGAATCAATCAGGAATTGATTAATTAATGTTCCATTCATAGTGTTTTGGCTATTTGTATTTTGCAACCTTGAAGAAAACATCTTTCCTCTCTTGGAGAGTGTCAAATTCTGAATGTAAATCAGTATCTCTCATATCTCATCTCTATCAACTTAAAATATATATCTAGACATAAAACATCTTAACCCATAAAAAACTGTTCTTAATTGTAAAAATAAACTATGTGGTCTTCATTTATATCAGAGACTTGAGAAGGAGTAAAATTAACTAACTGGGTAAACAGGAAGTGTAGGTTTAGCAGCTTCCAAAGTGAAAAATAAATGGCAGAAACAGTTTGCTACCTGAACAGTCACCAAAAAAATCTCTATAACCTTGAAGCATCAGCTTCAGCCTTCTGGCCCAATATATCTGACAGACATATTTGTGAAGCAGAAACTACTAAAGACTTGATTATCCTGTCTTGGCAGGGTTTATGTTGCTTAAGATGGCAGGTAAGTAAGATTCTGTGTTTTAAATATGGAAATTCTGTATTTAAATAGGTCAACTCATTGGACAATTAAATGTTCGTTCAGAAAGTGAATTTGTCTATTCAAAGACATGTGAATGTTATAACAGTCGACACCTGGCCAGAACTTTCTCTGTGGGATGATTTTAGGGTGTCATGAAATCACTCCTAGCCATAAGCTGTGAAATAATTTGAATAAATTAAATCATGGACTTCATATTGTGATGAGTGGGAAAGTGGATCCCATTATGGAACTCTGGAAAGAGCCCTGAGGAAGGAGGGCACAAAAGGCATGAATCTGGAGCACATGAGAAATTGTCAGTGTTTGCAGAGCTCCGTGTGATTCATGAGGCTGTCAGTCAGTGATCAGTAGAAGGGCCCAACTCTTCCTAAGGCTAATCTCTTTTCTGGCAATAAATTAGAGATGAGGAGAGCTCGTTCACTCTTCAGACCTGAAAAAGGCTCTTTAGGGAATAAGGAACTCAAGATGCCTTAATGAAGTGCAGGTATCACTTAGACTGAGGGCACTTAGGTTTATGAATGACAATTATTGAATACGTAGGTATTATGCTCTATATAAATGAACTGCTAAGAACTAGTTGTTACCATTATGGACTGATTTTTCCTTAAGACATACACAGTAGGCAAACAAATACTACACACACACACACACACACACACACACACACACACGCACACACACATGCACACACAGAGTCACACAAAACCCAATGCCCACAAAAGGTAATAAGATTATAGCCCACTAGTTTCAAGGCAGGGAATGCACTCTGAGTGAAAACTCCTCCCCATGGAACCCCCTTCCTTTCTGCTATGGTTTTAATATGCACTTTCTTTCTAAAGCTTGTATGTTGAAAACCTGGACCCCAGCTGCCTATGCTTTTCTGAAAGGGAGGAGCCTTTGAAGAGGAGGAGGTGCACTGGAAGAAGGAGAATCTAGTGCTTCAAGAGTGAGTCTTCAGGTTTGGTGGCTCAGACATGTTTCCTGTACCTTTGCTTCCTTACAGCAGATGCAACATGACCAGTACCTCACATTCCTGCCACAGTTCCTTCCCTTCCATGATAGACTGTATCCTCTCAAACTGTAAGGCAAAGAAAGCCATTCTTTCCCAGAGTTGTTTTATCAGGTACAGGGTCACAGCAATGGAAAAAGAGATAAACTTCTAATGTCTAGGTTATTGTGTACAAATATCACACAGGGTTTTCTTCTTCTTCTTCTTCTTCTTCTTCTTCTTCTTCTTCTTCTTCTTCTTCATCTTCTCTCCTCCTTCTCCTTCTCCTCCTCATCTTCCTCCACTTCCTCCTCCTCCTTCTTCTTTTATACAGAAAGCCACAGTTTACTTAGGATTAAAAACAAAGATTCTCCTTTCCTTCTATAATTTAACCCATTTATTTTTGTTTCCCTAATTTATTCCAAGTAGTAAGCTGCAAGTGAGTCCTACACGAACTTGTTAGCATACAATATTAATACGAAAGGCACTATGTATATTTTCTTTTTCTTTTTTTTTATTGTCTCTTTGGGGTTTTTTTTTTTTTTTGGTTATACTATAATTATATTACTTCCTCCTTCCAGTTCCAACCTCCAAACCCTCCCATATATACCATCTTTCTCCCTTTTAAATTCATGCTTCCTTTTTTCATTAATTATTGTTACATGCATATATATAAGTATATACATATATTTTCCTACATACTTAAATACACTCTGCTCAGTCTTATATTGTTGCTTGGATGTAAGTCTTCAGGGCCAACTATTTGTTATAGGATAACCAATTGGTGTTGTCTGAGGTATAGTCTACCTGGGGAAGACTGTTTCACACACTTAGCAATCTTTAGTGGTGTTAAGGGGTTTGTGCGTTTTTCCTTCTGTTTTGTATGTCTATTATTATTGTCCTTGTTCAGCTCATATTTGGGCAGTCATGCTGGTGAGACTTTATGGGTGTATGTTCTCTGCATTTTTACAATCTTTCCACTTATGGAATGATTCATGAGACTTACAGGCAGGAGTTGTATTGCACATGTATCTGTTAGGATGGTGCTGTGCAACTCTTTGTTTCAGTTGCCTATGGTTTTCTGTAATGGCCTCCATGTGTTGAAAAGAGACACTTCCTTGTTGAGAATGGGAAATATATCACAAAATAAACATACACATGAGTTTATATAAATACACAGGTATATGACTAGGTAAGATTCACTCATTCTGGTAAATGCTTGTCCTCCCCCCCCCAAAAAAAAATCCATTTTCAAGAACAACTGAGGGCATAGACAGTTCTTATTTAAAACTGAAGAAGCAAAACTAAAGTTGGAAAAGTATCCATTGCACCCCCAATCCTGATCTGTCTTTTTCTACTTAAAGCTATATAAAGCCTCATACTTCAGGTGCCATAGCACATAGTCTCCACTTCTTTGAAAAGACTGTGACCCTTCAGTCATTTTGTTTAAAACAAAAATTTTGCTTCTGGAGATGCCTGCCTACTATCTTTTATTTCTACATTGCCCCCATCAATCCAGACTGAACATAGAGGTCATATGAAAATTACCCTTCTTTGATAACAATGCTCCTTCTAAGAAGCATAGATAATTTAACAAAAACTCCAACACCAAACATAAGAAGCGTTCTTTTGATCTTTGTCCCATCTAGTTCACAGACTCCTCAGACATTATAGGCGATTGATTTTGCCCTTGGTTGCCCTTAAGGATGGAAGATAACATGGCCCAGAAACATGCTCAGAGGCCCTTGAGCAAGAAATAATTTGAAAGAATTCTCCAGGAGGACTAGCTTTCATGGTATCAGAAGGTGCCATGCAAACAATCAAATGAGATAAACAAGCAACAGTCCTACCTACCTAGAACATTTATGACCACAAGAATATCTAGCATGGCACAATAAACCCACAGGTGCCATAGTGACAGTATAACGCGGAAGTAACCAACAGCTTAAGACTCACTCAACTAAAAAGAAATAGTGTCTGGTAGTAGAAACCTAGCCAACTACCCATGGCTACTGAAGGCATGGATCTTGGAGGAGAACCAGCAACTGATGTTTTAATAAATCAACATAAGCCCTAATTACATTTTTTTTTGAGACAGGGTCTCCTATTCCTCAAGCTGACCTAGAAATTGATGTTATAGCCAAGATTGACCTTTAACGTTTAGCTGTCCTGGATACCATTCAAATGTTAAGACTATAAACATAGGGGGCTGGAGAGATGGCTCAGCGGTTGAGAGCACTGACTACTCTTCCAGAGATCCTGAGTTCAATTTCCAGCAACCACATAGTGGTTCACAACCATCTGTAATGGGACCTGATGCCCTCTTCTGGCTTACAGGGGTAAAAGCAGGCAGAGCACTGTATATATAATAAATAAATCTTAAAAAAAAAAAAAAAAAGACTATAACCATATACCACCATGACCAGAGATATTATCTAACTCTTAGCATACTAAAAGCATGATAAATAAGTTATCTAGGAACCAATCTTGAGCTTCCAAAACATGCATGAAAGATTCAAACACTGCGAGAATTTTTTAAGTAACCTCATTTATATGAAATGAAATGCTTTACTTAAAAATATTCTATTTTCTTAATAAACTAAATATTTTCCAAGCATGTTTGGACACAAAAAGAACACAAAGTTGGAAATTTAGGGTGGAAATGGCCTGAATAATAATGTTTAAATGACCCATAGAGCTCAGTAGGAATGTGTTGCTGGCCCCTGATTATGAAATTTCAAATTTTGTTAGCCAGAGTAATAAGCTGTGTTCCTAATAATAGCTGGTTAATTCTGACATAACTTGCCATAGAACACTTAACAATGTCTCCCTAGTTTAGAGTTTTGGCTCTCTAAAAACCCAGGCCTTCTTTTTTACTTTTGGAATCGTGAAGCATATTTTCACAATCTTCTCTGTAGTTTTTCTTTTAGTTAACATTTTATCAAGACATAATCCATGTGCCATAGAATTCAATTGTCAAATGTATACCTCATTGTATCTTCACTTATCTGAAAAGGTGAACACTATCTCTTTTATATAATTTTTATCACTTTCTAAGGAAGTCATGTATCTATTGGGAGTTCCTCACCATTCCCCGCCTTGCTACCTTCTGCAATCCACAAACCTACTTCTAAGTATTTTGTTTTATTTGGGGCATTACATATATGTGTTTGTTGGGTTTTGTCAACTTGGCACAAACTTTTTGATATCTGAAATGAAGGTGTCTTATTGAGAAAATGCCTTGGTAAAATTGGCCTGTAGGCAAGTCTTTGGAGCTAATATCATGATTAATGACTGATAACATCACTGTGGGTGCTGTTTACTCTAGTTAGGTGGCCCTGCGGTGTATAAAAAAGCAGGATGAGAAAACCATGAGGAACAAGGCTATTAAGTGGTGTTACTCCATAGTCTCTGCTTCAGTTTCTATTCCCAAATTCCCGTCCTGCTTGAATTACTACACTGACTAACCTTCACGATACATGTGATCAAAACATATTACGCAAACAAACCGTTTCCTCATGAACTTGTTTTTGCTCATGGTCTGTATCACAGCAACAGAAAGCAAACTATGACCATAGACGTGATACAATACAAGATGGGGTCTTTCTTTCTGACTAATTTTATTCAACATGTTTCAATAAGTCATCTGTTTCAACATGCATCCTTACTACATTCCTTTTTATGAGTCCATGTCTCCTTGTGCGAATGGATTTGTTATCCATTCATCAGACTTTTCTTCTGTAGAAGTTTTCTCTGAGTTAACACGTTTAAGACGTGGGAAGTAAGCAATTCACAAGACTAAGAGGTCACAGAAGTTTACTAGATTCATAAAAAACCTCTCACGCTCAACCTTGCCATGCCTACATACACAGTAAGGGTTACTGAGGAGAGCAATCTCTTAAACGTTGAACAATTTTTAGTCATCCAGAAAATCCCAGAGTGCCAAGTTCCCTGAGTCATCACCTATGCTGGTATGGGCTCTTTGTGATGCAGCTGTCCATTCAATCTTCAAGGCATTCTCATGGTTACTAATATGTGAAGGGTACTACTGTCAGTGAGGTTTAAACCTCACTTGTTTCTGGGCCAGTGTCTGTTGGCTAGGAATAATTTTGTTCTCAAAGGGACATTTGACCATGTTATGAGATATTTTTAGTTGTCACAAAAGTCTTTCTATATGCATCTCATTTGCTAGGGATGGTTCAAAATGCCTACAAAACAGAAAGATGCTCTATCAACAATGATCTACATCATCACTATACTGATTAAGAATCCCTGACCTAGTAAAGTATCCTATTTGGTAAGGGTTGAAGCATATCTCACAAAGTAGAAATTTCACTTATAAAAATAAAACCATCCTCCAGCCTACAGAATGGGAAAAGATCTTCACCAACACTTCATCTGACAAAGGTTTAATATCCAAAATATATAAAGAACTCAAGAAATTAAACACCACAAAACCAAACAACCCAATTGCGAAATGGGGCTTGGAACTTAACAGAGAATTCTCAACAGAGGAATATCAAATGGCCAAGAAACACTTAAAGAAATGCTCAACCTCCTTAGTCATCAGGAAAATGCAAATCAAAACAACTCTGAGATTTCATCTTACACCCATCAGAATGGCTAAGATCAAAAACTCAAATGACACCACATGTTGGCTAGGATGTGGAGAGAGGGACACTCCTTCATTGCTGGTGGGAATGCAAACTGGTACAACCACTTTGGAAAGCTATCTGGCGCTTTCTCAGAAAAATGGGAATAGGGCTTTCTCAAGACCCAGCCATCCCACTCCTTGGAATATACCCAGAAAATGCCCTACCACATAACAGGGACATATGCTCAACCATGTTCATAGCTGCTCTATACATAATAGCCAGAACATGGAAACAGCCTAAGTGTCCCTCAGTAGAAGAATGGACTAAGAAACTGTGGTACATCTACACTATGGAATACTATTCAACTATTAAAAACAAGGAATTCCCGAAATTTGTGGACAAATGGATTGATCTAGAAATTATCATAATGAGTGAGTTCACCCAGAAGCAAAAAGAGACAAACGGTATATATTCACTTATATCAAAACACTAGTCCAAGGGATACGTACCGTGAAAAACTTTACTTACCAAGAAAGTGGGTCAGAGGAGAGGACATCCTATTGAGACTTTAGGCAAGAGTAGCATGGAAGAATGGGGGAAATAGTAGGACCCACAGGGTCCTGGAAACCTACAAGAAGAACTTTATGACAGGCAGATCTGGGTCCTGGGGTCCTCCTCAAACTAAGGCACCAGCCAAGGAGAATATAGGCAGTAAGCTTGAACCCCTACCAAGACCTAGCCGACGAACAGGATATTCTCCACCGTTGAGTGGAGCATGAGATCTGACTCTCACATGAACCCTGGTGCCCCTTTTCTGACCACGTCCCCTGGATGGGGAGACCTGGTGGCACTCAGAGGAAGGATAGCAAGTTACCAAGAAGAGACTCGATATCCTAAGAGCATATATAGGGGGAGGAGGTCTCCCTCAATCACAGATATAGGGGAGGGGAGAAGGGGAAGTGGGAGGGAGGGAAGAATGGGAGGAAACAGAGGAAGGGCTAACAATCAAGATGTAATATGAATAAATTAATAAAATTAAATCAAATAATAAAACCATCCTCGAGAGTCAGGATGACTGATAACCCAACCCCACTTCACCTAACCAAATGCATTTTGGTTCTCAGAACACTTATGAAAAAACTACTTGGTGTGTACTAAAGACAGTGAAGCAGGGAAGAATGTTACTCAGAAATTTCTCTAATCACTGACAGAATTGAGAACTTCAGGATGCTTTCTGCATACTCTGCCTCTGCATCTCCAGATAGGACATAGGCCCAGTTCTTAGCAGTTACTGTTTTAGAAGAATTGAGAGACTCCTGCTCAACAACATCTGAGGCTTTCTGCCACCTTTGCTCCTGCCTCGTTCTTCAAGAGGGTGGTAACAATAGGATCATTACAGTGTAAAGCTGGCTGAGCGAGTTCAGTCAAGGAGGCACAAATACCATTGCATCCTTTCTAGTTAAAAGGGGGTGGAATTACAGGCTGTCAAAGGCTGAAAGGACCCTGCAGAGCATACCCAGCCCCTTCATTTTATGCTTAGTGCATAGTTCAGTGTTTGAACAAAGAGCAGTGTGTCCAATTCATTTCCATTTTGTGAGAATAATGTTCTTTTAATTGTCAGCATGGAAAAAGAGAACAAAACACTTCTCCTTTGAAACTCCAGACATCCTACTAGGGAAGATTTAGTCTGACTTAGGGATGGAAGTATTTGTGAGCCAGGACCACCATGTCAAATAGCAACAGAGGATGATGTTGTGGAACAGACAAAGGCTCCTTGGACTTGAGCATGTATGCAAGTATCAGAATCTCCACAGGGCCTCTTTACACAGAGCACTGCTTGCCAAAGATTTAATATTCCATAGGTCTAGAAACATGACTTCACATTTGCAATATGGTGTCATATGTGTTATGGTTTGAGAGCATGATATTCCAAATCCTTGCAACCCAGATGGGGCCTGACCCTCTAGAATCAGCAGCTTCCAGAACTTGGAAAAAGTAGAGCCTCATACCTTGTAAATAAAAATCTGTTATAGACTTCAGGTTTCAGGTGACTTGTGTGCACACCAAAGTTTAAGAAGTACGGGCTAAGGCCATGACTTTATTGATAGAGTGCTTGGCATTTAATCTCAAGTCCTAGATTGAATTCCCAGAATTTGCTTAAAAACCCAAGGTATGGTAATGTATGCTTGTATTCCAGCTTTGGAGATGTAGAGACAGGTTGATTCCTGGAGCTCCCTGGCCAGTCCACCCAACTGAATCAGAAAGTTTCAGAAAAATGAGATACCTTGTGTCTTAGTGTTTTCATTGCTGTGGAAAGACACCATGACCAAGGCAATTCTTAGAATGGCTAACACTTACTTGAGGTTGGCTTACAGCTTCTGAGGCTTAGTTTCTTACTGTCATGGCAGAAAGCATGGCAGCATCCAGACAGACAGTGTGCTGGAGGAGCTGAGACTCGTATATCTTGACCCAAAGGCAGCCAGAAAGAGACGGTCATCTGCAGGCAGCCAGGAGGAGGAGTTCTTCTGCCCTGGCCAGAGCTTGAGCACTAAGGGACCTCAAAGCCTGCCTACATAATGACACACTTCCCCCTAACAAGGCCACATCTCCTAATAGTGCCATTCCCTGTGCACCAAGCATTCAAACACATGAATGTATGAGGGCCAAACCTATTCAAACCACCACACCCTGTCTCAAGAAGAGAAGGGGACATGGATTGGCAAGACATGGATCTATGGTTAAAGATGCAAAGTGCTCCTGGAGAGGGCCAGAGTGATGATCTCAGCACCTAACAGCTCACAGATACCTTTAGCTCCAGCTTTGAGATTGACATTCTCTTCTGATTTCTTTAGACACTTGCACACACACACACACATCTGAGAGAGAGAGAGAGAGAGAGAGAGAGAGAGAGAGAGAGAGAGAGAGAGAGAGAGAGAGAGAGAGAGAGAATTTGAAAAAAGAAAAAGAAATTAAGGACGAACAGTGTCCTGAGAGACAATATCCAAAGTTGATCTTTGGGCTTCACACAGATGCCAGGCATGCATGTGCACATATGGTTATACTATAAACCCAGCTTTACACACATTCATGCAAGCAACACAGTGCATTTTTTCAGTACATACTCTAAGTGTGACCCTGACTGGTGGAATCAGAGATTTCTCAGAGTGGTCAGGTGTGTTGTTTCTGATGTTGACAGGGAACTACTGACCTTGAGAGAAGATGTTCAGAGACCCCAACTATTGTTTGAGGTTTTCTTTTATGATGTTCTGAAGGAAAAAAGAGTTTGGTTACTAGAGGTGTGGTTTGGGTGGTTCTCTATATTTATTGATAATTTTTTAAGTTTCATAAGTTGTTTTTTCACTCTGCAAACTTCCTATAATGCATCTAATTTTAGTAATATTCATATTCCATTATATATAGGCATGAGATGGCAAATAGGGAATGCTCCCTCAAAGTCCACTTTGAGGACAATGTAAAAACACCTCAAACTAAAATTGGTCTCCTTCCATCTGTCCCAGTACAGATATGTAGTGTGATTGAACAGACTCCAAATTTGGTTGTCATTAAAGGAACAAGAAACATGAGAGGAATATGAACATATTGCATGTAACTCAATTCAGTGGGCACCCTGGGTCACTAAGTGCATTGTTAGTAGAAGGCTATATTCATAGCCCATGTCAATTGGAATCCTAAGTGGCTAAGCTCTTCCTTATGCTGTGTACCTCAATAGTACCTGGGGCTAATTTAAAAAGTGTAGCTGGAGCTTTGTGCTGATCTGCCCATTACTATATTTTCCCTGCAGTTGGTAAGTTTTGAAGAAGCTACTGAACATCAAATTGAATGACAAACTGAGGATGTAGTGTAATGTGCACAAAGCAAGAGCAGAATGCGCATCCTGAGCATTAAGGATGCTACCTTCTGCATCCTTACCACACTGCTTGCCAAAAAGGGAGGAATGCCACTGGTACTTGGAAGCTGGTGTAACCTCTAGCATTTGATACAGTAGGATTCTGGTATGCACCAGAGATAGAGACTCCATATGTGATGACTTTGTAAGACTTACATGTTTGACTCTTATCTTTTAGGATTCTCAGCCATTTATAATTTTGTGCCAGCCAGGGTCTTAGGTTGGAGACATTTTTCTGTCTAGTGTCAGCCTATGAGATCCTCGGGGCTTCTTAGTTCAAGCCTTTAGGGTTAGAGACAGCTGGTTCCCAGCAGGAGAAGTATTGACCAAGCATGGGAGCTTTGGCTTCATCCTTTGAACTCAAGCTAGCTCATCTTTTATATTTGCTTTGAACCTGTAAATCCTCTGAACACTGGCAAATTTGAATTTCCTGTTCAGAATGTTCTGTACTTTTTTATGCTGCTGGGCTTTTAAACTTCTGTGATTCTTTTAAGGCCTACACCTTTAATGGACTGCTTAATTAAAAATAGGACTGTCAGGCTCTATGTGTAGCTTTCTTTGGACAACGTTATTTAGCATGCACTAGACTCTGGTTTGGCTGCCAGTATTGAATAAACCAGAATTGGTGCTACACACCTGTGATTTCAGAACCAAAGTTCAGAAGTTCAAGGTAATCCTCAGCTATATAGTAAGTTCTAGTTAGTGTGGACCTAGCGTGAGGTACATGAGACCCTGCCACAAACCTGCCCACTCTCTTGCCCCCACCTCATTCCTTTGCATCCCAAGTTTTAATTCATTTATTACTGAGGAATATTTTTCATCAGCCATGATGTGTCAAACCTTGCTATAAATCCTATGAATAAAACCGTTATGGTTCTCAAATTTATAGAGTTTTAAGTGGATGTGACTCTTTTATTTTCTCACTTTATTTTCCTGTTGTGTCCTGTATTTCTTAAAGATTTTTTATTGTTTTATTATATTAAATATCTTCTGTCCACTGTTTTTATGCCACCAGTTTGCCCTGATTTCCCAGACAAGAGGTTTTCCCACACACACTTTAGAGACACACAGTGGGATTATCAAGTAGTTTTCTATGAAAGGGAATTGAAATGACCCCTAAATTTATGAATTGTGTCCCATAATATTCACATGTCACTATAAGAATGAGTTTAGAACCTTGGACATAGTGATCTGTAAGTATCTTCCAAACTGAGAGAAAGGCCTGGAGAGATGGCTTCATGTATGTCTACTTGCTATTTAAGCATGTGAGCTTTAGTTTGACATCCTGATCCAATGAGCCTACATTAAATTTCAGAATGTCCTGTTGCCTGCCTCTAATCCCAGCACCCAAGAGGTAAATAGAAATGGTCCCTGAAGAAAATAGGGTAGCTAAACTAACCAGATCAGCATGCTCTGGGTTCAGTGTCAGGATATGAATCAGTAAACAAAGTGGAGACTAACTGAGGAAGGCACCAGCCATTACCCTCTGGCTTCCACATGCACATACCTGCATGTGTACAGACACATATGTAAACACACATCAAACAACACACACACACACACACACACACACACACACACACACACCTAAAAACAACAAATCAAGTCAACTATCAAGAGACAACCACATAACCTTTGTCTTTTTCCATCTCATGCCTGGTAGGTCACACCTGAGGGGTCTCTGAAGTTATTTGTGGTCTGATTGTCACAGCTAAGTTTCTACTCCCATTCTCATGAGCAAAGTTTCCACACGGTAGGGCTCAAGGGTAGTTCTGTCCTTACTTGACCCTTACTCCTGACCAGATTTGGGTCTAGGAAGGGATTATTCCTTTTTCAAACACAAACAATGATCTGAAAGTGTTTTCAAATTTGAAAACACTACCCAAGTGAGAACCAAGTGTAGAGTTCTCTGCAAACACCAGGCTGGTGTGAAGGAGCACACTGTGAACTACGGATGGAACACAGCCATTGAAAGGAGCTCCTGAAAGTTGGCTGCCTTTCCCTTCTGCCACATGCTGGTGCCAGCCTCTGTGTGAGCTGCAGCTGCAGCATTTCCTCCAGTTGGTATCTGAAAACAACCTCTCTAATGAACTGGGATGGTCCAGGTGGTTTTCATCCAACTTGAGCATTTGCTGTCACAGATCTATTAAGTTTGGCTGCAGTCCCATGTAAAGAGTGATACTCCACTTAAGATGGAACAGGTCAAAAGAGAAACCTCAGTTATGAAGGATCAGAGGAAAGTGCAAAGGCCCCTTTGAGCACATATTCAGAGCCTGCTCTTGATGTAACCGGCAGAGTGAATTTCTTTCTTGATGCCACCCTTGCAGAACCATATCTTCTGGCAGGAAAAGGCATGTATACATCTCCAAATTAGCAATGAAACAAGATGCTACTGTGCAAAAGGTTGCTTATATTCCAGTGTGATGTTTCCCAAGTCCTTAACGTAGTGACCACTTAGAGTCAGACTGTCCCCACTTCCCGTTAGCTAAGGTAAAGGGCTTCCTTTAAAGTTTTGGCCCCAGAAGAGAGTAGTTAAGGAAAATGGAAGTCTAGGAATCCATGAATCCACCAAACCAAATATTTGTATACTTATTACTAAAAATTAGACAAAACAACAATAATAAAAAAAAATGGGGAAAAAAAAAAGCAACACTAACAGAAACCCAGGAGTTTCCAACTACCAATGCAATCATGACTGCATCCATATCCAATTTTAAGTTGATTCCAGTGAGACACAAAAACTTTCTGTCTACCCCAAGCCCAAACCAGAAATAGCATCTCCTGCTGTGTCTCAAGCTGTCTTGGAAACCATTGTGTAACCTTGAACTTTCAGCAGCCCCCTGCTTTAGTCTCCTGGGTGGTATGAGGAAAGGTGTGACACACCATGCCCTGCTAACTCTTTTTAAAATTGTCTTCAACTACATCTCCATGTTAATGACACTTTATGGCATCATTTTCTGGAGCTGACATAGATTTAGGAGTTAGTCAGACTTCTGGCTGTATAAGTTTGAATGAGGTAATTAACTTGGCAGAGGTACCATAAAATGGTCTTGATAACCACAAGTATAGCATAGTAGTTGTGGTGGATTATAATCTTCTTGTCCACACATTTCATTTGGATTTCACTCTATCCCAGTGTTAAAGATCACTTGGGGGGTATTTTGAAGAAATGTACTACTGGAAGTTAAAAAAAAATAGTCAAAATCTGTGTGACAAACTGAGGCTTCTCTTAACAAAATAAAAAGCCTAAATTATGGCATTGTTGTGGGACTTAATCTAATTCCCTCATCTCCATATCAGGAACCTACATTAATACTTTCTTTGCCGGATGTCAGAAGTTCAATGGTGAATGACCTTTTGACTTTTCCTGATGGCATGTTTTACTGTCATTATTCTCATTATGTTGCATAATTTCATATTAAGCATTCAAAGACAGAGCACGTCTTTTCATTCTGAAGATCATCTGCTTCCAGAGCTAGAGTGAAAACAAACTCTTGCATCACCCAATTGCCTGTACCTTAAAGAATCTAGGAACATATACTTAATGGAAATTGAGAAAGAGTCTAGGAGCATATACTGAATGGAAATTGTAAATCACCTCCTTATTGAAGGTGGTATGCTCTGCATTTTAAAGACAACATGTATCTGATGGTCAAATAAAGCACCATAAACTGTATTTCTGTTGACCATGGAATTTCTGGTTCTATTTTGTTCATTCCTATATGAACAGAGGGGTTATGCCTATTAACTCTATTAAGTGAAAAATGGATTTATTTGCCAATAAAACTTGCTCAAGAGTGGTAGATGACATGTCTGAACATAAGTTTTTGTAGGCAATGAAATTTTTGCATTTCTTTTCTTCTGGAATTTCCCAGTTGGCTGGTACTTCTCAGGAACAGACTTCAGAGCAGACTCAGCACCAAAGTCAAATGTAAATGCTCATATATGCAACATGAGTTAAAACACACTTTAGATGTTAAACCACTTACTCGGGTGTCTTTTTTTTTTTTTTTTTTTTTTTTTTTTTTTTTTTTTTACCTTGGTACACAAGTTACATGGGTTGCTATAGTAGCAGAGGTCATTATGAATATCAAGCAAGATAATTACTTTAATAGTCTCTAGAATAATGTCCAGCAGTGGGAAATAATAAATTTATATCAGGATAAATTAAAGATGACATTCATCTAATCATGATTTATTCATCTGGACCCCTCAGAGTCCAGCCTACAGAAGTTCTGTCTGTTTTTCCTGCATAGGAAGGCTATTCACAAACCCAGCTTCCTAAGTGAAACAAAGAATGCCCCACCACCCATAGTAGTAGGACTAACATCACTCTTCTAGAAGTGTCTTGCTTCTTTTTCACAGAGAAGTATTACAAACATTTCCAACCTGGAAGTTTGTTTTGTAATGTACAGAAAGAAACCAACTCACTAGTCAAAGAATCCCTGAATCTGCAAGATTCACGATGCGCTCCCTCCTCACGGTTATAATAGCACTAAAGACTTTTGGGTTAGGAGGAGGTGCTCCAATCTGCGGAGCTGCTTGTAAGCTGTTCAGTGTTCCATAGTTGTAACTTTCTTGAGCTGTTGTCACCTACCACCTGTGTTGTAAATAGACTTTCCTGTGATACAGCAGTCTTTGAGTCATCCCTGCCCACATCAGTAACCCTTCAGCCACAGTCACACTGTAAAAAATTTCAATAAGGTCATTGGTTCCACAAAGTGAATTTTAGTTGAATAATGTCTTTCATTTGTCATCAGTGCCATAATCTCCTCTCAACGCAACCATCATACTGTTATTATAATGACAAGGAGGGAGGACATGGTGAATCTTGTAAGTTTCACAGATTTTTACTTGTGAGCTGGTTACTTCAGAGGTTTTACAAACCCCCTTCCAGCATTGAATGTGCTTTTAGATCTTCCCTAGAAACTTCATACACAAGTAAAAACATAGAAACCTCCGAGATGATTAAAAATAGTAGTGACAATATACTTTTAATTTTCCAATTTAATATACAAAGATTTGCATAACATACCATATAGTGTAACGAAGTGTATAATTCGTAACTTTTTATAGCTTGACCTACCTGGAAGATGGCTTTCTTTATTTGAACCCTGAGAAGACGTATAAGAACAATTAAGAAATAAATTGGGGAGACATAATACTATTCATAGATATTTCAATTATTTCAGTTTGAAGTTTGTTAATGGCAATTCCAAATCAAATAACCAATTCGTGCTCTTTTCTCTATAAATAAAATAGATTTTGAAACATTTGCTCAGAAAAATATGAGGGTTGAGGGAATTAATCTCTATAAATGGTCCAGGAGTATACATGGCATATAGTTGAATTAGATAAAGCCACAAGTATTTTAGAATAAAATAAATGATTTAAAAAAAAATGATGGGTTTGTTGTTACTTTGATTGATTCTTGTGAATTATTTTCTTTGGTTTTCTAGGTACTGTCTTAAACTCACACCACTAGATGATTTTTCCAGCCCTCGACGCTGAGGTATAATAACACATTTTCTTTTATAACAGACTTCACTGTATTTCTCCAGCCCAAATTACCAACCCTAGAAAAACGAGAGGTAGTAAATGGTTGGTCAATGACAGCAAGGCTTGATGTGTGATATATTTCAATTTCAGAAACATTATTTCCCCTTCATCCCTTGGGCCTCTGAAGCAAGAGCATTTGAACAAGCTTCATGAGTTACAGCTTTTCGCTATAGCTCAACTCATCATCACTCAGAGAAGCAGAGACCATGACTTATGATTAGGATATGTGCCTGCAATCTCCCAGGCATGGAGCTTTTGAGTTTTGTCCCTCTTCTGCTCTGTACTGAAATGTGTCACTTTTTTTTTTTTGGGGTATGTGGAAATTAGATTTTCATCTTCTAATATTTGTCTGAGAAAAATATCACTAAAAATATGAGCTCCTTGGAGACTAATATTCTTTTTATTTGTTTATTTACCTTTATATTGATTCTTTGTGAGTTTCACGCCATGCACCCCAATCCCTTTTATCTCCTCATCCCTTCATATTGTCTTCTGTCCTTGCAGCCAGCCCTCCAAAAATAAAGATAAACAGCTCATCATGAAAGATGAAGTGTGTCACAGTATGTCACATGGCATACCATTTTGTGCACACATCTTTGCTTGAAAATGTTTATTGCAATGAGTTATTGGTCTGGTTCAAGGTTTTGTCTTCTGCTACACTAACAATACTGGATCCTCAACAGGATTTGTCTTGGATATCCTGTTGTTGCCTGGAGATCCTGCAGCACTGGATTTGCAGGACCAGCCCATTCACACACTAGCAGTTCGTAGATAGGCTAGATGGGGTGGGCCAACTCAAAGCCCTGGATCTGGACTTGGGTGAAGCTTAGTTGGATAGCCTGCCAGCTCATCTGAACCATACCAATGGGACAAGCTCTCTAGCACTATCTGGACTATGTCACCCAGTGTTATAGCCAGCAAGAGACAGGGATAGCTCTCCTGCTCTCATACGTTTGGGGCTGACTCTTTTTCACCCATGCCACCTAAGCCAGTTCTGTTGTGTTGCCCAGCTGAATTGCAGAGTCTGGTCTCCCAAGTGCTGCAGACAGCAACAGGCAGTGCCCTCTCTCCTCCCTGATGTAGGTGGTGGCAGGAGGGGTTGCCCACACCACCACATGTCATAGGATGGCTCGCCTATGCCATTGTCATTAAGGCCAGATCTACTGGAGACTAATATTCTTAAGGATGTTAAAATCTCACCCAAACAAAGACTTGCTTTACCAACTAGCAATTAAGTGCAATTATAAAACACACAGACCTGCTTATATGATGTTCATTTTAATATCAGTCCTGTCCAATTTTATATATGCCTTTTCTTTTTAGTTTTCTTATTGAATTATCATGCATTTGTTTGTTTGGGAAAGAAGATATTTGGCCTCAGAGTTTTACCAGAAAATTCTTGTTCAGTTTAAAATCTGCATATTTCCAGTTGGAGAAAGATCTACTTTCACAGGTTCCTAATATTCCTGAAATTTTACAGTGATGGCTTCATCTGTACTGGATATTCTACTACTTGGTAAAATCCAGAGTTCTTGTTGCCAGTGGAAAACGATGCTTTCTAGGAATTTGCTAAGAAAGGCTGAGTACAAGTTAATTTAATGAACATTGTAAATGTTCTTGTGTAAGCTACTTTCCTTACTGCTGTGACAGAGTGCCTGACATAAAGCAGTCACATTTTAAAGCAAGACCTATGTATTTGAATTCACACTTTTAGAGGATCAATCCATGGCTACTTGGGCATGGCCTTGGGAATATGTGACACAGAAGTTTTATCTTCTCCTAACAGACATGAAAAGTCTAAAGACTAGATGTAACTTTAAAGACATACCCTAGTGACCTACTTCCTCAACTAAGCCCCACATATAAAGTTCTTTGGATCTCCCCAAGCAGTACTATCAATTAAGACCCAAGCATTTAAACAATTCTATCTGTGAAGATATTTCACAATGAAACCAAAGCAATGGTCATAATGATAGAGAAAACAGAAGAGGTATATTTACCACCTGAGAGCAGCTCAGTGACACTGGCCTGGTTACAAATTTATGCATATTATTGATTTTCAGAAAGGACACGTTAGTTCTTGTTTTTATTCTCATTTTATAGACTGGGTAGTGAGTTTTAGAAAGGTGATACCAGTTGTATATCTAAAAGCAGGAAATCAGGCCCTTCAGCCATTCCAAGTATGCAAGATATCCACAAAATGAAAACAGAAAGAGGATCATGAGAGGGAAAGGTAACAGAGAATTTAATGCAATGGATGGGTCATGAAGGCAGAATGGGATCTGTATATGGGGAGGAAGGGGACCAGAAAGAGAGGAAGTAGAGGACAGGAGAGGGCAAGAAAAGTACTTAAGAATAAAGTATATGAGTTATGGAGGCTGATGTGAGATGCCTGAGTGATTAAGATTCCCTATTGCTCTTCCCTAAGACCTGAGTTTAGATCTTAGTGCCTGTGGTGGGTGGGTCACTACTAACTTCCTGTAACACAAGCTCCTTGATATTCAACACCATCTCCTGGCTTTGTTGGGTGCCCTAACATGTGTGGTATATACTTATATATACAAACAAATATAAAAATAAAATGTTTTGAAAGTAATATTATAAAAGGATACCCCTTTACTTTGTAGGCTAGCTGAAAAAAAATTCACAAAGGTGATGGCTAATTTTATAACAACTTGACACAGAAGTAGAGTCACCTAAAAGGAGGAAACGGTAATTGAGAAAATGTTTCCATAATGCAGGCTTTGAACTTTTCCAAAGCTACTTTATTTGTGGTTCTTCAATACTTACACCTCCCTTCCAGCACACCTACCCTGGGTAGGAGAGAAAAGATATTAGTGGGGGCAGGAAAAGTAGACTCTTTCAGACTCAGTTCCTTGGTGTGATTCCACTGGCATAGTTGGCACTGATTCTAGCAAACCCACTAAACAGCAATTCAGTAAAGTTGACTGCAACTGCAGCCTCTGGAACCCAGAGCAGCAGCACAAACCTAGAAGGGTTCGCTGGAACTGTTCTCTCTAGGAGTATCTCAAAGTGGCGCGATGAACACCCAAACAACAGGAAATGAGGCCAAGACCAGAAATCCCAACCTTTTGTTTGGGAACTCTTGGAGTCTGTAATAGGATATTTATCAGTTGGTGAAGACTATGCCCTCACTAGAAGTGGTTCTTCTTCTGGTGGACAAATATCTATTCTCTCACAAGTCTATTTCCAGTGGAAAAGCACTGCACACCATCACAAAAATCCGTTTCTCATCTCAGGCTTGGGATCAAAACAAAAACATATTTACATCCACTACACGATAATATTAAGTTGTAGGTAAGCCTCTAGAGCATTTTCTTAAATATAATTGATGTGAATGGAACCACACTATTGTGAGTGAGGCCAACTCTAGTGTGGTAATTATGGCTTCTAAAAGACCATGTTGAGCAAGCCATGTGAGCCAGCCAATAAGCAATACCTCTGCATGGCCTTTGGATCAGCTTCTCCCTCCAAGTTCCTGCCCTGTTTGAGCTTCCATCCTGGGCTTCCTTCAGTGGATGTATAAGCCAAATAAACCCTCCCCTCACAATTTGCATTTTGTCATGGTGTTTCATCACAAGAAACTCTCAGCCCCATTCTCCCTCCCCCTCCCTTCCCCTATTACTCAGAAGTGAAGAGGCCCATCTGCCCACCCACACCAGTTCATCAAGCCACATCAGGACTGTCAGTGTCCACTTCCGATGTGTCCTCGCAAGGCAGTCCTGCCAAGGGGAGTGATCAAAAAGCTGGCATTAGAGTCCATATCAGGGATAGCCCCTGCTCCCCTTACTAGAGGACCCACATGAAACCTGAGCTGTCAATTGGCTAAATCTGGGGGGGGGGAGCGAGGAGCTAGTCTGTGCACAGTCCTTGGTTGGTGCTTCAGCTTCAACAAGCCCCTCTGGGCCCTGGTTAGTTTGGTCTGTTGGTGTTCTTGTGGCACTCCTGTTCCCTCCACCTCCAGGTTCTTTTCTTCCTCCCCCAACTCTCCATAAAACTCCTTATATCACCCAATGTTTGGCTGTGAGTCTCCACATCTGTGGGTAGAGCCTCTCAGAGGAATATTCTGCTAGGTTCCTTTTGGCAAGCACAGCAGAGTACCATTAATAGTGTCAGGGCTTGGCTCTCTCCCACAGGGTGTGTCTTGGGTTGGACCAGGCATTGGTCCCTCAATCTATGCTCTATCTTTATCTCTGAACATCTTGCAGACAGGGTAAATTTTGGCTTGAAGTTTATTTGGGTGGGTTGGTGTTCTGCTAGAAGTCTTGGCTAGTTAGAGTGTGTCCTCTTCAGTCACTATGTCCCCTGATACTAGAAGTCTCTGCCAGAGTCCCCCTCATATCCTCCCAGGAACTTACCCTGACTTTGGTCTCCAGCTTGTCACAGATATGCTGCCCCCACCCCCTGCCTCACAGTTTCTCTTTTCTCTCCATGCCTTCTGTCCTCCTGACCTTGCTCTCCCCAGGTCAGATCTCCACCATCATATTTCTCTATGCTCCCTCTCCTACCTTGTTTCCTCTCTTTGACTACTACCTCTATTTCCCTTTCTGAGTGATAGTTGAACATCCTCCCTTGGATCCTCCTTGCTACTTACTTTCTTTGAGTCTGTGTATTGTAGGATGTTTATCCTGTACTATATAGCTAAAGTCCACTTATAAGTGAGTAAATACCATGTGTTTCTTTCTGGGTCTGGGTCACCTCATTCAGGATGATCTATCTATCTATCTATCTTTCTTTTTTATTTTTTCCAGGATGATTATTTCTAGCTCCATCCTTTTGCCTGCAAATTTTATTATTTCCTTGTTTTTAATATCTCCGTAGTATTGAATGGTGTACAAGTAACACAGATCTTTATCCATTCTTCAGTTGAGGGACATCTAGGTTATTTTGGACTGTGTTTTAAAGGTATCTTCCAAGATCCAAGATGCTGGCACTGACCATGCACTGTGTCTGAATGCCAGACAGAGCCTAGAGACTAGAGCGAGAGCTACAGACTACATATCTGGAAAGCCCTCAGTGAGAGGGGTCCACAAGGTGCAGGGCACAGGCGGGTCTGGTCTCGGGCTACCCAACTGGTCCACAGAGGACAGGAGCCCAGTCCCCAGAGACTGGCCACATACTTGCTGGCAAGTTGCATCTCTGCTCTATAACTCGGACTCTGTATTTGGGACTGAACTGTGGGCAGTGAAGCACCATCATCTGGATCTGCAGGCCCATGGGAGAACCCAGGAGAATGGGTTGATTTGACTTCAGACCACCCTGCCAGTCCACAGGGAGCCTCAGGGCCTGAGCAGGCACAGGCAAGCTCACCAAAGCCCAGTCAAATGCAGGCTATCGGGCAGTACCTACACTCTCTGTCTGACTGACCTGTGGGCTACAGAGCACCAACATCAGTGTCTGCTGGCCCAGGAGGAAACCCAGAGTGTGGAGCTGGGATAAATCTCACCTTGGATCAACTCTTTGGTCCATGGAGGGACCCATGGCTGAAATGGGGGCACAGAAGGCTGTGGACATGTTCCCCAAAGCCCAGCCAAACACTGCAGGCTATGACTCAGTACTCCCACTCTATTGTGGACTGAAGCAAGGTTCTAGGGCCTCACTGAACACAGGTGCAAACACCAAAGCCCAGCCAAACACCACAAGCTAGCGATCAGTACCCTCACTCTTTGGTGGACTGAACCAAGGCCTCAGGGCCCTAGTGGGCACAGGCACTTACACCAAAGTGCATCAAAATGCCACAGGCTATCATGATGTATTTGTACTCTCTCTCTCTGACTGAACAAAGGCCCCAGGGACCCATTGCCATGGACATGGTCTCCAAAGCCCAGAGAAATGCGGGATAGTGGGCTATATGTACACTCCCTCGGACTGAACTTTGGACTTCAGAGCACCAGCATCAGTCTCTGCTGTCCCAGTGAGGAGCCCAGGGTGTGCAGCAAAGTAACATAGCTGAACCCAGGCCACCTGCCTGGTCCTGGGAAGGGTTCCATGATTCTCACAGGTGAAGAGTCTCTGCCTATAGCCACTTACTAATGAACTTCTCTCAATGGCCAGTGAAGGAAACCAGAAACTACTACCCAATGTCAGGAGCAGCAAGATGACTAAAGGTCAGCCTAAAAACACAAACAACAAACCCCAGAATAATATGGTATCTCCAGAACCCAGTTATCCCAAAGAAATCAAGTCTCAAAACTCAAACACAACTGACCCACATGACCTCAAATCCTTCATAATGAATATGATAATGGAGGAAATGAATAAAATAAAAAAATAAATATAGGAAAATGAAGACAAACAGATTGAGGCCCTTAGAGAGGCCATGGCAGAAACCTATAGAGAGGAAATGAAGAAATAACTGGAAGAAATTCAGAAAATTGCAAACAGTCAGGTGAAGGAAATCAATAAAATCCTTCAAGATCTGAAGATGAAAAGGAAAACAATGATAAAAGCACAAACAGAGGAAAGTTGGGAAAGAGAGAACTCAAAGAAGAGAACAGTAACTGCAGAAGTAAGCATCACTGTACTCAGCAAAAGCCCAGGTCAGCAGACAATCTGCTCAGAAGATGCACCTGGGTGATGCTGTTGAGCAGGGTGTGATTAACAACTCAGTATTAGGGTATTTTATTGGTTGCTTCTACCTCTACCTGATGAAGGTTAGAATATCTCCTGATAAACTCTGCTTCCGACAGCACATGGAGAATGAGATGGCCCATTATGCCTGTGACTGCTGGGATTCTGAGTCCAAAATGTCCTATGGCTGGATTGAGATTGTTGGATCATTCCTGCTACGACCTTTCCTGTCATGCTTGAGTGACCAAAGTGCCACTCGTAGCTGAGAAACCTCTGAAAGAACCCAAAATAGTCAGCATTGTACAGTTCAAGCCCAATAAGGGAGCAGTGGGCAAGGTGTTCAAGAAGGAGGCAAAGCTGGTGATGGAGTACCTCAGCATCTGTGATGACTGCTACATTACAGAGATGGAGCAGCTGCTGAAGGAGAAAGGGGAATTCACTGTTGAAACTAAAGGAAAAACATTTCAATTAACAAAAGATATGGTCAGCGTAAAGAGATTCCAGAAAACACTACACATGGAGGAAGTTGTTCCGAGTGTCATTGAGCCCTCCTTCAGCCTGGGCAGGATCATGTATACCATATTAGAACATACATTCCATATCCGAGAGGGAAATGAGCAGAGAATGTTCTTCAGTTTCCCTGCCGTGGTTGCTCCATTCAAATGTTCTGTCCTTCCACTGAGCCATTTGTCAAGGAATTATCGGAGGCTCTGAGCAGGAATGGAGTGTCTCATAAAGTAGATGAGTCCTTTTGAAGGCGCTATGCAAGGACTGATGAGATCGGCGTGGCTTTTGGCATCACCATTGACTTCGATACAGTAAACAATACCCCACACACTGCAACGCTGAGGGACCAAGAATCCATGCAACAGATAAGGGCAGAGGTCTTTGTACTGCTTAGTGTGGTCCATTATCTGGCCAATGGCAACATCAGCTGGGCTGATGTGGAGGCCAGGTACCCTCTCTTTGAAGGGTAAGAGACTGGCAAGAAGGAGACAGTAGAGGAATGAGAACAGCTGGCAACGTGTGACCACCTGTGCTAATAAATAAGTCATCATATCTACTACACACAATTGTGATGCTTCCATGGATGGTAGTTTTCCTCAGTGGCTGCTTGATTTTAACCCCCCAATTAAAGTTGAAGGAATTCTGAAAAAAAAAAAAGAAGAAGAAGTAAGCATCGCTAACAGAGTTCAAGAAATGGAGGGACACAAAACATCCAAGAAATCAAGTACACCATTAAAAGATGAAACCTACAGATAATAGGAATTGAGGAAAGAGAAGACGCCCAGCTCCAATGCCTGAAAATATTTTCAACAAAACCATAGAAGAAAATGTTCACAATTTAAAGAAAGAGATGCGTATAAACATCCAAGAGGGCAACAGAACACCAAATACAATAGACCAGAAAAGAAAATCCTTCCACCACATAATAATCAAAACACAATATGTACAGAACAAAGAAAAACTATTAAAAGCAACAAGGGAAAAAGGCCAAGTAACATATAATTGCAAACCAATCATAATTATACTCGACTTTTCATTGGAGACCATAAAAGCCATAAGGGCCTGGGAAGAGGTCCTGCAAACCCTAAGAGACCAGATGCCAGTCCAGACTACTATATCCAGCAAAACTTTCAATAACCATAGATGGAGAACATAAGGTGTTCCATGCAAAAAACAAATTCAAACAGTACCTATCCACAAATCCAGTGCTACAGAAGATACTAGAAAGAAAATTCCAACCCAAAAGGGCTAACTACAACCAGGAAATCATGGTAAATATATAACTTCGCTTTAGCAAAAACAAAGAAACAAACAAATAAAAAGTAGATACACAAACACACTACTATAACCAACATCAAAATCAAGGGACATCACAGTTACTTGTCATTAATCTCTCTCAACATTAATGGTCTCAACTCTTCAATAAAAAAACACAGGCTGAGAGAATGGATGCATAAACAAGACACAACATTCTGTTGCATTCAAGAAACACATCTCAGCCACTATGATAGATATTAACTCTGGTGTAAAAGGCTGGAAAAAGTCTTCCAAGCAAAAGACACAAGAAACAAGCTGTTGTACCCATTCTAATATCTAATAAAAAAGACTTGTAATGAAAATTAATAAAAACTGATGAGGAAGGGCACTTCATACTCATCAAACGAAAATTCCACCAAGACGGCATCTCAATTCTGACCATCCATGCCCCAAATTCAAGGACAACCACATTCATAAAAGAAACATTACAAAAGCTTAAACTACTCCACAGAACAGAAATGGATAGAACATTACCAACCTTATTCTATGAGGCCACAGTCACCTTGATACCTAAATCTCACAGAACCAACAAAGAGAAAATTTCAGACCAAATTCTCTTATGAACATTGATCCAAAAATACTCAATAAAATACTCACAAACTGAATCCAAGAATACATCAAAAATATCATTTACCATGATGCAGTAAGCTTAATCCCAGGGATGGTTCAATATACAGAAATCCATCAATGTAATCCGCCGTATAAACAAACTGACAAACAAACAAAAAATTATCATTTCCTTAGATGCCAAAAAAGCATTTGACGAAATACAACACCCATTCATGTTTAAAGTCTTGGAGAGATCAGGGATACAAGGCACATACCTAAACATAATAACAGCTATATGCAGCAAGCCAATAGTCAACATTAAATTAAATGGAGAGAAACTCAAGGAAATTCCACTAAAATCCACTAACATGGAGAGGATGCCTACTCTCTTCATTACTCTTCAATATAGTACTTGAATTTTTAGCTAGAGCAATAAGACAACAAAAGGAGATCAAAGGGATCCACATCAGAAAGGAGGAAATCAAATTATCCATATTTGCAGATGATATGATAGTATACATAAGTGATCCCCAAAATTCCACCAGAGAACTCCAGTTGTTGATGAACACCTTCAGAAAAGTGGCTGGATACAAAATCAACTCAAAAAAGTCAGTAGTCCTCCTGTATTCAAGGGACAATCATGGCGAGAAAGAAATTAGGGAAACTACACCCTTCATGATAGCCAAAAATAATATAAAGTATCTAAGTATAACTATAAGCAAGTAAAAGACTTCTATGAAAAAAAACTTCAAGTCTCTGAAGAAGGAAATTGAAGTTGATATCAGACGATGGAAAGATCTCTGTTTGTCATGGATCAGGAGAAATAACATAGTAAAAATGGCCATCTTACCAAAAGCAATTTACAGATTCAATGCAATCCCTATCAAAATCCTTAAACACAATTTTTAAAATATTTTATTAATTACTCACATTCATCTCAATTGTTAGCCCATCCCTTGTATCCTCTCATTCCTCCCTCCACCCCACTCTCCCCCTACTCCCTTCCCTTATGTTTGTGACTGAGGGGGACCTCCTCCCCTGTGTATGCTAATAGGGTATCAAGTCTCTTCTTGGTAGCCTGCTATCCTTCCTCTGAGTGCCACCAGGCCTCCCCATCCAGGGGTCGTGGTCAAATATGGGACACCAGAGTTCATGTGGAAGTCAGTCCCTACTGTCCACTCAATGGTGGAGAATGTCCTGTCCATTGGCTAGTTCTTTGTAGGGGTTCGATGTTTACTGCACGTATTGTCGTTGGCTGGTGCCATAGTTTGAGTAGGACCCCTGGACTCAGATACGCCCTTCATAATGTTCTTCTTGTAGGTTTCTAGGACCCTCTGGATCTTTCTATTTCCTTATTCTCCAATGCTTCTCTCACCTAAAGTCCCAATAGGATGTCTTCCCCTCTCACCCACTTTTCTGGTAAGTGAAGACTTTCATTGGACATGCCCCTTGGGCTAGTGTCCAGATATAAGTGAATATATATGATTTGACCCTTTCTGCTTCTAGGTTAACTCACTCATTATGATCATTTCTAGTTCAATCCATTTGTCCACAAATTTCGGGAATTCCTTGTTTTTAATAGCTGAGTAGTATTCCATAGTGTATATGTACCACAGTTTCTTTATCCATTCTTCTACTGAGGGACACTTAGGCTGTTTCCATGTTCTGGCTATTATGAATAAGGCAGCTATGAACATGGTTGAGCATATGTCCCTGTTGTGTGGTGGAGCATTTTCTGGGTATATTCCAAGGAGTGGAATAGCTGAGTCTTGAGGAAGCCCTATTCCCAATTTTCTGAGAAAGCACCAGATAGATTTCCAAAGTGGTTATACCAGTTTGCATTCCCTGAAGGAGTGTTCCTCTCTCTCCACATCCTTGCCAGCATGTGATGCCACTTGAATTTTTTATTTTACCCATTCTGATGGGTATAAGATGGAATCTCAGTGTCTTTTTGATTTGCATTTCTCTGATGACCTACGATGCTATTTCTTTAAGTGTTTTTCAGCCATTTGATATTCCTCTGTTGAGAATTGTTTGTTTCGTTCTGAGCCCCATTTATTAATTGGGTTATTTGGTTTGGTGGTTTTTAATTTTTTGAGTTCTTTATATCTTTTGGATATTAGACCTTTGTCAGATGTAGTGTTGGTGAAGATCTTTTCTCAATCTGTAGCCTGTCACTTTGTTCTGTTGACGGTGTCTCCTGCTGTACAGAAGCTTCTCAGCCTCATAAGACCCCATTTATTAATTGTTAACCTTAAGGCCTGGGCTGTTGGTATTCTGTTCAGGAAGCTGTCTCCTGTGCCAATATGTTCCAGGCTCTTCCCCACTTTTTCCTCTAACTGATTTAATGTCTCTGGTTTTATATTGTGGTCTTTAATCCATTTGGACTTGAGTTTTGTGCATGGTGACAAATATGGGTTGAACTGCATTTTTCTACATGTAGACATCCAGTTAGACCAGCACCATTTGTTGAAGATGCTAATGTTTTTCCATTGAATAAATTTGGCTTCTTTGCCAAAAGTCAAGTGACCAAATATATTAAACACAATTTTTTTAAAGATCTTGGAAGATCAATTATCAACTTCATTTGGAAAAGTAAAAAACCCAGAATAACTAAAACAGTACTGTACAATAAAAGATCCTCTGGAAGAATCTCCATCTCCGATCTCAAGCTGTACTATAGAGCATCATTAACTAAAATACCATGATACTGGCAGAGCAGTAGGCTGATTGGTCAATGGAACTGAATCAAAGACCCAGAGATAAATCCTATGGGCACTTGATTTTTGACAAAGATGCCAAATTTATACAATGGAAAAAGGATAGCATCTTCAACAAATGGTGCTAGTCTAATAGGAGGTCTACATGTAGAAAAATGAAAATAGATCCATATTTACTACCATTCACCAAACTCTAGTCCAAGTAGATTAAAGACCTCAAAATAAAACTAGAGACACTAATTCTATTAGAAGAAAAATTGGGGAAGATCCTTAAAGTCATGGCACAGGAAACAACTTCTGGAACAGAACACCAACAGCTCAGTCCCTAAGATCAACCATTAATAAATGAGAACTTATGAAACTGGAAATCTTCTATAAAGCAAAAGACAGTGTCAACAGTACAAAGTGACAGATTACAGACTGGAAAAAAATCTTCACCAAGCTTACATCTGACAAAGGTCTAATATCCAAAATATATAAAGAACTCAAGAAGGTAAATAGAACCAAACAAAATAACCCAATTAAGAAATGAGGTTCAGAGATAAACAGTATTCTCAACAGAGGAATATCAAATGGCTGAGAAACACTGAAACAAATGTTCAGTGTCCTTAGTTATCATAGAAATGCAAATCAAAATGGCTCTGAGATTCCATCTTATATCCATCAGAATGGCTAAGAGCAAAAACTCAAGTCACAGCACATACTGATGAGGATGTGGAGAAATGGGAACACTCCTTCATTGCTGGTAGAAGGGTAAACTTGTACAACCACTTTGGAAATCAATCTGGCACTTTCTCAGAAAATTGGAAATAGGGCTACCTCAAGATCCAACTATTCCACTCCTTGGCAGACATCTGAAAGATGCTCCACCACACAACAAGGACATTTGCTCAACTATGTTCATAACAGCCTTATTCATAATAGCCAGAATCTGCTGACAATCTACATGCTTCTCAATCAAAGAATGGATAAAGAAACTGTGATACATTTATACTATGGAATACTACTCAGCTGTTAAGAGCAAGGAAATCTTGAAAATTTCAGGCAAATGGATGGACCTAGGAATGATCATCATTAGTGAGTTAACCCAGACCCAGATAGACACACATTGTTTATACTCACTTACAATTGGATATTAGCCCAACATGGATGTCCTTTGAGAGTCTCCACTGAGTGGCAGATTGGCACAAGTGCTGGGACTCACTATTAGTCTCCAGGTGAGAGTGGTATGGAAGAATGGGGAGATAGAATTACCCAGAGGGTCCAGGAACCAAACCAGAAGATCATCAAGGCTGATGAATCTGGACCCAGGGAGCCTAAACAAACTGCTGTTCCAATGAAGGACAATGCATACAGTAAACCTAGAACCCCTATTCAGATCTAGCCAATGGACTGCTCATTCTTCATGATTGTGGGATGAGTGGGGATTGACTCTGACATGAACTCTGGTTCCCCCTATTTGACCACTTCCCTGTGGTGGGGAGACCTGTTGGCACTCAGAGGAAGGGGAAACAAGTTATCTGGATGAGACCTGATTGACTGTGATCATTTGGTAGGGGAAGAGGTCCCCTTCTGTCACATGTCTAGAGGAGGGGAATAGGGTAAAAAAGAGAGGGAGGGAGGAATGGTAAGATATAAGTGAGGGGATAATAATCAGGATGTAATTTGAACAAATTATTTTTTAAAGTATATTACAAAATTTTAAAAAAGGTGTTTTCCATCTCTGCCTCCACTTGTCCATATGTGGCCCCAGTACGGAATCCCCTTGTTTTCTAACAAATTTGTAATTGCTCTCTCACACTGCCAAGTGCTCTCTTGCCAGTGATAGGGAGAGATTACAGTTTAGTTTCTGCTCATGCCCAGCATCTTCATCATTGTTCTCAACAGGAAACACTGAAATAAGAGACTTGGAAGTGATAAGAGAAAAGAAGCATTAATGAGGCATGAAGCTGAAAGGAAAATTAAAAACAGTGAAATGACTGCCAGTTTCATGTTTGGAAGAAAATTACTTTCTGATTAAGGAATATATTTACTAAACTTGTGGTCAAGGGAGTTTAAAATCAGCTAATATATTCTCCATAAAAATTAAAGAGAAATGAGATGAAGATATCACTGGTATTTTGCAGATAAACCAATGATCTTATATTAATTATGAAGGCAAGATATTAAGTAGTGTGGGCAAGTATTTAAGTAATCATTTTCTTTTTAATTATTCATATGTATGCACATCTGGGTATGGGTATGTGCACATGAATGCAGCCTGCATCAGATCCCATGGAGCTGGAGTAACTTGTAAACAGACTCATGTAGGTATAAAGAATAAATTAGGCTAGAGAGGCAGACTCTCCTAACCACTGTGCCATTGTGACAATCCCAAATTTGGGTAATTTTTGAGAAAGGCAGCCCCAGAGCATGACAATGCTTGCTGTAGTTGGGACTGATGATGTGAGACATGTGACTGTTTTAGACTGTATATTTTTATTTATTTATTTATTTATTTATTTATTTATTTATTTACTTATTTAATTTCTTTATAGCCTGACCCCATCCATTCCCTTCTCTCCTCCCAGTTTCCCTCCTCATTTCCCTTTCCCCATTCTCAGAGAAGGGGAGGCCCCCCAAGGGGTACCAACAAACTCTGGTACCTCAAGTCACAGCAGGGCTGAGCACAGGACCCTTAAAGGCAGCCCAGCAACAGGGAAGGGATCCAGTAGCAGGCAACAGAGTCAGAGACAACACCTACTCCTATTGTTAGAGGATCCACAAGTTGACCATGCAACAGTTCTGTTACATATGTATAGGGGATCTAGATCCTTCCCATGCCTGGTTGGTAGTTCAGTCTGTGTGAGGTCCCATGGCCCTAAATTAGTTTACCCTTAGGTCTGCTTGTAGTGTTCTTGATTCTTCCAGCTCCCTCTATCCTTCCTCCCATTCCTCCACAGAACACCTGGCCTAGGCTGTAGGTCTCTGCATCTGTTTCCTTCAGCTGCTAGATGAAGCCTCTCAGAAGACAGCTCCTATCTGCAATCATAGCAAAATATCATTAAAAGTGATAGGAGTTAGTTCTCTCCCATGGGATTGATCTCAAATTGACCCAGCCTTTGGTTTGCCATTTCTTCAATCTCTGCTCTGCCTTTACCCCTGTATTTCTCATAGGCAAGATGAATTTTAGGTCAAAGATTTTGTGGGTGGATTGGTGCTCCCCTCCCTCCACTAGAAGTCCCACCTGACTATAGAAAGTGGCAACTTAAGACTCCTTAGCCCTGCTGCTAGAAGTCTCAACTTGGGACAACCCATAGCTTCCCTCTTGCCATATACGCCTGTCTCCCCACCAACCTCAACTCTCTCCTAGCCCTCCCTATGCTTCCACACACCCAATCCCCCTCTCATTCAGTTCCCTCCATCCATCTACTTCAGATATCTATTGTGTTTTCTGTTTTGAGTGAGATTCAGCATCTTCTCTTAGGCCCTCCTTGGCTTCTTTTCGTCTGTAGATTATAGCATAATTATCCTGTAAGTTATGGCTAATATCCACTTATAAATGAGTCCACGTTATGTGTGTCTGTCTGGGTCTGCGTTACCTCATGCAGGATGATCTTTTCTAGTTCTATTCCTTTGCCTGTAATTTTCATGATGTATATGTTTTTAATAGTTGAGTAGTATTCCATTGTGTAAATGTACCACAGTTTCTTTATTCATTCTTCAATTGAGGGACATCTAAGTTGTTTCCAGTTTATGACTACTACAAATAAAGCTGCTATGAAAATACTTGAGCAAATGTTCTTATTGTATGGTGGGCAATCTGTTGTTAATATTCTCAGGAGTTTTATAGCTAGGTCTTGCAATAGATTTATTCCCAATTTTCTGAGAATCTTCCAGATAGATTTCCACAGTGGGTGTACAAGTTTGCACTCCCACCAGGAATGAAGGAGTTTACCACTTAATCTGCATCCTCACATCATGTACTGTCACTTGGGTTTTTTATCTTAGCCATTCTGACAGGTACAAAATGTAATCCCAGAGTAGATTTGATTTACATTTCCCTAATGACAGAGGATATTGACTATTTCTTTAAGTGCTTCTTGGCCATTAGAGATTCCTCTATTGAGAATTCTGTTTATCCCTGTACCCCATGTTTAATATCCTGAATTCTTTATATATTTTGATTATTAGGCCTTTGTCAGATGTAGGGTTGGTGAAGATTTTTTCCTATTCTGTAGATTTCTGTTTTGTTCTATTGACAGTGGTTGATGTTAGTGCCTGAGCTGTTGGTGTTCTAGTGAGGAAGTCATCTCTTGTGCCAAAGAGTTCAAGATCCTTCCCCACTTTCTCTTCTAATAGATTCAGTGTATCCAGCTTTATGTGGTCTTTGATCCACTTGGACTTGAATTTTGTTCAGGACAATAAATATGAATCATTTGCATTTTTCTACATCTTGCCATCCAGTTAGACCAGCACTATTTGTTGAAGATGCTTTCTTTGTTCCATTGTATGATTTTGGTTTCTTTGTCAAAAATCAACTGTCTATAGCTGTGTGGGTTTATTGCCGGGTCTTCAATTCCATTTCTTTGCTCCATCTGTCTGTTTCTATGCTAGTACCATGCAGTTTTCTTGTAGTACAGATTGAGATAAGGGATGGAAATACCCCCAGAAGACCTTTTACTATTCAGAATTGTCTAAGCTATTTGGGAGATTTGTTTTTTCATATGAAGTTGATAATTATTCTTTCAAGTTCTGTAAAGAATTGTGTTGGCATTTTGATGGGCATTGCACTAAATCTGTTGATTGCTTTTGGTAAGTTGTCCATTTTTACTATTTTAATCCTACTGATCCCTGAGTATGGGAGATCTTTTCATATTCTGATATCTTCTTCAATTTCTTCCTTCAGTGACTTGTAGTTTTTGTCATACAGGTCTTTAACTTACTTAGATGGAGTTGCACCAATATAATTTGTATTATTTGTGGCTATTGTGATGAGTATTTTCCACCTAATTTATTTCCCAGCCCATTTATTATAAGTGTAAAGGAAGGTTTTGCTGTTTGTTTGTTGAGTTAATTTGGTATCCAGCCACTTTGCTGAAGGTGATTATCAGCCATAGGAGTTCCCTGGTAGAATTATTGGGGTCACTTTTGTATACTGCCATATCGCCTTTGAAATGTCAAACTTTGACTTCTTTTCAATTTGTTTTTTTTTTTTAATCCCTTTATTCATCTTATTGTTCTAGCTACTACTTCAAGTACTATATTGAAGCAAGAAGGAGAGAGTGGAAGCCTTGTCTTGTTCCTGATTTCCGTGGAAGTGTTTTAAGTTTCTCTCCATTTAGTTTGATGTTGGCTATAGGCTTGTGTATATTACCTTTGTTGTGTTGAAGTGTGTGCCTTGTATTCCTGCTCTCTCCAAGACTTTTCACATGAAGTGTTATTGGATTTTGACGCAGAATTTTTCATCATCTAATGAGATGATTATGTAGCTTTTTTCTCTCAGTTTGTTTATGCAGTGGATTATGTTGATGGATTTTTATATACTGAACCACCACTGCATCTATGGTGGATGATCCCTTTGATGTGTTCTTGGATTCACTTTGCCAGTACTTTTTTGAGTAGTTTTGCATCAATGTTCATAGGGGGAGTTGGTCTGAAGTTCTCTTTCTTGAGTCTTTCTGTGGTTTAGGTATCAGGATGACCGTGACCTCATAGAATGAGTTTGGCAATATTCCTTCTGTTTCTATTTTGTGGAATAGTTTGGGGAATAGCTTTGGTATTTATTCTTATTTAAGGTTTTGGTCTAATACTGTGCTGAAACTATCTGGGTCCTAGATTTTTTGTGGGGGTGGGCGCGGGGAGACTTTTAATGACTGTGTAAAGGTTTGAGGACTATTTAACTTGTTTTTCAGATCTTGATTCAACATTGGTAAGTGGAATATATCAAGAAAATAGTCCATTTCATTTAGATTTTCCAATTTTGTTACATAAAGGCTTCTGAAATAAGACCGAATATCTTTGGATTTTCTCAGTGTCTGCTGTTATGCCCCCCCCCTTTTCATATCTGATTTTGTTAATTTGGATACTTTCCTACTTACTTTTAATTACTTTGGATAAGGGTTTGTTTTGTTGATTTTCTCAAAAAACAAAAATTAAAAACAAAAACAAAAACAAAAAAAACAAATAACAAACAAAAAACAACAAAACCCCAGCTCTTAGTTTTGTTGTTTCTTTATATTATTCTATTTGTTTCTATTCTATTGGTTTCATCCCCAAAATTGGTGATTTCCTATTGTCTACTCCTCTTGTGTGTGTTTGCTTCCTTTTGTTCTAGAGCTTTCAGGTGTGCTGTTAAGTTACTAGTGTGAGATTTCTCCAATTTTTTTTTTATGAAGGTGCTTAGTGACCTTTCCTCTTGGCACTTCTTTCATTGTGTCCCATATGTTTGAGTATGATGTGCCCTAGTTTTCATTGAATTCTAGAAAGTCTTTAATTTCTTTATTTCTTCCCTGACCCAGTGGTCATTAAGAGTTGTTCAGTTTATAGAGAGTCATGCCTTTATAGGTTTTCTATTGTTGTTGAAGTCCCATTTTAATCCATACTAATCTAATATGATACAGTGTATTAACTCAATTTTCTTGTTTTTGTTGAGACTTCATTTGTGACTGATTATATGCTCAATTTTGGAGAAGGTTTTGTGAGATTTTGAAAAGAGGTATATTCTTTTGTGTTTGGGTGAAAAGCTTTATAAATATTTGTTAAGTTTGTTTGATTCATGACATCTATTAGTTTCATTATTTCTGTTTAGTTTCTGTCTCAATGATCTGTTGATTGGTGAAGTGGGGTGTTGAAGTCTCCCACTAGTAATGTGTGGGCTCAATGTGTGATTTAAGCTTTATTTAATCTTTAGAAATTTTTTATTCATGTTAGTGTGTGTGTTTAGGTGTGCTTCTCTTTCTCTCTCTCTTTCTTCTTCTTCTTCTTCTTCTTCTTCTTCTTCTTCTTCTTCTTCTTCTTCTCCTTCTTCTTCTTCATCATCTTCTTCTTCTTCCTCCTCCTCCTCATGTGAAAAGTTTTATTTCCTCTGTCTTTTAGGATGTAGGTAACTTCCTTGGTTTGAATTTTTTCTTTAAATATTTTCAGTATGGCTGGCTTTATGGTTAGATATTTTTAAATTTGGTTTTGTAATGAAATATCTTACTTCTTCATATATGATGATTGAAAATTATGCTGGGTATAATAGTGGCATCCGTGGTCTCAGGGTCTGCAAGGTATCTGCCCATACTCTTCTGTCTTTTAAAGACAGAAATCTGGTACAATTCTAATAGGTCTTCTTTTATATGTTACTTGGCCTTTATCCATTGCTGCTTTTAATATTTTTTCTTTGTTCTGTACATTTAGTGTTTTGCTTATTATATGGAAAGAAGATTTTCTTCTCTGGTCCAAACTTTTGATGTTTTCTAAGTTTCTTGTACATTTATAGCCATCTCTTTCTTTCGGTTAGGGAAATTTTCTTCTATGATTTTGTTGAAGATATTTTATGGCTCTTCGGGCTGGGAAAATTTTACTTCTTCTATTCCTGTTATTCTTAGATTTGGTCTTTTCATGGTGTCCTACATTTCTGGGATGTCTTGTGCTAGAAAATATTTAGATATATTATTTTCTTTGATTAATGTATCAATTTCTTCTATCCTATCTTCTATGCTTAAGATTATCTCTTCCATCTCTTGTAGTCTTTTGGTGATGCTTGTGCCCATAGTTGTAGTTCCTGTTCTCTTTGCTAAGTTTTCCATAGCCAGTATTGCCGCAAGTTTGTGTTTTCTTTATTGCCTTTATTTCCATTCTCAGTTTTTTAACAGCTTTATTCTTTTCCTTTTTCTATTTTCTTTTATTTTCCTGGTGATACCATATTACCCTTAGTTTGGTTGAGTGTGTTCTACACTGAACTTCAGCCATCTGGTTGTCTTTAGTGTAGACAGTCCTAGTGGACCTTGATGGTTGTATGCCTCCTGAATTTGCCAGTAGAGCTGGTAATCCCTGATAGCTACAAGGCTCTGTGATTGCATGTAGGGCCGGGGCTCAGGAACTGGCTTGCAGAGGGCACAGTTTAGACTACACTGCTGCAATTTTGGAGGAAGGACCTCGTTGGTAGTCTCTGCTGGCTTCTGCTTCTGGGTAGATTGTATTTTCATCTAGATTCTGTCAGGGATTGACCTAAAGTTTATATCATTAACAATATGAGATTTGGGTTAATGTTTTAGTTATTATTTAAAGGACTTAACGTTGGGGAATCAAAACGATGCCAAAATGATGATAATGCTGTAAAGACAGCGTAATTCAGAAAAGATATTCTGAGATATATCTTAACATTCAAGAGAATGGATGAAAACTAGGATATATAACATACCCAGGAATATGAGAGAATTGTTGGCAGAGCTCAATTTCTCAAAGTCAGACCAAGGAAGGTTTTTGTTTTGTTTTGCTTTGTTTGTTTATTTAAATATTAAAACAAATTTTTTTCTGGGTCAGTACCTGACTCTGCTGGTTTCATGGATCACAGACTCTGACAAAGAATAGAAATAAAAGACTGACAATATCTTGTGATATAACCATAAATCTATGTGGTGTTTCTATGTGATATAGCCAGTCAATAAAGGTTCTTATTGCAAATCCTCATGATTTGAGTTCAATCCCTAGGACCCAAAAGTTGAAGAAAATAATTAATTTCTGCAGGTTGTCATCTAGAAGAGATGTTCTAAAGAAAGTAAACCACACAAACTTATAACAAATCTATAAAATAATGAAGTATCACCACCGTACAGACTGGCAATCCCTCTCCACATACACAAGAAATGAATATGGTATAATAAAAATATTTAATAATGAAAAATGGATTCATATAAACTTTAGATAAATAAAAAAGTACATGCAATAAAATTGTATGGTGAATGGAAATCATACATTAGTAAACATTAAATAATAAAAGCTTATTGAAGGACACTGGATTTTTAGTAATACATACCAAGTATAAGAATAGAAGTCAAACACGGAAAATGAAGGAATGAGACAAAGGAGGGAGGTAGAAGAAGAAAGAGGAAGGGAGAGAGATAAGGGGAGAAATGGAGGGAAGGAAAGGAGAGGAAGGGAGAAGAAAGGGAGGAACGGATTGAGGGAGGGAGGGAGGGAGGGAGAAAGGGAGGGATGGAAAAAGAGAGGTAAAAGAGAAAAAGAATGAGAGAGGGAGGGAAGAAGAGAGAGAAAATATACTCCCATAATTACAACCACTGAGAGCTAGTCTCTGAGAGAATAGTACCCTGAGACAAGATGTAGAAATTCCACATTCATATACAATTACTTAAAAAGTAGCAGATAATTAACAACTACCATTCCTCTGTGTGAAGCAGACTTTTATTTATTTTACTGTACTGTTCACAATATAAAGTTGTCTTATGCATTTGTTTATTATCTTGTTTCTGCTTATATGTAATCTCCTTGAGGGAAGGACCTTGTTAATATTGAATTCATTTATATGTCTCTGGAGACCAAAACAGTGCCTGGCAGATAACATTGACTCTACAAAACTTTATTAACCTGATGAAAGAAGTTAGAAATTTATAGATACAGACCTGAAGATATCTATTAATAAGGGGACAAAAAAAGGACAAAGCCAAAATAATTGTACCACCCATAAGCATGATATACCATGGTGCCAAGTCTGAAAAAAATACAGAGTCAAAAAAATTAATCAGTCATCGAGATGCTTTTCTCTAAGGCATACCTAGACTTTAAAAGTCATTTGTGTAAGCCAGATTAATATTATCCAAAATAAATAGCAATGTAGGGTTATAAAGCACTCTGCATTGGGCTCAAGGAACATCATGGAAGAGGAGTTCTGAAGAAAATAAACTCACACAAACTTATAACAGATCTATTTCCATCATAGGGTACAAGATAAAGCTTCAAAGCATTCAGTTATAGATGGGAAGGGTCTCATGAGGTCCTCCTCACCCAGAAGACTAAATGACAGTTGATTGCTGGAGAAGAGAAAGTTTGTCTTCAATCATAGAGCCACTAGTGAGTTACCTATGCTCCAGAGGATAGTCTCACATTCACACTAATGCCATCTGCCCAAATTAAATATAGTAGGTGATACAGAAAACTACAAAGAAATGAAAGGATATGAAAAAAAAATCTTAAGGGTGAAGGGAGGCTGGAGAGATGACTCATCAATTAGGAGAGCACACTGCACTTCCAGAAGATAAATTCAGGTCCCAGGCCCACATCTAAATAATCCCTCTAAGATACACCCAGAGACTTGTCTCATGGATGATTCTAGACCTTTTAAAGTTGACAGTCACTCTTTACAATGACATAATTGGCCAAATCTGAACTGCTTTTAGAGTCAGCTCTTACTGGTCACATTGAAAATTCCTCTTTGTTACCTGGACCCTATGCATTTGATTCCAAGACTACAACTCAAATGAATACATCATTATATTTTTCTAAATACATACAAATGTCTTTTTGTCACAACTGAAGATTTCCTATGCCATAAGGCTTTTCAGTGGGGTCTTTAGTAGGTTATAAACATAATTCATGCAGTGTTTCAAGAGGTGGTGGCTCACTTCATATACTTGCTTACATCAGAAAGCTTAACATGAACATAAAGTTTGTAGTTTTGAGAAATTTTTCCTCTTTATGTGTTTTAGAGACAAATTTTCATTATGTGTCACAGACTAGCTGTGAGCTTACCATATAGCTCAAACTGTTCTTGTAGCCACAGAAATCTTTCTGCCTAGCTTCCTGAATGTTCAAATATATGCCCAACTGAAGATTGTAGGATTCATGTTCTGACACCATTCTTACAGTTTTCCTATGTATAAGTTATAACAAGTCTATAGTCTATATGTCCAATGAATATATTCATAAATGCTTTATAACATGCTTATCATTGATTACAAAGTGTTTACTTGATAGGTACCTACAATTTTCATGAAAAGCTGTAACCATATAACAAGCATGTAGATCAATATCTGTATGTGTATATATGTGTGTATGGTATGCGTCTATGTGTTTGCTGTGTGTGAAGTTATATGTTAATCAGCTTATATATGTGTATACACATGTATGGAGACTAAGGCTAAGGTTAGATGTCTCTTTGTTTTCCCTCCACTGTTTTTTTGTTTTTGTTTTTGTTTTTAGTTTTCTTTTTTGTTTGTTTGTTTTGTTTTGCTTTACTTTGTTTTCATGAGACAGGGTATTTAATTAAATCCAGAGTTTGGAAAATCTAAGTGATGCTCTATATCAAATATTCTTATAGTCTATCTCTAGGCAACTGGCTTTCTGAGGGGATCCTTAATCTTTGTCTCCTGTGAGCTGGGATCTCAGGGTAGTTGTCAGTCTCACATGACTTTTATGTGCATAATGGGGTCAGAATTCTGGTCATCATGTCTGAGCAGCAAGCACTTTATCTGTTGAGCTATCTGCCCAGTCCACTCATGAATATTTCTGACAAAAGAATGCCTTTATTCTTTTCTTCCTTAGTCCATTATCATGGTAAATTTAAGAACATAGATGATCTCTGACTTAATGATAGTTTGCCTTATAATATAGCAACTTTACAATTGTGAGAAAGTTGTACATATTCAGTAGATAATGTTTTGAATTTCAATGTTTTCTCAGGCTAGTGGCATGGGTCAAAATAGCTGAGAAGCTGGACAGAGACAATAAGGTCCTGTCCCCAGTGAGTTTGTAGTTTTGAGAGTTAGCAAGGACTATTCACAGTGCACTGTGTGGCTAAGCCATGGTATTTTAAACATGTGTGTTAAACATAATTCTGACTTAAAATATATACATAGGATGAGTTCCTCAGGACCTAACTCAACTAGAAATTGGTGGCACCTGTATTATTCTGGGTGAGGTAATATTTCCTAAAGAGGGCAATATAAACAATATTATATATAATTTTATGATAATAGTTATATATAATATATGATAGTCTTATATAATAGTCATTTAATTTAAGAGAAAATGCACTCAGGATTACTATGATTTGACAGTGTCCCTTCCAAAGCTCAGTTGTGGCCCATGAGTTACTAAGAGGTGGCACCTGGAGCTGGAGAGGTGGCCCAGGGGACAAGAGCACTTATTGCTGTTTGGAGAACCTGAATTCAGTGGTAACTCCCTCAGAGAATTGACTAGAGGATTGAAAGTGCCAAGACATCAAGGGAACGTGGTCAAAAATAGGGTACCAGAGCTCTCGTGAAAGTCAGTCACCACTCTCCACTCAGTGGTGGAGAATGTCTTGTCCATTGGCTAGATCTGTGTAGGAGTTTGAAGTTTACTGCCCTTATTGTCCTTGATGGGGAGGCCTGGTGGCACTCAAAGGTCGGATAGCAGGCTACCAAGAAGAGACTTGACACCCTATGAACATATACAGGGGGAAGAGGTACCCCTCAGTCACAGACATAGGGGAGGGAAGTAGGGGGAAAGCGAGAGGGAGGGAGGAGTGGGAGGATACAAAGGATGGGTTAACAATTGAGATGTAATATGAATAAATTAATAAAATATTAAAAAATTTAAAAAACCGAAAAGTAAAAAGAAAGAAAGAAAGAAAGTGCCAAGACAGTACAGCTCTTCACAGCAAGTAGTTGTGAAGTTGTGTCAATAGGTATGAATTTGCTCTTCCTAGACCACTCATTCTTTCATTACCACAGTCCTCTCTTCTTTATACCAAACATGATAACCATGTTTTGAATGTTTCTACAGGGATCAAATATGTCCAGTTCTCCTATAGGGAAGTGGTTTTAGTGAAGATTTTGGACTGTAGAAGTGTCATTAAATAACTAACTGAAAAATAACATAGAGTAACATTTTACTGATGTGTGCAAACAGCCTCACTTTGCTTATCATAAAACCTAGGCTCTGAGAAATTAAGCAACTTGCCTGAGCTCAATATATTATATAACGCTGGGAAAGATTGGGCCTACCCATCCTTTTCCCACTTCTAGATATTTTCTCTTCTTCTCAGGTGCGTCATCATCCTGCCTGTAGTTGGATTTTTATTGTGGTTGTTTTGTCTTTTAGTAAATTCCAATGTTATTTTTGTCTTCCTAATAATCTCTTTTGTGAGACAAAATTTGCATAATTAGCTTTTAACAAGATGATTGGCTAACTTATTTTAGATTCGACCAGATTTGCTTCAGGCATAAACTCCAGGAGAAAAGTTGGTGAGGGCTGACAAAGGGAGAACTCCATCTAAGAAGGTGACATTCTTTACATCTATTTGAATTCTTGGCTCACATTGCTTATATAGTGACAGTTCCTCAAACCATAGCAATTAACAAGCAGAAGTAAAGCCTAGATTTCTACCACAGAACCTGTTCTCCCTGTAGGCCCCTGATTTGGCTGGCCATAGGAGATGTTTATGGACCATCTGACGTTCATTTATTCACACCATCCTTTGGTCATGTTTAGCTAAGGCCAATGGCAGAGAAACTTGTCAGTGTCCTTCCTTGCCAGCCACTCAACTCCTTAACTGCTCCAGCTTGTGAGTGGCCTCCAGCACTGATTCTTACACAGACATCCTCTGTGTGTTTCCCTCCTCAAATAAAGACCTGCACTGTTTTAAGATGCTCATATCTTATCTGTTTTTCTTCCTTCTTACTGAACTTTCAGCTGAGAATATAAATGAGAAATTAAAGTTGAAACTATGATAAAGTGAATTCACCAAAACCTAGGGGAAATATCACAAAAAGAATAATAATCCTAAAATATAAGAAGACCAAACATAAATCATCTTCATAATAAAAAGCCAGAAAAATATCCTTCCAGTGTCTTTCTGTGATATTAATCACTAGTCACCTCAAGGTTATTTTAAGTTAGTCCACCTGTTAGTGTTGCTTACTATTTAATTAAAGTCCTGGGTCTATAAAGCTTTGTTTTAACTTATTCAGTTTTCATGTTAGTGGTGGGAAAATTCCTTCCTGCTAGAAAAGATAACCACTTGTGGAGCTTCTGACCTCTCAGCGCATCTCGACCCAGGGGGCCCTGCACAAAGTGATGCACCAACCAAGGACAACTGTGTTTATGTGTGTGCAAGCATGTGTGAGTGTGTATGCCACTGCATGCATCTGAAGCTCAGAAGGCAATTTGCAGGACTTTATTTTCTTCTTCTTCCACTACATGGTTTCCTAGGGTTGGTCTTGAGCCATCAGGTGTGCAAGGAAGTGCCTTTCCTAGCTGAGCCATCCTGCTGGCTGTTGCAAATGCTTTTACTCCTCCTCTCCAAAACGGAGGTGTGGACATCCATTGGGATCATGAAGTACAAATTCTAAGCTTTTTTAGAAGCTTAGTACCAAGCTTTGCTCTGATCTTCCCTAGGAAAACAAAACAGCTGACAATGTTTTAGACCACATCTCCTCAAAGTTCTCCTCAGGGCTTTCTTGCTCCAACACTGTATAAATATTTACAACATATGGTATAAATAGCCTAGAATGTTTTTGCCCTGTGCATTTGCTGGTGATGTTGGAGACAGATACAGTTTGCTATACTAAGTTTCTTATTGTGGTAACAGAAGAATCCCGCACCCAGCCTACTTTTCAACCAACACATACGCAATCCTTTACTCACTATATCCTGAGACCGTTTATAACTGAATCATTGGTTAGGGGAAATCCTATTCGGGTTTATGTTCAGAAACAAATTTTCTCCTTTAAAATACATTCAGGATAAGAAAAAAACTGGAGTGAGGTACAGAGTAACCAATCTGCTTCCAGTTTTTCTCTGCTTGTGGCTGGACAGATGCTTCACCAGTTAAGAGCACTGACTGTTCTTGCAGGAGCCTAAACCCAGTTCCCAGCACCCATATCAGGTGGTTCACAGCTATCTGTTACTCCGGCTTCAGAAGATTCAGTGCTCTCTTCAGGCTTCTTCAATTGCCAAAAATCATATGAATATAACCCCATATATACATAGATGCATAAATAAAAATCAATGTTTAAAAATATTTATAATAAAAATAATTAAAAGTTTCCTCTGTCATGGGTATCAGAAATATTCTCTACTTCACTAACCCCCAACTGCATGTCTGACTCCTATAAACCTGTCTTCTGGAATTGTCAAATATATACTTAATTGGTAACCCAGGCGCTTACTAACAAAACTACATCCTACTCATGAATAAGTGAATATTTATATAATAGCTTAAGAACACAAATCTTTATGTCCAAATGAATAAACATGTGATGATTAAAGTTTCACAAAATGGGACTGATATTTTGTATCCTGAGGGTTTCCCCAATACTTTAGCAAATGAATTCATTTAATGAACACGTCCCTTACAAATACCTAACTCCACTTTTGTGACAGAGATGCTAACATGGTTAATACTAATTCATGAAAATAACTGGAGCCTTGTGTTTAGAAAACATTAAAGTAAATCTTTAGAGGAAAACTGAAATAAGTGTAGAGTGTGGATCTGGGATAAGAAAATACAAAATTACCATTTAGACACAACATTGATCTTATGGAGGACGTTGCTATTTATGAACAAGGAAAAAGAAAGGAGAGACTATGAACCAGGCCAGCCCATATACACCCTTGCTCAAATGTAGAGGAACATGAGTGTGGTGATAAAGCCGAGAGGATGAATCTGCTGAGGAAGACACATAATTATGCCCAAATGGGAAGGATGCTAAAATAATTTAGCAGAGTTGATTCAAGTGTCTTAATAGCTGCCTGTAGCTTCTAGTGATTTACTTGTAGTGTTTATCCAATTTAAATGATGAGACCGTTCTAATTCTTGATGATAAATGAAACAAGATTGAGGTTTGAAAACATTTACATAAGAAAAAAATTATAACCTAATACATATGTTCAAAAAATGACAAATATGAATTTTTCTATTCTAAGAATGATGTTTTTCAGGCTTAATTTTTAAAAAGTTTACCTAGAGCCAGTAAGAATAGATAAAGGTTTAAATTCACTTGATGATCAGGACCATTTCTGCATCTTCATTAAGGAAAAATACATTTTAATAATAATTTATTTTTTCAGACAATTAAATAAGTACATGGTCAACTATAACAGAATCCCGGGGTAGCCTCCTGAGAAAGACATCTTCAACAATAATCCAATTATCTACTACTTTCCCAGATAATATTCCTTAGTATATTCATAAAGTCAGATTGTACTGTATTAGCTTTAACTGCTAATTTGATACAGCCTATAGCAACCTCAGGAGAAAGTTGTAAGTAAGGGATTGCCCATAACAGATGTCTGTGGAGGAGTGTCTTGATTGTTAACAAAGGAGGAAGATCAAGCCCTCTGTGGGAACTATCCCTAAGAAGGTGGTGCTGGGCCATATAACAATTCTAGCTAAACATGTAGTCTGAGAACAAGCAAGCAAGCAAGCAAGCAAGCAGCATGATTTGCTTGTGCAATATCTTGCTTAAGTTCCTACATCTGCTTCCTTCAGTGATGTACTTGACCCGGCCCTGTAAGTCACGTAAATATTTTCCTCCCCTAAGCTGCATTTTGGGTATCTATCTGAGCAATAGAATGAAACCAGAACAAGTGATACAAGGATGGAAACATCAGTATCTTCATTTCCCAAAGTGTGTTCAGATAGCTTTTAGGTGATAAATAATGTAGGCATTTAAAGCTGAGCTTAGCTTTAGAAAAGATGGTTGGAATTAAGTTGTGTCAGCTATCTATTTCTGTGTTAGATACTGTTCCAAACTTAATAATGTAGAACAACAAATTTTGTGTTTTCTTAAAATTCTCTGAGTCAGCAATTTCTATAATTTTGTTTGGGAAAATTATTTGCATCCTGCAGCCATCTGATGCTTTGACCGAGGCTGGGTGGCCTATGATAGCTTCACTTGTGTATCGGGCCGTTGGTACTAAATAGCAGACAATATCTCTTCATGTGGTTTTTAATATGTTTTTAAAATTAATTTATTCACTTTACTTTCCAATCGTAGCCCTCTCCCTTTCTCCTTTGGGTCCCACCTTCCCTTCCTCATCCTCCCATCCCTGTCCTCTAGTCCTCAAAAAGGGAGGGTTCTCCTCCCTTACCAAGTGCTCCCAGAAGATATCAAGTCCTTTTAGGACTGCCAACATCTTCTTCCTCTGTGGCATGGAGACTGAGGTTTCTATGGGCTACCTCTGAGCAGGGGGCCTGGATCCTCTCCATGCCTCATCCTTGGTTGGTCCATCAGTCTCCTTAGGCCGCCCTGAGCCCAGATTTGTTGGCCCTGTCCCCTCTGGATCCTTCTATCCCCCCACTCTTCCAAAAGACTCCCTGCATACTGCAGAAAACCATCCCTACTTTTCATTTGGTATTTTAAAGGCATGCAAGTAGATAATAGCAAAATATACATGATTTGTGGGCTATGGCTTACATAATATATAACTTGATTTTTAGTGCATTTAATTGGTCAATATCTATAAGACTTAGCAAGATTCAAGGCCCTGGTTTTGATAAAAACTTCTATAGTGAAAGAATGTCTATTTTAGAGCACATAGAATTTAAAATAGTACAACATTCTACAGACTTTTCCCAAATTAACAATGAATGATTAGATTAATAGAGCATTCAATACATAGGTAGTTTCAGTATATTATGTATGTATAGTAACTCCCTGAAATAGTGTGTTCTTTATTACAGAAACAATATTTTGTCCAGCTAGTCATTCTTAGATCATCACTCTTACTTTGCTTAGTCCCAAAGTCTAAAAAGATTCAGACATTCAATCTCAATTCCCCTAATATCCCCATAGGATAATACTTATTATTCAAGAATACACCCTTATATTATAGTTTAGGGCTAGAAGAAGCTAGCTGTGATCATTTTTATTGCAAGTAAAATAGAGAAATGTGAACGTAAATCCTTTTTGTTAAGAATAGGTACTACCCACAGCAAGCCTGCATTAACCATATTGGCTTCTCTCTTCAGTTTAATAATGGTGAAGATTTTATGTTGATTATCATTTCTTTTAGCTATGGAAAGATACAGGCCTGAGTTTAAACACTGCCTCATGCAAAAACAGAGAAATGTATGTATCAAACCAACAGTATCTTTATAGCAAGGACAGAATTCAACAAATCAAAGAGAATGGGAAAATATATTTTTGAATAATACATCTCATAAGGGATTACTATTTAAAAATATAAGGAACTCAGTTCAATTGTAAGAAAATAATCCATTCAAGATGTGGTTCACATCTTTGTAGTCCTAGTCTTTACAATTCAGCTTGTATTTTGTATGAGTCAGAGTAGTCTAGAGGAACAAAATGGATAAAATGAATATTTCTTAATATGATATTAATTAGACCGGCTTACATAGTGCAGTCCAACAATGGCTGCCTTCATGATGGCAAGGGGTGAAAACAAGGAAGCTGGTCAACCTCAATTTTACACTACAGTCCTCGAGAATTCCTCAAGAGCCACTGGTCTTCAGTGGATGTTGGAAGGCTGAAGATGTGGGATCATGGTGTCAGGAGCAGGATTCCGATGGCAACAGCAGTTACAGCAGTGGTGACAGCAGGGTTATGATGGTGGCAGCATCAGTGATGATGGTGGCAGAAACAGGATATATACACAGCAGTACATAGGAAAAGCAAACAGGGAAAAAGCAACAGACATTTTCCTCAGACATCCTCATATTTGGGCTAGCACCACAAGATGCTACCCACCCTTTGGGATTTTCTTCCTCTCTCAGTTAATGCCTCTAAAATTATTATTGCCCTGCCCAGAGGTTTGTCACACTGACAAGATTATCTACCATGTCTTCTGCGCTTATCTCTTTGTATTTTCAATCCCCATGAAAATTAGTTTCCCAAAATGTATTGCATGCCAAAATTTCAGATTATGGGAATGAACTTGCAATAGGAGAAAGACTAGTATATTTCAGAAACTCAGGCCATACATTGGCTATACATTGGGATGGAATAAGCAAATGAGTCTAGAGTTGAACTAATGAGTCTAGACATTGAACGCTCATGTGAGATGAGATATGTTGTGGTTTACCTGAGAAATGTCCCCCACAGGCTCATGCATTTGAACATTTGTTCCCCAATTGGTGCACACTTTGAGGTTGTCATGAAACCTCTCCTCTAGGAGTTAAAGATTTTCTGGGGAAAGTCCATCACTAGCAGTGGGATTTGAGAGTTTATAACCTGCTTGTCTCTGCTTCCTGAGTATGGGCAAAATATGATCAGTCTTCCTGGCTGCCTAGCCAACTTCATGCTCCCATGGTTGTGTCTTCTCTGTCACGATGAATTGCGTAAGTTCTGGATATACCAAAATAAATCTTTTCATCCTTTACTTGCTTTTTTCCCAGCATTTTATTACAGCATCAGAACAATAAGACAGGATGGTATCCAAGAAAGGCTCTGTAAATACACTCGACTTTTCAGATCAGAGTAGTTACCCAACTGAAATTACAGAACTGAAGAGAAATCAGAAAGTTATTGCATAGTCTCAAATGCAGAATAAACAGTCTGGGGATGATGTCAGAATTTTATTGAACTCTCCAAGGCTCTTCAGTATGTCTATGAGTATCTCTTGAAAAGGCAAAAATGCATGTGGATATGTGCTACATCTTCTGTCCTAAGAATTTGTCTGTCCTGATACTTTTTTTAACTGTGGAACACATTTTATTTGGTTTTAACATATTCATTCTTTTATGCTATTTACATTCTCTAATATCACATTAAAATGACTATGAATGAATGCTCATTGGATAGGTTAAGTTAGTGGCTTTGTTTTCTTCTTCATTTATATAATTTTTGAGATTCCCTGATCTTTCTAACAAAATTAACTCAAAATTTTATAGGAATATCCCATATTTAATGTAATAGAGGCTATGACCTAAGTGACCATGGGATACTTGACTAGAGTTCCATGTTTGCTGCTGAGATAAAATATTTCTACAAATAGATATTTACAGGGGAAAGTGTTTATTTGGCTTATAATTCCAAGTTACACCTACTATGGTGGGAAAATCAAGGCAGAAATTTAATTTGTCAAATTCACAACAAGAACAAAGAGAGAATATACCTATCGTTGTTTATGTGTTACCTGCTAACTATTTTTATTTAGATTAGAGTCCAACACAGAGAATGTTGGTGCCCCCAATGTGCTGAGTTGACAAAGAATAAAGGCAACTCTCCACAACCATGCACAAAGGCCAAGTTGACCAAGAGAATTCTCAATCTGATACTTTCTTCCCAGATGATTTTAGATTGTAGCAAACTGGCATTTGAAATAAACTCTTGCATATGGACAGACATCTCAACCTCATTGTTGATGTGATAATTGATAAATTGATATTCATAATATTCAGCTGCTTTAAAGAAGAAACATTAGAAAACATGAAAAGATATTGAATGTTCATCTGTTCAAAGTAATTTTCTCTCAAGCCCTTTGTGTCATTCTCAGTGTGGCAGGATTAGAATCTGGGACTTTTGAGTCATGTAGAATTGTCCGAAGTGCTGTGCTGTGGTCTGACATGCACACTTTAAAAAAGATGTGTGTGTGTGTGTGTGTGTGTGTGTGTGTGTGTGTGTGTGTGTGTATCCATGGGGTCTAACAGAAGGCATTTGATCCCTTGTAGCTGTAGTTGCATGTGGTTATGAATCACTTCCATATGGTTTCTGAGAACTTAACTACATTCTCTTGAAAAAGCAGTATGATCTCTGAACAGCTTGACCATCTCCAGCCCTATGTATGCTTTGGTAACACTAAATGAAGTTGTCTCTTCTACATATTGTAAGTTTGATTGTTCTTCTGAATTCCCAATCACTGGTATTGTTTAACTAAGTTCAGATAGCCCTGGTTCTTTAGGACTAAGAACGATAATTGAAATCATTTTATTTTGTACAATATCAATTACCTTTTTGTGGTAAGGCCTGGCCAAGTGTATTAGCATACATCTTGATTTCTTCTTGCAGTATTTCACGCCATTCTCTGCCTTGGATTTCCTTCATCCTTAAATTCTGTATTGTGGTTCTTTTAAAATTTTTTTTAAATTTTATTCTTTTTTTATTAATATATTCTTGTTACATCTCTATGTTTATCCCATCCCTTGTATCCTCCCATTCTTCCCTCCCCCCCCCCTTTTTCCATTATTCCCCTCCCCTATGACTGTTCCTGAGGGGGATTACCTCCCCCTGTATATACTCATAGGGTATCAAGTCTTTTCTTGGCAACCTGCTGTCCTTCCTCTGAGTGCCACCAGGTCTCCCCCTCCAGGGGACATGGTCAAATGTGAGGCACCAGAGTACGTGAGAAAGTCATATCACACTCTCCACTCAACTGTGGAGAATGTTCTGACCATTGGCTAGATCTGGGAAGGGGTTTAAAGTTTACCGCCTGTATTGTCCTTGGCTGGTGCCTTAGTTTGAGCGGGACCCCTGGGCCCAAATCTGCCTTTCATAATGTTCTACTTGTAGGTTTCTAGGACCCTCTGGATCCTTTTATTTTGCTATTCTCCGATGCGTCTCTCATTTAGAGTCCCAATAAGATGTCCTCCCCTCTGTCCCAGTTTCCTGGTAAGTGAAGGCTTTCATGGGACATGCCCCTTGGAAATAATTTAGTCAGATTATATCTCAATTGTTATCCGCTAACTTGTATCTTCCCATCCCCCGCCCCTTGCGCCCGGCGCTCTCTTTCACCCTATTTCCCTCCTGAAAGTCTGTGTCAGAAGGAGACCTCCTCCCTCACCATATGATCACAGCCTATCAGGTCTCATCTGGATATCCCACTTCCCCTTCCTCTGAGTGCCACCAGGCCTCCCCACCAAGGGGAAGTGGTCAAATAGAGGGCACAAGAGTTTATGTCAGAGTCAGTCCCCGCTCTCCACACAATTGTGGAGAATATGCTCTCCATTGGCTAGATCTGAATAGGGGGTCAAAGTTTACTGCATGCATTGTTCTTGGTTGGTACAGTAGTCTGTGTGGGCCCCAGGTGAGAGAGGTATGGGAGAATGGGGAAACAGAAGGACCCAGAGGGTCCTGGAACCCTACAAGGAGACCCTCAAGGCTGGCAAATCTGGACCCAGGGTGGGGGGCTATATAAACTACTGTGTTGTGGTTCTTGGTCATATTTTAGAACCATGCCCCAGTACTGTTGAAAATATTTCCTCTCTTGATTATGAGTGTTAATTCACACATAATCATCACTGCCATTCTGCTTATTGGCTGTTTCAGGCAAGTGCCCGGTTTCAATTCTTGTATTAGTTTTTGCTGTGTAACAAATTACCAGAAACCTCCTAACTTAAAGCAACAGATGCTTTTTATCACAGTTTTCACAGTTCAAGAGTCTAGCTTCAGTATAATTAGGTCCTCTGCTTAAAGTCCCACAAGGTTGAGATGAAATTGCTACCCAGGGCAGCGGTCTCCTCTGAGCCTTGCTCTCTTTCCATCTCTCTCTGAGTGTTGATGAAAGTAGTTTTCTTGTGGCTGTAGGACTCGTGGCACTCAGAGCCAGAAAGGAAGAAACAGAAGGGGATCTTCTACCGCTTTGATTTTGTCATCCCTAAGCACTATTTACTTTGTGATTTTATGGGGTTAGGGGTGGAGCCCAGGGTTTCGTCCATGTCAGTTAGGAGGTTCTCTGTTGGATAAGCCCACATTACTCTAGATCATTCTGTCTGTTGTATGTGGGGGGGGGGGGTGTGCAAGTTTGTGCAATTCTATGAAGAAGCAAGAGTGTATTCATCAATTTCTCTCTCCCTTATTTGTTTCACTTTATTTCTCAATTTTATAAACATATATAAGTTGTTGGGGTCCATGCAAAAGGAACAGCAAAACAGCTCTAGAACTCATGGAATGCAGCCCACCTGTTAGCAAACCTACAATGGTGTGTCTCGCCGAGGCATAACCCTGAGAACTACATATCCTGTGGATTTCATGCTGTTATGGAGCACAGCTCTGCTTGTTACCTTTGTGTTCTTTATAATCCCCTTAATAAATGAATTGTGTGAGTACTATAAAGGGGCCTTCCAGTCCCTCACTGGGTAGTATCATTGGCATACTCGATAACAATGCTTGATCTCTTTCAGGCATTGCTGCTAGAGCAGATTAATGATTCAACCACCATCTCTGAAAACAACCTACAGATATAGATTGCTAACAATGATCACCACCGTTAGAAAGAATTTTGAAAAATAGACTGTTCAACAGGTTAGGTAAAGATGTTTTTGCTAGTGACTCTAACTTAAAATGTCTTAGGGAAAAATAAATTGTTTAGCAAAGTAAGGTAAAGATGTTTTTGCTATTGGCCCTTATGCAGGAAATCTTAGGGGACAATTGAAGTTAGGAGAAAATACATTCTTATTAGTAAAGCTAGGAACTTTTTGAGGTTGGCAAAGCAAGGACAATGGCCCATAGCATCATTGGCTGACATGATTCTTTCAAGGTGGGCTGGTGACTGAGATGACAATTGATTTACTTCCTTATTTTATTTTTCTGCCCTCAGTTTCCTAATATGATTTAATAAAACATATTAATGAGTGGATGAGCACCTATGGGACTTAAAATAGAAGTGGCTAATTATTTTTATACAGGAGTTTAGATTCGTGATTCCTTTAAACTCTTCATAAGATTACTCCTTAAGATAATTGATTCCGTCTTTGTAACAGCAAACTGCAGCCTGCTAGTAAAGAAAAGCTGGCTGAGAAATTGCCTTGCTTGCTTATACTCTGTTAATATGTAACAAGATGCTTATGTACAAATATACGTGGGTTCTTAGAATTAACTTGTTATTCATGTTTGTTCCTCACCCATAATATATAAAACATTTGATCATGTGAAGGTATTGGGGAGCATGATTTTCTTACCTATATTCATTGTAATCATTTATTTATAGATAGAATGTATCTATTTATTATAGAATAAATAAAATATATTTACTCTATAGATAGAATGTAAACACCTTTTGATTTTTGTACTGCTTGAAAGATTTTGTTGGGGTATATAAACTGTGAGAATAAGGGTAAGGAGAAGAAGGAAAAAGAATAAGGAGAAGAAAAAGGATACGAACACAGGTAAGAATAAGGATAAGGGTGAAAATAAGAAGATAATAATAAAAAGAAGAACAAGCAGTTTGTTAAAACCTACCTGCTAGAGTCTGTCTTCATCATCTAGTATAAGTGTGTGTGTGTGTGTGTGTGTGTGTGTTTCTTTTCTCTCCTTCTTTCCCTTTCTTTTTTAGACACTTGCCACAATCAGCCCTAGCCCCACCTTGCCACCATCAGTAGAAGCTATTGCTGGTAACTATCAGTCCCAGCTTGGAAGGTTGCCCTCAGAGAAGAAAGTCTACAGGGTCGCCAGCCAGCCACAGGATTCACGGACCACCTCAGTTCTCCCTAGCTAATGATGAAGCTGGTCTTCCATAATAAGTATTCTGACAATATCCTTCTCCGTTATTCTGTCTTATTTCCCCAAGCTGCACCAACCTCCCTTTTCTTCACCCAAAGTCCTCCCATTTTCATGTCTATTTATTTGTGTGGTCCATTGTATTTATTTGGAGGTGCCGCATAAGCAAGTGTGTTATTTACTTAAGCAATGGCAATTTGCCAGTGGCTTCATCACTGAAGAAATAACTCCAGCAACCATTAACTGCCTATAATCCTCAGAGAGGGGTACTGCCTCCATCATGATGGGTTGTTAATTGGCCCAACCTTGTGCCTCTCCACTGATGGTGTTAGTTCATGGGTGCAATGGGAAGATCCTGTTGGGAAGACAACATTTCACAGCATTGCTCTTCAGCCTCTACCTCTTCCATTCTTTTTGGCCTTCTCTGAGCGTTGGAAGAGTTAATGCAGATCTCCTTTTGTCCTATTTGTAATGAGCCTTTCACTAATTCTAATACCATTGACACATTATGAGCTTCTGAGCTAATCTGCTCCAGCTACAAAAAGACAACTCTCTGATGAAGGCTGAGAGTGTTGCTAACTTACATAACTTATCATGCGTACATGAATATTTGGAGGGAAGTTTGACAGCATGCACATTTATCAAAATGTCAGTAGTTCATTTTCATATTGTGGTTTCTCAGTAAATCTGGAGCTCACTGATTCCACTGGGTTGGGTGGCTAACAAGGCCCGGGCAACTTTCTGCCTCTGCCTCCCAGAAGTTGGATTACAACTATTTACTGCCACACCCAGTTTTTTCTACAGCTACTAAGATTCAAATTCAAGTCTTCGTGCTTTTATGGCAAGTGCTTTACTGGTTTATTTATCTTCCGTGTCCTCTGTATCTTCTAAAAACTTCCCAATAGAGTAAGATCCACATAGAATACTCTTTCCTTGGGTTAACCTAATTGGGATTTTAAGTCTGAAAAGTCCACTCATATTCACCATATTTTATTAATCAGAAGTACATTATAACCTGTGAATATACTAAAAACCAATGAATCATGTACCTTATATGAACATTATACATGTTTAATGTATAAATTTTACAATATATGCACTATATCTCAATAAAGATATTTGAAAATAAAATCCTGAGATAGAGGAAGAAATAGACACAATCGAGATATGTAGCTACATTCAAAGAGAGGGAGACACACTGACGTGGGAATCACAGGTTATATTAGAATTTTATCTGCTACAATATGAACAGTATTTTCTGTGCTATTGCCTCCAAATCTGGCATCCTTACTGAGTTTAGGATCCACAATTGCAAATCTGACTACAACACTTCTATTGAAATCTCTTGTTATGAATTTCTCTGGAAATGTTTATATAAAAAGGAAAAAAATAACATACAAAATTAAGAATGCATAACAACAGATCCAAAAGCTAATAATAATAAATACTAGTACTACTACTAGTAGTAGTAGTAGTAATAATAATAATAATAATAATAATAATAATAATAATAATAATGATAGAAATAATTCAGTAAACATTTCTACTAAGTTCAAAGCAGTTCTGATTGGTTTCATGAATGTGAATACCAGTGTAATTTTCATTTTATAGGAGCAGGAAGTAGGCCAGAATCTGCTTTGCTCATCTTCAGTCTGCATTAGCATTAATGATGACATAAGAACTTAGTTCTTGTTCTGAAAATATTGAACTTTGCTTCTAATATGGCCAATTTGTACTGGTATGTTTTGAACCATTATTCACTTTTTTTTTTTAAAGGCTGTTTTCAAAGCAACTATGCATAAGTAAAATGTTTCAAAAGAATGGAAAAGACTGAGAATCCTATTAGCTGTGTAGATTGGATTGGTAATTCTAATTTACCACTAACAAACTAGAAATTTATGTAGTGGAGGAAAAACCTAAATCCTCAGGCTGGCTAGATAAACACATGATAACCCTAGGAAGCTAGCCTGGCAGTACACCTTTAACATTGCTTTGGAGCTTCAGGACTAGAGCCAGGATGATTCTAGCAATATCCAGCATTCTCTCCAAATATAATGAGCAAATGGACACCCTAGAGAGTACGTAACTAACTGTACCAGGAAAAAGAATCTGTCACCCTCAATATTTAAAATAAATAACATACTCCAGAGAACATTCTGTAGGAAGCACAAGCTATTTGATTTCCTCATACACAAGAGACAAGACACATTTTATGCATGAGTATGCCAGTTTTATTCCTAATGTTATAAAAATCAAAAGCAACTTTAAGGAAGAAGGGACTTATTCAGGCTACAATTCCAGATTACAGTCCATCACTGCAGGATGTCAAGGCAAGACCATGAAGCAGCCAGTCATGTACACAGTTAGGAACAGAGAGTGAATGAGCCCTTGACTCCATGCATGCTTTCTCTTACTTACTTCCCTCTTTGAACATACACAGGCCAGGATCCCTTTCCGAGGCAGTGGTTTGCCCTCAGAGGACTGGGTCTCTCAACATCAATTAAGATTGCTAAGTCAGTCTTCCACAGGTTTGCTCACTGGCCAGCCTGATTAGATAGTCCATTGGTAACATTCTCTTCACAGGTCATTCTAGACTTTGTCAAGATTACAAAACCAAACATCACAATGATCTCCTGAGGAAAGCTGTAACCTAGCCTCATGTGAATCATGGAACTTCTTCATCTGCATTCCTACCTTACCTCTCATTAAGTACTCACCCTACTGCAACATAGTCTGTTGCAAATAGGATAACTAATTAAACAATTTGGAGCTTATGAAAATCTTCATTTCCGTAGGTTTCAGTACATTATATTCTTTTCTTATAAAAACTTATTTTAGTTTCCATGAGTGTCTTACACCATCACTCTATACATAGAAGAACACTGATCTTATTCCTCAGATGTCTCTATTCACTCTCATCTTCATCACCATAAATGTCATAATTCTCCCTAATTACTTGTACTCTTGTAGCCTGAAGCATTGTAACTTTCTTCAGACCCATCTTATTGCCTTAATTATTTTTATGATTATATTAAACCATCATAAACACAATTATTTCTTCTGCCAATGTATTTGGATCACTCTTAAACATGTATTGAGTCTTTCTTATTCCTAATATCACATCACTCAGAGCAGTGCATCTTTTTTACACTTAAATTATTTGTCTAAAAATACTCCAAACTTACTAACCCACTTATTTCCAGAGTTCTTTATTTAAAATTATTTGACTTCTGAGTATTAATGTACTCATATTTATTTCAAGAGTGCATTACTATATATGAACTTAATATGTGTATTTATGAGTGACAAAACGAGCTTGCTTATTAAGATTTTGACCAAATAACTATTTTATAATCTAAAGTTGGGCTGTGGGTATAGCTGCTTAACACGCATGAAATCACTGGTTCAATCAACAGCATTTCAGTTAAAAAATGAAACAAAGAATGAGGTAACCCAGACCCAGAAAGAGATGCATGGCATATATTTACTCATAAGTGGATGTTAGGCACTTAATTCAGGATAACCACATTACAATACAGAGACTGATGTGCCAACCGAGGTCCATGAAGGGTGTGGACCTAGATCTTTTGGTCAGATGCAGTAGATAGGCAGCACAGTCTCCTTGTGGATCCCACAATATGGGGAGTAGGTACTGCTTCTGACGTCACTCGGCCTCTACTGTTGATCACCTCTCCCCTAGCAGGGTGGCCTTACCAAGCCATAGAAGAAGAGGTCACAGGTAATACAGATGGCACTGGATAGGCTGAGGTCAGATGTTAGGGAAGGAGGGCTCCCTTTTCTGAGGACTAGGGGAGGGAAGGAGAGGAGATGAGGGAGAGAGTGGGATCAGGAGGTGATGAGAGGGTGGCTACAATAGGGTTGTAAAGAATTCAAACTGCAGAGCAAGCAGAACATTTATATTGCTAGTTCCACTACATGGGAATAGATCTGAGACTTGCTGGGATACGAATGTCTGTGCATAGACAAGGCTTCGTGCTGGTCACAGAATCGCTGTGACTTATTACTAGATGCCATTCTTTATATGGCATGAATGAAGATTTACAGATACATTACTTCTGCTTATACAAAAAGCAGAGAACCAGCCTTAATTGTTCTGTGCATCCCACACACCTCATACAATTGTAATTTTAGAACTGTATAATGCTTGTGAAAAATTATATGCCTTCAGAACAAAAGAACTGGGTACTGACGCTGGATCATACTGACAGGACTCATTCCTCTCAGCATGCTGGATGCTGACATCCTGCTTCCTTCATGTTCCAGCCCCAGGCACTTGGGTTGCTATTACCCACCAGAACAGGACAGTTTTCAGGGCAGCTTTATAGAAAGTATCTGATACCAATTGGTCCAGCATTTTAGACTGTCTGACACAGGACTCCTATTAACCCTGGAATTTCTCAACATTTAGATACTGGACCACAAATGCTATCCTTGGCTTGATTAACCATTTCCCCCAATTTTATCTCGGCCCCTTCAAAGGTATTATTTGCCCCAAATCAGCCTTAAGAATCCTTAAAAGAATGATGCTCCATTTCCCCTAAGGGGCATTTCTGTTTACTCTCTTAGGCTACAGATACTTATTTCATTGGGAGTTGGTTATAAATTATTAGTGGTCTTACACAGAGAGAAAACTAAGTTGAACTAAGCGATGTTTCTCTTTTCCTTTATCTTTCTTTCATATGTAAGGAGACAGGAGCTGAAAAGAAAGAAGGGGGGGATATAGAAATATAGAGGGATGATAGAACAAAAAGTAGATTATTGAATCTACTCCTCAACTTAAGGCTGTAGTTGTTACTCACAAATAAGGTTATTTTAATTCATTGGTATAGAATTTTGTATATTGATGCAAAGTAAGGTTAATTTTGATGTATTGGTATAGAATTCAATTTAAGCTTATTCTTCACACATTATAATATGTATATATTATATATTACATACATGTGTTATATATATGCATACATATATGTATTTATACCCTAATAGGAGGTATTGTATCCATACAACTCAATTATAATACAAGGTTTATTTCCAATACCTTGAAAATGGTATTGCAGTCTCTTTAGGATAATTAAGTAACACAAGCTAATTTTTAGTTGAGCAAATTGTGGTAATGTCAATTACTAGTCTATTTTTTTTCACAAGAATATATATCCTAGGTCTAACAGACAGATATGATTCTATAGATACATAAGGTAAAATAGTTAGATGAGGGCTTCAAAAGCCCCAGAGACGGTGGGCCTTTGTCTGTTGGTGGAGGAGATGCTTCCTCCCTGTAAGCTTTGTGTTCAGAAATAGGCGAGGGTACCCCTTGCTGGCAACAGCCCACATGACCCTAAAGGCTAGTTCCTTGCAGGAACACTTTCAAAGCAAACCACACAGAGCTTAGGCCAAAAGGTATCAAAAACTGGCTCTTTGAAGAAATACACATCTAAAGCTGCCCTGGAGCTAGCCAGAGGTCTGGGGTGGGGAAGTGTCCTGGGTGTGGCTCTTGCAATTCAGATACCCTTGGTTTAAAAACCCAGAGGTCTGGGGTGGTGGCACACACTCCCCAGTTTCTCCTTCCATAGCTCCCTGTCTTTTTCTTTCTTTTATCATCAAGCTTGGTGAATTAAATTCTAGCTCTTTGACTATTGATTGTCTTTATTTTAACCAAGTACAGTTGGTTACCTGGCCTCTTACAAGTCCGAGGTTCCCTTCTCCCACTGAAAGAGACATGGATCCCTTTGTTTCAACCCTGGCTAAGGCTATCATCATCCTATGCTCCCTTAATCTAGGGCATCTGACTGGAAAGCTCCCTCACTGCCCAGCAGACCTTCCTAGTGACCAGTTCTCAGGACAGAGGCTTCCTCAGCTAGCTTCCAGAAGACTGAAGGAAATTCTGTGACCAGATTTTTAGCCCAGCCTCCCAAATAAAGGAACCCACAAGAGACCTACAGAATATGGCATTTAAAGCAGTTTTTATTATTCTAAAGATTCTTTGACAACAAGACAGGTTAACTCCTGGCAACACTCAGCCTACCTCAAAGAAGATGATGAGCATCAAAGAACCTCCTTATGGAGATGACTTGAAATGGGGCAAACAAGCCACTGGGGAAAATGTCCTCATTGCTGCCACAGACAGAATTCTACCTAAAAAAAGGGCAAGCTTGGATGTAGACAGAGTTGATGGCCCAACTCTGCCAAAACAGGCTAAATAAGTCCTCAATAGTTCCTGCCTCGCAAATGTGTCTGTCAGATATATTGGTCCAGATGGCTGAGATGATGCCCCAACATTAGAGTTTTCAGTGTCTGTTCAGGCAGTAAACTGTCTCAGTCATTTTTTTCATTTTGGAAGCTGCTAACCTGCACTTCTGGTTCACACAGGTAATTACGTTTTATTCCTTCTCAAGTTTCTGATGGAGGTGAAGACCAGATAGTTTAGTCTTACAAGTAAGCTTAGTTGGCTAAGGGTTAAGATGTTTTTAGATTTAGATGTTTTAATTTAATACAGATGAGATATGATAGGCATAGATTTTTATTCAGAATTTTAGACTCAACAAAATAGGAAAAATGTTTACTTCAAGTTTGTCAAATACAATAACCAAATCACTATTAATATAACAGTTACATAGTTCTTGATTATTTTGTCATGCTTCCTGCTGTATGTAGTTTATTTTATTTATGTGTAATAATATAAATATATATGTTTAAAAAGAAATATAATAATAATAAAGATAAAAATTAAACAAAACAAAGTATCTACATATTTACAATAAAACATTTCTCTGCTTCTGAATGCATCAAAGACGATCTATGCTGTATCTTATTTTCCTGGCAATAAGCACTGACTGATATTGCTTCAATATCCTGGAAAAACACATATCTTTCTACAAGTTCCAACACAATTCTCAGAAAGGAGTCACATGCACACATATATAATGCAATATATTAAGACTATAATAAGTTCATTTAGCAGACCATTATAAGGGGGGTGGGAGAGAGAGAGAGAGAGAGAGAGAGAGAGAGAGAGAGAGAGAGAGAGAGAGAGAGAGAGAGAAACCCATATTCTCACTGTCCCACAGTTTTAAACATTAGCACAAACAGTTTCTAAGCAACATGGCCAATGTTACAGAGAAAACCTTACCCTGTAATGCTGTACATATTCATGGAATGAGTAAAAGCCAAGATTCGTAGTTCTCATCAGAGAGGCAGAGTTCTGGCCTACAGTTTAATCACACTGTTCTGCCATGCTACTTGAACACTGTGAACTTACTGAAAATGAAACCAACTGCCCAGGCTTATGAGAAATTATATCTCAACATCTTGGGTGAGAATTTATCTGGTACATAGAGTCAGGTCTAGACGTGGTTCCAGTGCAGCGGTACATGCAGGCACATGTCTGCTGGAATATGGATGTTTTTATGAACTATTTTCTTTTTATGTGTGTGTGTGTGTATGTATATATGTATGTGTGTATTGTGTATGTGTGTGTATGTGTTTGTGTGTATGTGTGTGTCTTTACATGTGTATGTGGGCGTGAGGGAAGATGTTCAAGCACAGCAGAAGAGGAAATTAGATCTCCTAGAGTAGGAGTTACAATGTTCCTGAGCTGCCTGATGTGAGTCCTGGAAACTTAACTGAAGTTCTCTGGAAGAGCAGCAAGTGCAGTCACTCATTGAACTTTTTGTTCATTTGTTCTTGTTTTTCTTTTAGCCAGTGTTCACGTTGTCATGGAATGATAGGTTTTACTCTGCCATTTGTAGAAGTTGAACATAATTCTCTGTTCCCTTAGAGCATTCTGTAATGCTATTCAGACATGACCAAGGGTACTTCTCAGTTTCCGTGCTTCACTGTATTACTCAAGTGCATAGAGTGAGATCATCACACAGTACTCCGGAGTCCTTGTTGGTTTTTGCACTCCCTGATGAGTAGTATCAAAATGAATTGAAAATGATTTGAGTGTAAACAGACCCACTGATTCTGACACGCAGATGGTTGAAAACAGTGAACTGCAAGCCATACCTTTGCTCCAAGTGTGTCTAAATCTGGAAAAGATGGTGGAAGTCACAGAAATTCTGAAAAGAATTGCTTCAAAATAGGTTGTTCTGTAGCTAATATTAATTAATTGGTAATTAAACTGATCAGGATTAATGCCATGTAAAGTCCTACACACAAATAAAGACATATCCCTTTGTAGCAAGTTTAGCATCACAGATCTATTTGTTTCCCTGATCTTCTAGACATGTACAGCAATTTTCAGCTTTATTCCTGCCCATCTCTTTTGACTCATCCTTATTTTTCCAAAAATATCACAGATAATTAGAAAATATTTTTGTGGTTAATTAACATTCGGATTATGAATTTTGAGCCATAGTCCTTTAGCTATAGAAAGATAATTTGTCACTCTATAGTGGTAGTTTGAATATCCACTCATCCAGACATTTATTCATTTGTTCTACAAATTCTGGTAAATAAGAACACGTAAAATTCTAGACCTGGATTTCAAGAGAGATCGAGGAATTAGAAAGGGAACCTTGAGCATCAATTGCCAAGTGATAAACACCATGCAGGACATTGCTCAGAAAGAAAGAAAGCAAAAAGGTATAAAGAGTGTATCTAGAGGAAGAGTCAGAATTAGGCAGAGAAGAAACACCTTTTATTAAAATCCCACATTCCCTAGATGGCTGAAGAGATCCCTCCAGTAAAAGGCATACCACTCGAAGATGAGAAAGAATCACTTCCTAGAAGAACATTGACATTTTCAAGGGGCGGTTCCTGGGTCAGCAGTACCAGCATATAGAGGAGCTTGTTAGAGATATGAGGTCTCTCTCCAGCCTACTGAATCAGAAATCTAGGAATGTGGTCCAAAAATTAGGTTTTTAACAAGCCCTCCAGGTGACTCTGGTGTACAGTTAAGTCTGAGAATTTTTGCTACAATAATTTCTACCCCACTGGCCTCAGGAAACAATCCATGGGGATTTCCAAGCCTGGTGCTAGTATACTGATGGGAGAGGATAGGAAGGCAAAAAACCCTACCCATTTAATGAATATTTTTGTAAACTTTCCCCTCCTTTATTATTTGTGAAGGCAATTAACAACCTAAAATCAGATTTCTGCCAAGTGAAAACTGGGGAATATTTGCCAGTATTGCCAACCAGAGCCCCAGGATGGGCTTCAAATATATAAAGAACTCCATAATGAGCTTGTGCGATGGCTCAGCATGTAAATGAGCTTGCTGCCAAGCCTGGAAACCTGAGTCAGATTCCCAGCTTCCTCCCCAACACACCTGGTAGAAGGAAAGAGCAGACTCTCTCAAGCCATATTCTGACTTCTACAGCAGTGCTGTGGGGTGTGTGTGTGTGTGTGTGTGTGTGTGTGTGTGTGTGTGTGTGTGTGTACACAGAAAAACAAAATATATAAGTAAGTAAATACTAAGATGATCCTAAATACCCAGTGATTATTTTCAATTGAAATTTTAATTGCATAAGTAAAAACATTAAACAGTTGTATATTGTGTATTATCTTGGAAGGTATTTAATGCTATATTCCATGACAACAGCCCATTTCTCAGGGGCCCTACAGAGACAAAGATCAAAAGAATCCTTGAGTTCTTATAATAGACCCATTCCAAAAGAAAAATTCAGTTATATACTAAACATACCAGGGCAAAAAACAAAACAAAACAAAACAAAACAAAACAAAACAAAAAAACAAAACAAGAAAAAAAAAACCTTCCATACTTCCAAACAAAAGCAAAAAACAAACAAAAACACAACAAAATGAAACTATACAATCCTAACCAGTTAAACTAGGAACTCATATGTGTATTCACCACATCTCTAAAAAACAAACAAACAAATCCACCCTGTTATGGCATACTGTAAATTTTAAGTATTTTGCCTTTCAGTTAAGCTGGTGGCTGTGTTTGAGAATGCCTACTTTGTGCTACATGCTTTCTTAAGATTGCTAGGATGAGTGTAATCACCGTTCAGCCAGGCGAGCTTTTGCCTACCTTACACCAAGCCTTGGGTGTATAGTAAGTGCTGAGCAAGCATAGCGGTGCATGCCTAACACTCCAGCACTTGAGGGAAGGAGTCAGGAAGATCAGATGTTCAAGGCCATTATTAGCTACTTAGAGAGTTTGATAGCCTGTGCTTAGAGAGCCTGGTTAAAGGAGAGAGTGAGGAGGGCAGGGTCCTAGCATACTCTCTAAGGATATGCCCCAATGGCCTAACTTCTTTCTACTGGGCTCCACTTCCTAAACAAAACAAAACAGAGAAACTTATTATTTATGTCATCACAGAGAAATGTGTCCTGGATATATTAGAATATCAACTTCACAGAGAAGAAACCTGGACGTTATGGATAGTACGGACTATCCAATAACTAAGACCATCTACACAGTAAGCTACAGAGTCAGCATGTAAACCAATTATTGCCTTAGATTAAAGCCTCCATAATTCACTGTTAGATCAAGGGTCTGGCATTCTAAGAATATTATGTTGCTCCCATCTCCTAACGTTTTTTTTCTAGGCATGTGTCATATGAAACCTAAATATTAAATCATACCAAGTTCCTCACTGCCTCTTACCAGGGCTCCCAGTAGAACATGTTTCTAAAACTTCTGATAGCTACATTTCAACCTTTCCTGAGTTGATGAAAGTTTTCCCTCTTGATTCCTCTTAATATTATTAATCACATCGCTGGCAATAGGAAACAGACTCCAGTCTGGACGCACCAGGCATCCTGCTCCTGGGTAACTTTGGAATATAAATAGGAAAAGTCAAGAGCAGTTTTCGATTCTTAGTGGATGCTAAGGCAGGATTGGGAAATAAATCACTTCTATGAATCACCTCTGGCATTTGGAATTAAAAATTTAATAGTACTCCCTTAGAGTGAGGCCTTGGAAAAGATGAGCTAGAGAAATGTGTGCAGCATGTTCGGTAGCATTTTTATGGCTCTGTTCATCGCTCTTTAATTTGAGAGTTACTAAAGGTAACCATCCACGTTAACGGGTGATGTAAGCAGGACACTAGATAGGACAGGTCATTTCTATGACGCTTATCGATCTTTAAAAATGTTAGTCACCATTGTCATCATCCTTATATTCTTTACGCATATGTTGAAGAAATATATATATTGGAATTTTTGTGCATAAATGTATGCATGCATGTTCCCTAGTGATTCTGGTCCACTTGCCTGTCAGAGTTAACTGAGGAGGTGATGCTGTCCACTTCAGCTAAAGTATGAGTCTTGGGGACATTTTTTTTAAAAAAGGACCTGCTATTCAGCCTTCTGTCATTTTTCTAGTGGGCCATAGATTCTGTAGGTCAGTTTGGGGCCAACACTGGAGGACATATACATTAATTAGGTGTCTAACAGCAAAGAAGTTTAAGAAAATAAGAGTCTGTTTTGGCTCCTGGTTTCAAGTATAAACTATTAGAGCAGAAAGGCATGTCGGCAGAAGTGTGAGGCAGCTGGCCACCTTGTGTCACAGGCTAGAGTTGAGGGAGTTGAACGCTGGTGCTCAACTCACTTTCTGCTTCTTGTTCATCCTGGGTGAAAGCCCATGACATGAAACAGGTGACTATATTTAACATGCACCTTCCCATCTCAGCTAATTCAGTCAGGAATCTCCTTCACACATGCCCATAAGTTGGTCACTCAAGGGATTCTAGATCTTTTGAAGTTGGCCAGAGAATTTAAGCATGTGTGGTGGTGGTGCAAGCCTTTAATCCCTGCACTTGGGAGGCAGAGGCAGGTGGATCTGTGCGAGTTCTGGGCCAGCCTGGTCTACAAAGTGAGTCCAGGACAGCCAAGGCTACACAGAGAAACCCTGTCTCAAAAAACAAAGAAAGAAAGGAAGGAAGGAAGGAAGGAAGAAGGAAGGAAGGAAGAAACTGAGCATTGCAAGAAACATACTATTGGCTGGAATTGTCTTTTAGATGCTAATATAGTGCAGGACAGAAAGATGCCAGTGAGCAAGGTCAGAATCGGGTCTGTCAGTCTGTGCATCACAGGGAAGTTGATGGTTTCCTGGTCTCAGGTAAGAACTGTCAAATCTGCCAGCTTGTGTTATTAAACCAATGCCATCTCACACCTCCATGCACTATGTGCTCATGTTGCCTTTTCCATGATGTGTTTTTCACTGTCCACTGCTGATGCCACATTCCAACTCACCATCTGTGCTGTGGTTTGAAGGCCAGAAGCTGTTCTCTGCCTGGGGCTCTGCCTCAGGTCACAGTAATCGAAGCACTGAGGATACCCAGTGATTGCCAGAGATCAATGTGAGGAAAAGAAAAAAAAAACTAGACTAAACAAAACATTAAAGAGAAAGTAAAATGTTGTTTAGAGTCAGCCCTGAATACATGTGCTGGTTAGTTTCTGTCAGCCTGACACAAATTTCAGTCACAAGGGAAGAGGGAACCCTAGTTGAGAAATTTCCCGGGCCCCCGACCCCCACCAGAATGACCTGAGGGCAAGTTCATGGACAATTTGGCTGACTAGTGCTTGAACTGGTAGGGTTCAGTCTACAGCAGGTGGTGACACTGCAGTAGTGATTGTGGGTTGTCTAAGAAAGCAGGCCAAGCAAGCCTTAGAAGCAAGTCAGTAAGCAGTGTTCCTACAGAGCCTCTGCTGTATTCCTGCCTCAAAGTTCCTGTCTTGAGCTACTGCCCTTTCTCCCACCATCCACAGTGCTGTGAAAGTGTAGGAAGTATAAGTCAAGTAAACTTTTTTCCTCTTTCAAGTTGGTTTTGGCTGGTGAGTGTTTTATCACAGCAAGCAAGGACAGTACATACCTATGCATGTGAATAAAAGAAAAAAATATTTTCTATTGAGAATCTTACCAATTGGTGAAAGGATGTGACTGCTGGACCCCAAGGTGACTGTGAGTACAAAGCTCTCTCCCTTCATTAGAGACCTCAATGGGAAGTGACACTCACATAATGGGATTCCTGTCAGCAGTTGAACCAAAGGGCTCAGGTCAGCCGGTCCATTTTGTTAGAACTGGAGCCAGGAGACACTGAATGGTGCAGAGTGGGAAAGGCAGGTGGCGCCTGGGAGTCTAGGCAGCCTTGCAGGGTTGCTCAGAAATCAGGGAATTTAAGCAGATCCTGCAGAGAGCAGGGCTTTAGGGTCATTCAAACCTCTCTTTGATATAATACTATTTGTCCTTGACTGAGATTTCTGTCGACCCACGGGTGTCCGCTGAATTCCATTGGGGGAGGCAACTGCCCCGGCAGGAGGCGGCATTAGCCCCTCCCTTTGGCTGTCAGACTATTGAAACTTTGAAGCCCAAAGGATTAAAATTTCCCCAGGAATCTCATGCTGAGAGAAGAGAAAAGTTGAAGCCCTGGTACCACACAGAGGAGAAACTTAACTCTCAGGAAAAGATTTCACAGGGTTCTGACAATTTTTCAGACCACCTTACAAGGCAGACTGGAGCAAAGACAATGAGAGTCTATGGCAGGCAAGACCACAGTTGACCAGGTAGCCTTTCATCCTCTGATTTCAAGGCTTAAGCTGGACAGCTGGGCATTGAGGCATGCTGTCTTTTTGGAATATATATACGTGTATGTGTGTGTGTGTGTGTGTGTGTGTGTGTGTGTGTGTGTGTACATACATATATACTAGAAAGTTACTAACACCACAGATGGACAACATAATGAAGAGATCTGTGAGGCTAAATTGCCCTTCTTATAGGTTTAAGGCATGCCTTGCAATGGATGAGTAGCTGTCAGTATGAGCTTGCAGTCAGGTGGTCTGATTCCCAGGGTGATTTCTGTCTTTTAGTCAATGTGTTTCTTTTGTACAGAATGTGCTACCTGTAGCCTCTGATAGCTTAAAGCATTTGGTACATTTCTTTTGGGGGAGTGAGAATTACATATTCGTAGAGAGCCACAATAACGTGCCTGAGATCTTTTTTACAGCAGCTCTGAAGAGGGGGTATAGGGGGGAGAAAAGGAGAGAGAGGAGGAGAGAGACTGCTGTAGACTAGTGTGGCCAAATGTAATACAAACTTCATGTCAGTTCCCCAAGGCAGTCTTGGGGAGTCATTGGGACACTCTTTGTTCTTTATGCTGATGGCGCTCCATCAAATGTTTCTTTTCCCCCTGATTTCACTGTCTCATTTCTGATTATGTGGCATATGACACTGGGTGGCCAAGCCTAGGGCCTAGGATTTCTTTGACCTTAAAGCCTCCAGCAAGATCCTGGATCCTGAGGAAAAGCAGAACCTGTAAGATCCATTTTCCTTTTGTAGAAAGCGTCTTTTATCCCATTGTCATTGATAAGCACATGTTAAATGAATTGAGAAACTCTCTAAATGAGCAAGCTTTCTGCAAAGGGTCAGGTGATGAACAGATGAGGCTTTGCGAGCTCCCATTTCATCCTCAGCTATGCAGACTTGCATTCCTAACATAAAAGAAGTCACAAAGTCAGGCACAGTGGCGCATGAGCAAGCTTTCTGCAAAGGGTCAGACTTTCATCTCATCCCCTCCTCTAAGGAAGTATAAACAATCTATACATGGTACATTGTGATTTTTTTTTTGTGAGACCCCTCTGACTTCAGAGTTATTGTTTAAATGACACTGGTTTGAATATCATTCTCAGACAACTTTATATGAATATCTAGCTGGAAAGTAGACATCTTTAGTGTTAACTGACTCTTTTCCCAACCTTGGGCGTACACTGGGCTTTTAAGAGTCATTGCTATTCCCAATCTGCTTTTCCAGAAGTTTTCCTTCACTGTCAAATATTGGCATAAAAAATTCTCCAGAAATATATGGCTTAGGAATTGAATTGTATCACAGCTTATTTCTTATATTATATCAAATTTTTGTATCATTGGAAGATATTACCTAAGGTTAAATGAGGTTTTAATGGTGGGTATCTATGAAACTTTAACTAGCATCATTATGAGACAAAAATAAAATAAGACACCAAGAGACAACAAGGATGCCAGTGCACAGAGGAGTAAAGAAAGAGTGAGAAAGAAGGCACCCACGGACAAAAAGAAGCTGCTCCTGCTGACAAGTTGATCTTAGATTCCAGGGCTGAAAGAAAAGAAATGTTCCTTGCTTGAGCCATGTAATGTGTAGTGTTTCCTCATGATAGCTTCGGTAGAAGCATGTAGATGGGAAAAGATGTTGGTGCAGCCTTTAGAATGAGAAAGAAGTTCTAGGACACAAAATGGCCACACACAAATTTTGGGTGAAACAAAGACAAAATAGAAGTCGACTTTACAGTGAAGGTTTGACTCCTAGTCCCTGATGCTATTTGGTCAGTGTGCCAGGAGTTTCATTTTGAATGCCCAATTGGCTGATGTTTTGGTGTCTAGCTGCTGCTTTTCTCTGTACACTACTTGCTAGGTATTCTTTCACTTTTGATTGCTATATATTTAAGAAACTCACTCTGGAAGTATGGATAGTGTAAAACATTCAGTTCACCATAAAGGAAAGATGGCAGATAGAGAAACTAATAGAAACATGCCTGTTGGTCATGACTTCTGGGTATACAAATAGAAGTACGTATTGTTTCTATTTCACATAAGGGCACTATCATTAGATATCATCCACATCCAATGACTACAATATTTGTGTAGGGACCTGCTCTGACTCTGTTTTGTTTTGGTTTGGTTTTTTGAGACAGGGTTTCCCTGTGTAACCTTGGCTGTTCTAGACTCACTTTGTAGACCAGGCTGGCCTTGCACTCACAGAGATCTGCCTGCTTCTGCCTCCAGAGTGCTAGGATTAAAAGTGGGCGCCATCATGCCTGGCCGTGCTATGACTCTGGTAAGCAGTGTTGATCTATCACTCAAGTGGACACCATACCTAGCTACAGAGAGACAGGTTATATGGAAATTATAAACTCATTATTGGGATTTAGAGTAAGAACAACTACATCTGCAGGAAGTAATCAAAAAAGGCCTGATAAAGGAGAAATTACAATTTGAACAAAAAGATAACTTGGTTTCTCTACTTGAGAAGCAGGGATTCCCCCAAGTGTAGTCCCTGACACGAACAGTCATGCATCAGTGTACTTAAATCATTTATTCTATTTCTGATAAATAGATGGAACTCCATACAATTATCATCTGGAATCTGTGTGGTGGCTTGTTTATTGCCATGTAAGCAACCAAGTTTTAAATAAAACATGGAAAGAGATATGCAAAGTGCTGCCAAAAGAAATAAATCAAATTAATTAGTTTCTAGGTACAGCTCTCTTATACAAGCCTCCAGCAGGCTCTGTCTCCAGTCCCTGCCAATGTGAAGAATTGCCAGTGACCAAGGTAATGCTGATATCCAGGGGGCAAAGACAAACAGATGTACTTCCAAAAGTTAAGAGCAAATAAAAATATTTTCTCTGAGAGTTTATAAAATTAAGCTTTTATGCATTTTAAGTAATGAGTGCAGTTTCCTATGGTGTGTACTCTGAAAAAATCATGAAAATAATTAGCCGCTCTACATAACCATTATCAGCCTATGGTAATTGTATAGTCACAGGACGCATACCATTGATTATTCCCTTTGAGTGAAAAAAATATTTTTTTCTTAATTAGCGTCATTCAAAGCAAAAGAAAATTACAAAATAGCTGAGCCAAGAATGTAGGGGTAGAAACATCTTAATCCATGCCTACATTTTCTTTGATGATAAAAAAGTTAACATAAGACAGCTCACTGACTTTAAGTTATGACGCTGGACCAAGATGGGCTTTCTCATTTTCTGTGAATCACATAGAATCACTTTCAGAGAAACCAAAACTTTCATTGAATGAATTTGCTTTCACTTCTCTTTTAAGCTAAAGATGACATGAATTCTCCTTAAGCAAAGCATATAATACCTCAGCATACTTATTGTTGAACTTATAAAATGTGCCAAATTTGGCCTCTCTTTTGTCTTGTTTGTGTCAGAACATTGCCCAAGGCTGTGGATTCCCTCAGGGTTATAATTAGTGATGTGCGGTGGCTCATTTGCATATTTCCAACCCTTGAAAATGTAAGGGAAAAGGACCCAAGTGATTGACATTCTAGTTCTGTTATACTTGACATGGCTTTGCCAAATAGCCCCTTTTCTATCATTTTGAGTAGTGTTTTCCTATTTATGTTTGTCATATGTTGGACTGACATTGTTAGTCAGTGGCAACCAGATTCTAGGAAGTCATGCTTATATTTCAATAAGTGATGTCGCTTCTGCTAGGCAACATACACAAAAATACTTTTGTTTGTTTATTTAATTTATTTATTCAATGTGTGTGTGAGTGTGTGTGTGTGTGTGTGTGTGTGTGTGTGTGTGTGTGTGTGTGTGTGTGTGTGTGTACCAAAGATCAAATGAAGACATCAAAGAAAAACTTTCAGTAATTATTTCTCTCCTTCTACAATGAATATTTCAGGGATCAAACTGAGGTTATCATACTTGACAGAAAACCACTGTATCACACAGTGGTTTTTTTTTTTAACTATATACTTTTGTTTATGTTATTTTTAATATCAATATGTTCCCTGAGTTTTCTCTTTAAAATATAATGCATTTAGGAAGTTAGCAGCATAAGCTCATGCTATGATAAAAATCTAATCACCAGCATTCCAGCATTGTCAAAAATAAATGTTTATAACATGTTATGGTTTTAACATATCTTCAAATAAGCAACTACCTGGAGATTTTCCCAAATGAGATTATTGTTTCAAATTTCTTGATTTGCCTATAGAACCTCAAAATGAGATTGAATTTCATTTAAATTCAGTACAGTTGAAACCAAGGTAGATGAATTATGATTAAATGTGGGTGAGGTTTTCTTCAATAGGGAATAATAGACTTGAGATGAAGCCCAGAACACTGTGTACTTCTTAAGGTGTTCATGTGCTATTGGCTAGATTGAGGAAGAGATATTCCACCTATAAAGAGGTAGAAAGATAGGAAAAAGAAATGTCTTTCAGTAGGTTTTTTGTGTTCTCACTGAATTTTTTGCAGAGATACAACAGCTGAACAATGCATGGTGGGTGTAAGGACAAGGACAGGTATTCTTTGGTATTTCATTCACTGAGATTGCTAATAGTTACATCAATATGAGTGAAGGAAGGCATGTATATGGACCTTTGATTATATTTAAAACCTTGTTTTATATTTCTTGATTCTTAAAATAAGTAGTTTCTGGAAATGAAGACTATTAATCAACAATGCTGTTTGGCAAATATCTCTGGTTCTATTCCTTTTGGTGAAGTCAGCTTTCCTTGTGCTGTGATGAGATGGCTAGTTACGCCAATGAGTTGTAAATAGAGGTTTTGGGTTAATTTTATTCTGGACCATTTATTGCTAGTTCAAAAACTTCTAAAAGTCTTCTGTCCCTCTCAGGGACCAACCAATATCAAATGAACACTTTATAAAATTCCCAGCCTCTGGGGATTTATCTCAGGACTATTTTTTTCTGCAGAAAAAAATTAATTCAAATTACCTTCTTAGCACTAGCCATACTGGATGCAAGCCAAATTTAATCTTACTTTTGTGGGGGATATAAAGACATAAATCCAGTCTTTATATAGTACACTCTAATCTGTACAAAAATCCATAACTAAAAGAATAATCAGTTAGGCTCCTAACTGAGCAAGCCACCAGGCCTTCTCCATCATATAACAGAGATAGACAGTAAATGGCAAGAAAACATTTGCTCTTTTAAGCTGCTAGGTTCTCCATGTGACCAGAATCAGATTAATTTATCTAGTAAAGTCATACTGAGTTATATTTTTGAGATTTACAGCTGTTGGGCCACTTCTAATAAAGTAATTCTGATTACGTAAGAACATTGTTTCAACAATGTTATTATCCCTTCCAATAGGGCAAGGTATAATCTCTGTTTCAAGATGGACAATATGTGACTTTCATTACCACACATTCTCTCGTTCTATTATGCCCTTATGTTGTTGACAGCTTTGCCATCATCTTTTGCTTTTAAATGGCTTAGTCTGGGTTACTATTGCTGCGATGAAGCACCATGACCAAAGCAACTTGGGGAGGACAGCAATAATGCTTCATCATCACTGTTCATCACCAAAGAAAGTCGGGATAAGAACTCAAACAGGGAAGAGACTTGGATGCAGGAGCCGATGAAGAGGCCATGGAAGGGTGCTAATTACTAACTTCTTCATACTATTTTCTTATAGAACCCAGAACTACAAGCCCTAGGTGGTGGAGCCTCCCATAATAGGCTGGCCCCTCCCACATCAATCACTAATTAATAAAATGCCGTACACATCTACCTACAGACCAATCTTACGGAGACATTTTCTCAACTAAGGCTGCCTCCTCTCTGATGACTCAAGCATGATTCAAGTTGACATAAAAATTAGCCAGCACAATGACTATGCAAAGAGTTTCTCTCTTTTCTATGGCTAGAGCCTTCCTAGAAAGTCCAGTTTATTCTGAGTGCATAGGCAATCTTTGTTGTAGGCGAGTTTGGAGCACTACTCCTTTTTGCCAGCCCAGATCCTTGGAGTTCTTTTTTCTTTGGACAGAGTTTCCAAATTTACCACTTACCAGCTGTTTTAGTTCCTGGGTAGAAAGCACTCATAATTGGAGAAACTTGTGCCAGTCAATGCTAAAACAAGACCTACAAAGAGGAAAATTATTTGGACTTAATATTTGCTCAATATACAGATACTTCTCTAGGGCCAAGGCCTGAAGCTGGTTTCATGGTGTAAATGTTGACTTTACTATTGTGATCAGCAGTGGCTTGGATCTTTGTTATTTCTTTCTTCATGGTGTTTCCATTATGATAAAACATGACCCAGTATGAAAGGGAATTAAATTAAGAATATAGAAGAGTTTCCTTGATGAGATGAAATTGAAGTAGAAAACTTAGGAAAGTATCCCAACAGTGACTGCTACAAAACAAGATTAGGAGAGGGAATGAGAGAAGAAAGATTACCAAGTTCTGAGGGCTCAGAATAAAAAAAGGTGCGTTGCCCAAAGCAGAAAACCTAGAGCAGTGAGAGAATCTGAGAGTAGTGGGTGTCCTTAGGGTATAATCAGGAAAGACTAGACCAGGTTGCTAGGAAAACCCTCAAGTATTAGACACTGATTTCTGTATAACACTCAAGATAATAGGGGAGATAAATTCAGAAGGAATCATAAAACAAGGGTACATTAAAAGTATCAGAGATATGTTTCCCAGCCCAGCTTTTGTGTAAGTCAGTCCTTCTCAAAGTAATATCACAGGTAGGTTTAGTTTCACAATGGAAGCAGGATAACCATAGGAATAAACAGACTCGCTGACTAATAACACCAAGAAAATCATGAGTCCTCACATCAAGTGTCCTTCCAGAACCCAAGGTTCCCTCCTTCCCTTCAGGGTGTCCAGGCATGATCACATACAGGTGCTGGACTTGAAGGAACGAAGCTTAGCTGGACTGGTGGGTCAGCAAGATCCTGATTCGGCAGCAAGTTGGAGGAGTCTTCAGTACAGCTTTTCCAGTGACAAGGTCTTTTCAGTAACATGGCTCTTACAATGACACAGCTCTCTTTATCAAGAGGACCTTGGGGAAGTTGCTAGGGGTTTTGGAGTGAGTGAACATTATTGGCTCAAACTGAAGTGCTGAAAATGCTTGAATTACATGGAGAGGAATTCCAGGTACTAGCTGGGCACGTCCTGGTCACCAGGCTATGTGACTATGTTGAAAACGATGAAGGTGGGTGTTGAAAGACTACGTGCACCATGGAATTCAGGCACAGAACAGGGAGGGAGTTATTCTTACTCTTGTGGGTCTCAAGATTGCAATTTTTGGGGTTTGGATATGCCTTGGCCTCCCTCTAGCTCCAGTCCTGTTCCCCTGGTCTCACAGTTCACATACCCCATAATAAAGGGAGGAGTTAAAAGCACAAAAAAAAAATGACTCCAAGGGCTGAAGAAATAAATCAGTTAGTAATATATTTGCCTCCCAAACATAAGGACCTGAGTTTGATCTCCAGAACCCATGTTAAAATGCCTGGTGGAAAAGTATGTATTTGTAGTGTCAATGTTGAGGTGATGGAGACAGGAGGGCCCCCTTGGACTTAATGGTCATCCAGTCTAGCCTAATTGTTGAGCTTAAGGAGAGAGAGAAGCTCTTTTTTAATGGAGATAGATATCATTCCTCGAGATTATACCTGAGGTTGTCCTCAGGCCACCACACATACATGTGCACGTGTGCACTTATCCTCAAATGGACATGTTCACATGCTTGTATATACCCATATAAAATAAGGATTATAAAACTGCAAAAGAAAAATAAAAATACAAGGCACTATGGAATATGTTGACAATAAGAAGCACATTGATGGGACCTGAGTTTACAGTACATTGAAAGGGGCACCGTTTTTGTAAGACTTCTAAATTTCAACATGCATGGATAGAAGGGGATCAAAAATAAGAATAAGACAATAAGCCGGGCATGGTGGCGCACGCCTTTAATCCCAGCACTCAGGAGGCAGAGGCAGGCGGATCACTGTGAGTTCGAGGCCAGCCTGGTCTACAAAGTGAGTCCAGGATGGCCAAGGCTACACAGAGAAACCCTGTCTCGAAAAACCAAAAAAAAAAAAAAAAAAAGAATAAGACAATAAATCATGGTCTGGCAAGATGGATCATAGAGTAAAGGCACTTGCTGTCTAGCCTGAAAACCTGCATTTATTCCCCAGGATTAACAGGTTGGAAGGGAAAAACTGATACTTTAACCTCCACATGTACACCATGGTACACACACACACATACACACATAAACACACACACATACACACATACACATGCATAAACATGCACACACACACATATACACACATACATATACACATACATACACACACATAAACACACATACAGTAGGAGGAGAGGGAGGTAGAAGGAGAGAATAAAAAACATGTAAAGAATAAACAGGAAAAGCATAGTAGAAAGCAAATGTGATTGAAATGCTATGTGCATATATAATAAATGTTGCTTTACATTTTCTGTGATGGGCATTTAAGTACTAAAAAATCTATTTGGCTAAGACTCAAAAAGTCATTTTGGTACCAACGTTTTCCTTTTCTAAAACATTAGGCTTCTTTTTCCAGGTAACTTGTAGGTGATTTTGGACCACATTTCAGACACAAACATATTCATGTGAGCTGCTCTGTTCATCACTCCAATAAAAGTGAGCTTAAAGGTCATAGAAACAAAGTGGCTGGCTGTGAAATTGTCTATGGCTTTGATAAAGCAAAGTGACAAGAAGATGTTGGAAAGGGTTAGTTTACCCAAATGTACAGTCTGTGGAGCAAGCAAAGGAAGAAAACTGCCCTATTGTCTCCTTTGCTTTTTGAAAGACATGAGAGTAGCACACGCTCTCAGTCTTCTTGAGTACCTAGCTTCCTAAGTGCCTCCTAATGCTTCTATTGTTTAAAATTTTTCCAGTCTGTGGATTGCAAAGCTATTCCAACACCCACTCTTCTCATAACCTTTATTTCAGAGTGTTTGGCATCCTCATCGACTTGAATACCTAAAAAAGCACAGCACCCTGAACAGAGCAAAAGGGAGAGAAGAAATATTCACTCCAATTACCAGGGGGGAAGATGAAAATGCTTTTCTTGCACAGGCAGAAATTGAAAACAAAGTTGTTTTTTCCCTCTCGACCAGAAGATTCAGTAGTTAGTTCTGAGACCAGGGAAAGAAATTTAAGCCCAGAATGATGAAAGGCTTTTTAATTAAGGCAACATGAAAGACGGGATCTGCAATTTACTCTGATTGTTTTATTCTTTATTTTATTTAAATCACAAATTCTTGTCTTAACTTCAGTAAATCCTGGGGTGGTGTTGAAGGGAACTGCTCCATTGCTTCTGCCTAGCTTAGTTCCTAAATGGTTGCCATTCACTAGGAGGTGTTGCTATGAGAGCCATCCAATTTCCTGTGCCCTTTCCTCTCTTTGGAGTGCAGTGATTATGAAGGGGCCAGGATAATAGCACACACTCCTTTTGCTCTTTGTCCTATTTCTAAGATAACAGTTCTCTCCGACTGCTGTAAACAGCCCCGACATGCAAACGCAAGGCAATTTACTTTCATCCAGAAAGCTAAGCACCCAATCCCCTCCTCCTACCACCACTCATCCAATTTCAGAAAAAAAAAAAAAAAAAAGGGTGGAGTTTGATGGGAAAAGAATTGCATTCAAATCACTCAGAACCCATGAAAGCAAATCCAAAGGTCAAATTAGGTGGAATGTTATTGCTGCTGTTTAATCCATTTATTTGTCCTACTTGTTGGGCATGGCAATACGATTTAGGGCCTCAGCCTCAAGACAGCCAGGGGTCAGCAGGCACATCCATCTGCATTAGTACTTGGCTATCTGATGGAAATCATGGGAGTTAACATATACTTTCCAAAACTCTGCTTTTTAATTACTTCTTTTTTTGAAAATTTCCCCCTTTTTCCTCTTACTAAATACTCCCATATACCTTTTCTTGCTCTCATTCAAACTTGTGGCCTCTTTTTACATTAATTGCTGTTATATGTATTACTAAAAATGACCTGCTCAGTCAGCATATTATTATTTGTCTGTAGGGTTTCAGAGCCAATCACTAGGTCTTGAATACCCAAATGGTGTACTTTTCTCTGGGCAGAACTAATTCTTCCCCTTTCAATATGCCGTAGTTGCCAGTAGGTCTTTGTGTAGGGTTGAGACCTCTTAGGGTTTTCCCTACCAATATAACATGCCTATTGTTGTCCTCAACTCAGGGTTAGCCAGTCATATTGGTGAAATTTCATGGATCTGATGTTCTTGAAGGCAGTCTCACAGCAAATCCCCTGACCCTCGGGCTCTTACAATCTTTTTGATTCCTTCTCTGCTATGTTCCCTGAGCCTTAGGTGCAGGAGTTGTTTTATAGATGTATTCACTGAGGCCAGGTTCCACATTTTAATGGGTTGTGGTTTTCTGTAATGATCTCCGTATTTGCTGCAAAGAGAAGTTTACTTAATGAGATGTGAAGACAAATATTTAAAACCTATTTATGGATCATGCTGGTTTAATATGGTGGGAGTTGTAGACTCTCCTCCAAGATCATGACTTCTCCAATCCTGGATAGTTGGCTAGGTTTCTAGTACCAAGCATGACTTCTCTCTTCTTGAGTGCATCCTAAGTACAATTAGATAGCTATTGGCTCCTACCAAAGTATGAGTGCCATGACTTTACAAACACACAGATCTCTTTTCAATTAAATTTAAAATTAATTATTAAGAATTTCACACACAAATACAGTATATCTTTCTCATGCCCCCCATCCCCTCCCACATATACTCACTCACTCCACTGCACCTCACAGGCCCCATTTAATACATCTTCCTCCCAACTTAATGCCTTCTTTGATTGGTATTGTTGTTGTTTGTTGCTTTTCTGTTTTGCTCATCTGTTTATTTGAAAAAAGTTTCACTATGCAGCCTATTCTGACATGGTGCTCACTGTTTAGATCAAACTGGCCTCAACCTCACAGAGATCCTCCTGCCTACTGAATACTGGGAAGAAAGGAATGAGTCACAATGCCTGACCTCCTCTTTTTATTGATTGTCCACTGACTCCAGTTACTGCTTTCCAAGACTTTTGCCAAAAAAAAAAAAAAAAAAATCTTAAATAATATTTCTTGCTCAATCCATTTGTCCACAAATTTCAGGAATTCCTTGTTTTTAATAGCTGAGTAGTATTCCATAGTGTATATGTACCACAGTTTCTTTATCTATTCTTCTACTGAGGGACACTTAGGCTGTTTCCATGTTCTGGCTGTTATGAATAAGGCTGCTATGAACATGGTTGAGCAAATGTTCTTGTGTGCTGGAGCATCTTCTGGGTATATTCCAAGGAGTGGACAATACAGGCGGTAAACTTTAAACCCCTACCCAGATCTAGCCAATGGACAGAACATTCTCCACAGTTGAGTGGAGAGTGGGGTATGACTTTCACACAAACTCTGGTGCCTCACATTTGACCATGTCCCCTAGAGGGGGAGACCTGGTGGCACTCAGAGGAAGGATAGCAGGATACCAAGAAGAGACTTGATACCTTATGAGCATATACAGCGGGAGGAAATCCCCCTCAGGAACAGTCATAGGGGAGGGGAATAAGGGGAAAATGGGAGGGAGGGAAGAATGGGAGGATACAAGGGATGGGATAACCATTGAGATATAACAAGAATAAATTAATTTAAAAAAAAGAAGGATTAAGTGAAAATTGAAAAAAATTAATGTTTCTTATACTGATTTGCATTATCTCCTCCTTATAGTATAATTTCACATCTTTCTTCTATCAACATAAATTCTGTGCATTCTTTAAAATCTCAGCTAAAATTTGGCCTTTTTATTCAATTGTGTCATTATTTGCCCAGAGCATAATGAATTTATAATGACATTTAATCAGACACTTGCGTGTATACCATGTTTTATTTTCTATAATGTATTGGTGAATTTTGCTTATCTCTTAGGTAATAACAAAAGTCCCATTCTGGAAAGGACTCCATCTTCTGCTGCAGGTTCTACCCACATAGATAGACTCACCAAATGTGAGTTAGAAACCCTTAATGCATTTGACCTATAACATTAAAATATTAAAAAAAAAAAACACCATTGAATACTGGCCTGTTAGAACTACATACTGAATGAAAACTCTATTTTTAAATTTCTGTTTCTACAACATACCACTAGGTGTGGGGTAGTATTACCTGGAATACTTCTAATAACAAGAAATGTATTGAATTTCAAGATAAGCCAATTCATTTTTAGACAGCTTTACCTGCTATGAAGTGTTTCTTAATGATGCCCTAAGCCCTCTAGTAACTTCTATTCTATGGTCTAATTTTACTTTCAGCAACAATCAAAAGTCATCTAAACTTTCCCTTTCCTAAAGTATGTATTAGTCAGGATATTTCTGAGGAGCAAAATTCCCCCTCCCTGCTCCCTTATTTTTTGGAAAAAGGGAGCCCTCCTTACCCACCCATCCCAGTTCATCAAGGAAATGATCAAAAAGCAGGTAACAGAACCCATGCTAGGGACAGGCCCTACTCCCCTTACTAATAGACCCACATGGAGCCTAAGCGTGCATGGTCTTTGTTTGGTACTTCAGTCTCCACAAGCCCTTCTGGGCCCTGGTTAGTTGGCTCTGATGCATCATTTTTTTTAAACATCTGAGTAATACCTCATTGTGTAAATGTAGCACATTTTCTTTGCCCATTTTTCGGTTCAGAGACATCTAGGCTGTTTCAGGTTTCTAGATAATATGAACAAAACCATAAAAAACAGAAGCGTCTTTGTGGTATAATAGAGCTTCTTTAGTATAGATGCCCCAAAATGGTAGAGCTGGGTCATGAGGTAGATGGATTCCCAATTTTCTGAGGAATTGTCCTATTGATTTCCACAGTGGCTGTATAATTTTGCACTCCAACCAGCAAAAGTGGAGTGTTGCTCTTGCGCCAAATCCTCACCAACATAAGCTGTTATTTGTGTTATTGATTAGAACCATTCTGCCAGGTGTAAGATGAAATCTCAAAGTTGTTTTGATTTGCATTTCCCTGATGGCTAAGAATGTCGAACATTTCTTCCCCGCCTCCTTTTTTAAAAAATTTTTTATTAATTTATTCTTGTTACATCTCAATGATTATCCCATCCCTTGTATCCTCCCATTCTTCCCACCTTCCTATTTTCCCCTTATTCCCCTCCCCTATGACTGTTCTTGAGGGGGATTTCCTCCCCCTGTATATGCTCATAGGGAATCAAGTCTCTTCTTGGTAACCTGCTGTCCTTCCTCTGAGTGCCACCAGGTCTCCCCCTCCAGGGGACAGGGTCAAATGTGAGCCACCAGAGTACGAGTGAAAGTCATACCCCACTCTCCACTCAACTGTGGAGAATCTAGATGAGAGAAGCATGGGAGAATAGCAAAGTAGAAGGATCCAGAGGGTCCTAGAAACCTACAAGTAGAACATTATGATAGGCAGATTTGGGCCCAGGTGTCCCGCTCAAACTAAGGCACCAGCCAAGGACAATACAGGCGGTATTTACTTTAAATCCCTATCCAGATCTAGCAGCCTCCCTTTTTTTTTTTAATAAGATCTATTTCTTTACATACTGGTCTGAGCCCTTTCCCTCCCGCCCCCAGCCTATCACTCCCTGTTTCCCCCATTCTCCCTCCTCTACTCCTAGAGAAGGGGAACCCCACCCACCCACTCCACCATATCAAGTTCCATCAGGACTGAGGGTATCCTCTTCCCCTGTAGCCCAGAGAGCAGCACCGGCAGAGAAAAACCACACACACACACACACACAAAAGCAGGCAGCAGAGTCCATGTCAGCAAGCTGCCACTTCCCTCACTAGGGTACCCACATGATGACCAAGCTGCCCTAGGCTACATCTGTGCAGGGTCTCAGGTCCAATCCATGCATGGATGGTCCCTGGTTGGAATCCCAGTCTCCACCAGTTTCCCTGGGCCCTGATAGTTGGCTCATTGGTCCTCCTGTGGAGCTCCTGTGGCCTCTGAGTTCCCCAGCCTTCCCTCGACTATTTTCAAAGACTCCGCATATACTCCACCGAATGTTAGGCTGTAGGTCTCCGCATGTGTGTCCAGCAGCTGCTGGGTGGATCCACTCAGAGGGCAGCCTTACTAGGCTCCCATGTGTAAGCACAGCAGAGTATTCTTAACAGTGCTAGGGATTGAGTGTCTCTCGTGGGTGAGTCCCAGGTACCTGATGGACATTTCCTTAATCTCTGCTCCATCCCCTCTCTGCACATCTTGTAGGCAGGACAAGCTGTGGGTTAGAGTTTCCGTGAGTGGGTTGGTTCCATTCCCTTCCCTCCACTAGGAGTTGTGTTTAGTTAGAGGGTGTCTTCTTCGGGCTCCATGATTCTGCTACTAGGACTCTCAGCTACAGTCACCTTCATGTCATTCTTGGAGCCTACCCTGTTATAGGTCTTTAGCTTGTCATATAGAAGCCCTCACCCAAGGTTTCTTTTCTCTCCACAAGCCCTCTGCCCTCCCTTCCCCCACTCACCCCAGGTCTGACATCTACTCTCCTTTCTCTCTGTTCTCCCTCTCTTACCCTGTTCCCTCTTTTTCATCACTTCTGCTGTCTATTCTATTTCCACTTCTGAGTGAGATTTAAGCATCCTCTCTTGGGTCCTCCTTGTTACTTTTCTTTGTGTCTGTAAATAGTAGTTTGGTTATCCTATATTACATGGCTAAGATCCACTTTCAAATGAGTACATACTATGTATGTCTTTCTGGGTCTGGATTACCTCATTCAGGAAAATCGCTTTTAGTTCCATACAGTTGCCTGCAAATACATGATTTCCTTGTTTTTGGACGCTGAGTAGTCCATTCTGTAATTGTACCACAGTTTCTTTATCCATTCTTCAGTTGAGGGACATCTGGATTGCTTCCATTTTCTGGCTAGTACAAATAAAGCAGTTATGAACATAGTTGAGGAATGATCTTTTTGTATGATGGGGCATCTTTTGGTTATATACCCAGGAGTATTGTAGCTGGGTCTTGATGTAGAGCTATTGCCAACTACCTGTGACAGTGCCAGATTGATTTCTGTGGTTGTACAAGTTTGCAACCACTCTTTCTCTCCATCCTTTACAGCATGTACTGTCACTTGTGTTTTTTATTTTAGCCATTCTGAGAGGTGTAAGGTGAAGTCTCAGAGTAAGTTTTATTTGCTTTTCTCTGATGACTAAGGACATTGACCATTTCTTTCAGTGCTTCTAAGCCATTTGATATTCCTCCATCGAGAAGTTTCTGTTTAGCTCTGTACTCCTTTTTTAAGTTGGATAATTTGTTTTGATGGTGTTTAATATCTTGTGTTCTTTAAACACTTTGGAAATTAGTCCTTTGTCCAATGTAGGGCTGGTGAAGATCTTTTCCCACTTTGTTGGCTGCCATTTTGTTCTATTGACATTGTCCTTTGCCTTACAGAAGCTTTTCAGTTTCATGAGGTACCACTTATTAATTATTGATCTTAGAGCCCGAACTATTGGTGTTCTGTTCAGGAAATTGTCTCCTATGCCAATTAGTTCAAGGCTCCTCCCCACTTTCTCTTCTAATAGATTTAGTTTTTCTGGTGTTATGTTAAGGTCTTTGATCTTCTTGGATTTTAATTTTGTGCAAGGTGATACATATACATCTATTTTCATTTTTCTACATGGAAATTTTGAGTTAAACCAGCACTATGTTTTGAAGATGCTTTCTACTTTTCCATTGTATGGTTTAGGCTGTCTTATCAAAAGTCTAGTATCCATAGGTGTGTGGGTTTATTTCTGGGTTTTCGATTTGATTCCACTGATCAAGCAGTTTGTTTCTATGCCAGTACCATGCGGTTTTTATTACTATTGCTTTGTAGTGTGGCTTGAAGTCTAGATACCTCAAGAAGATATTTTATGTTATAAGATTGTTTTTAGCTACTCTGGGTTTTTTGTTTTGTTTTGTTTTGTTTTTCCATATGAAGTTGAGAATTGTTCTTTCAAGGTCTGTGGAAAATTGTGTTGGTATTGCATGTGGATTGATTTTGGTAAGATGGTCATTTTTACTATGTTAATCCTATTGATCCCAAGAATGGGACATCTTCTGCTTTGCTTTTCAATTTCTTTCTTCAGGGACTAGAAGTTTGTGTCATACAAGTATTACAGTAAATTGTATTGGTTCGGCCTAAGAAGCTAATACTGACAAAAGGAAACTGAAATGTACTTTAAAATTGTAAGCACTACTTGCTGTGCAGAATATAAACTGATACAAATCCACTTGTAAACTAACGTAAACTACTCTAACCTCATAACATACATATATCCCAAGCACTTGCCACTATGATCCTCAGAGACTTCTCCCTCCTTCCCTGTCAACTGTCAACCTTCTTTCTCCCTCTCAACATCAAACGTGGCTCTGCTCCCTCTTGAGGAAGTCCCTTCTTCCTGCCCTTCTGCCCAGCTGATTGGCTAAACAGTGCTTTCTTGACAGTTGTTACATCCACTCAAGACATTCCTCCACAAATAAGTCTTTGACTTCTTTGGTTAGAGTTACACCAAAATATTTTGTACTGTTTGTGGCTCTTGTGAAGGGTGTAATTTCCCTAATTTCTTTCTCAGCGCATTTGTCATTTGTATAGAGGAGAGCTACTGATTAAAAAAAAAAAATCTTGTACCTAGCCACTTTGCTGAAGGTGTTTATTAGATCTTAAGAGTTCTCTGGTACAATCTTTCAGATCAGTTATGTATACTATCATATCATCTTGGAATAACAATACTTTGACTTCTTGCTTTCCAATTTGTATCAACTTGATCTCCTTTAGCTGTCTTATTTTTCTAACTAGAACTTGAAGTACTATATTGAAGAGATATGGAGAGAGTGGACAGCCTGGTCTTGTCCCAGATTTTGGTGGAATTACTTAGAGTTTCTATCCATTAATTTGATGTTAGCTTATCGGCTTACTGTATATGACCATTATTATATTTAGGTATCAGCTTTGTACCCTGTTCTCTCCATGACTTTAGTCATGAAGGGATGTTGGATTTTGTCAAAGGCTTTTTCTGCATCTGATGAGATGATTGTGTGATTTTTTTTCTCAGCTTGTTTATATAGTGGATTACATTGATGGATTTTTGTATGTTGAAACATCTCTGCATCCCTGGTAGAAAGCCTACTTGATCATGGTGGATGATGTATTTGATATGTTCCTAGATTTGGTTTGCTAGTATTTTATTGAGTATTTTTACATCAATGTTCATGACTGAAATTGGTCTGAAATTCTCTTTCTTTGTTGAATCTTTGTATGGTTTAGAAATCAACATGATTGTGGCCTTATAGAATGAGTTTGGCAATTTTTTTTTTGGTTGTTGTTTTTATTTTGTGGAATAGTTTGAAGAGTGTTAGTATTAGCTCTTCTTTGAATTTCTGGTAGAATTCTGCACTAAACCCATTGGTCCCTGGGCTCTTTTATTTCTTTGTTTGTTTGGGATATTTTTGATGAATGCTTCTATTTTCTTAGAGGTTATAGGGCTGTCTAACCTCTTTATGTGGTATTGATTTGACTTTGGTAAGTGAAATCTATCAAGATAATCATTCATTTTCTTTAGATTTTCCAATTTTGTAGAATACAGTCTTTTAAACTAAAACCTAATAATTCTTTGGATTTCTTCAGTATCTGTTGTTATTTTTACCTTTTCATCTCTCATTTTGTTATTTTGGTTACTCTTCCTCTGCCTTTTAGTTTGTTTGGCCAAGAATTTGTCTTTCTTTTTTACTTTCTCAAAGAACAAGCTCTTGGTTTCATTGATTCTTTTTATTGTTCTTTTTGTTTCTGATTTATTGATTTCAGCCTTGAATTTGATTGTTTCCTGTCCTCTGCTCACTCCTCTTTGATGTGTTTGCTTCTTTTTGTTCTAGAGCTTTCAGGTGTGCTGTTAAGTTGCTAGTATGGGCTCTCTCCAATTTCTTTATGAAGGTGCTTAGTGCTATTAACTTTCCTTTTACCACTGCTTTCATTGTGTCCTATAAATTTGGTATGCTATGCCTTTATTTTCATTTAATTCTAGAATGTCTTTAATATCTTTCTTTATTTTACCTCTGACCCAGTGGTCACTGAGTAGAGAGTTGTTCAGTTTTCATGAGTTTGTAGTCTTTCTGTTGTTTCTGTTGTTGAGTTCAAGATTTAATCCACAATAATCTGATAAGATAAAAGGGTTTATTTAAGTCTGCTTGTACCGGTTGAGGTTTGCTTTGTGAACAAGGATATGGTCAGTTTTGGAGAAGGTTCCGTGAGATGCTGAGAAGAAGGTATATTCTTTTGTTTGGATGAAAGTTTTGTAAATATGTTAGGTACATTTGATTCATGATGTCTGTTAGTTTCATTATTTCTCCATTTGGTTTCTGTCTCAATGATCTGTCCACTGGTGAGAGTGGAATCCTAAAGATTCCCTCTATTAATGTGGGGATTTCTATGGGTGATTCAAGATTTAGCAATGTTCTTTATGAATGTGGGTGCCCTTGTATTTGTGGCATAGATCATTGTCTTGGAAGTTTTCCTTTGATGAGTATGAAGTGTACTTACCCATCTTTTTTTATTACTTTTGATTGAAAGTCTATTTTATTAGGTAATAGAATGGTAACTTCAGCTTGCTTTCTGGGTCCATTTGCTTGAAAACCCTTTTTGCAGCCATTTTTTTCTAACACAATGTCTATCTTTATTGCTGATGTGTTTTTTTGTATGTAACAGAACGATGGGTCTTCTTTTTGCATCCATTCTGTTAGCCTGTATATTTTTTATTGGTGAGTTAAGGCCATCGATGTTGAGAGATGTTAATGAGCAGTGGTTATTATTTCCTGTTATTTTGTCCTGGCTGTAGTTAGCCTCCTTGGATTGGAGTTTTCATTAGTGTCTTTTTGTTCTAATTAAACATTTTTAAAAATTTGTTACACCACTTTAACCCCTTCCCTCTTCTTCTTCCAGTCACACTCTCCCTCTGCCAGCCTTCTCTCAAGTGAGCCCTCCTCCCCTATTATTTGAAACCCACTTATCAAGTCTCACCTGTATTGCCTGCATCCTCTTCCTCTGTGCCCTGTCAAGGCTATCCCCCCAGGCAGGAGTGATCAATGAATGGGAACCAGAGTCCATGTCAGGAGACTTTTAATGATTGATTTTATGACTTTTGGGGTTATAGTCTACTTAAATTGCTTAACTAATCTTTATTTAACTTTGGTAATTCATATCTATTGAGAAAATTAACAATATGTTTTAGAGTTTTTAACTTTGCGGAGCACAAGTTTATGAATTATGACCTAATGATTCTTTGAATTTCTTCATGGTTATTGTTATGTTTCCTTTCTGATTTTGTTAATTTCTATCTCCCCTCCCTCTTTCTCTCTTGCTTAGGTTGGATAAAGGTTTATCTAACCTTGATTTTCCTAATGAACTCTTTATTTCATTGATTCTTTTTATTGTCATCTTTGTTTTTAATTTATTGATTTCAGCACTCTGATAATTTCCTGATATCTATTCCTCTTGTGTGTGCTTGCTTCCCTTTGTTCTAGAGCTTTCAGGTGTGCAGTAAAGGTGCTAGTAAGAGATCTCTTCATGTTTTTTAAATGGTGGGACTTAGTGCTATGAACTTTCCTCTTAGAAACACTTTCACTGTGACTCTTAAGTTGGGTATGTAGTGAATTCATTTTCATTGAATTATAAAAAGTCTTTAACTTCTTTATTTCTGTCTTGACTCAGTGTAGTCATGCAGTAGGAAATTGTTCAATTTCCATGAGTTTGTAAGCTTTCACTTGTTTCTATTGTTGAAATCCAGCTTTAATCCATTGTGGTATGATAAGATAAAGGGGGTTATTTCTGTTTTCTTGTATCTATTGAGACTTGCACTTTGTCCAAATATGCAGTCAAGTTTTTAGGAAGTTCCATACTGAGGAAAAGAGATCTACTTTTGGGTTTTTTTGGTGAAATGTTCTGTAAATATCTGCTAGGTCCCTTTATAATATCTTTTAGCTTCAGTATAGATTTGCTTATCTTTTGTCTGGATGACCTGTCAAATGTGGAGAGTAGGCTACTGAAGTATCCCATGATCAATATTTGAGAGTCAATATGTGATTTGAGATTAAATAAGGTTGTTTGTTTTGTTTTGAGATTTAATAATGTTGTTGTTTGTTTTGTTTATTTTACAAACATGGCTGCTCTTGTATTTGGCACATGGATGTTAAGAACTGAAATGTCATCTTGGTGGATTTTTCATTTGATGAGTATAAAGTATCCTTTCCTGTCTCTTTTATTCACTTTTGGTTGAAAGTTTATTTTTTTAGATATTAGAATGGCTACACCAGCTTCCTACTACATCCATTTTCTTCGAAAATCTTTTCCCAAACTTTTACTCTGAGATACTGTCTATCTTTGAGGTTGAGGTGTCTTTCTGTATGCAGCAGAAGGATTGATTCTATTTTCACACCCATTCTGTTTAATCCTTGCATTGGAATTTTCCTTCTAGTATATTCTGTAGGAATGGATGTATAGATAGATGTTTATATTTTACTTTATCATGAAATATTTTATTCTCTTCACCTATAGTTGAATTATTGCTGCTTACAGTAGTTTACGTTGACATCTGTGGTCTTATAGAGTCTGTAACACATCTGTCCAGGTTCTCCAGGCTTTTTAGAGTCTTCATTGAGAACTCAGGTATAATTCTTATAGGTCTCCCTTTATATATTATTTGGCCTTTTTATTTATTTGTTCTGTAGAGTTGATGCTTTGATTAGTATATGGTAAAGGGAATTTCTTTTCTATTGCAATCTATTTGGTGTTCTGTATATTTCTTTTACTTCTATAGGCATCTCCTTCTTTGTGTTAGGAAATTTTTCTTTTATGGTTTTGTTGAAAATATCTTCTTTCCCCTTGAGCTGGGATTCTTCTTCTATTTCCATTATTTTATGTTTGTACTTTACTGATATATCTATTTCTTCTATTGCATCTTCATTGCCTGAGATTGTCTCTTTCATCTTTTATATTCTATTGGTTAAGCTTTTGTTTGCAGTTCCTACTCACTTACCTAGACTTTTCAATTCCAGAATTTCCTCTGCTTTTTTCTGCTTTTTCATTTTTTTTAAAAATCACTTTAATTTCTATCTCCAAGTCTTGAAAAGCTTTGCTTATTTCCTTCAACTGTTGTTTGGTTTTGTTGGTTTTCCTTAAGAGATTTATTAACTTACTCTTTAAGGACCTTTATCAGCTCCATAAAATTCTTTTTAATGTCTCTTTCTTGTGTCAGCTGTGTTGGAAGAGGCACGGCCTGCTGTAATAGGATAGCTGAGTTCTGGTGGTGAAATATTCCCCTAACTATTGTTAATTGTGTTCCTAAGATGGCTCCTAGAAATCTGAGTTTGGAGTGATTTTTAGGTACATGCTGATTTCTAGGTTTGTCTTTGTTGGATGGGTGATTTGTTCCTTGCTTTCCCTTTCTGCTCTAATCTTCTCCCCTCTGATTGAGCAGGGAGTCTTCACCCTAGATGTGGGTAAGACACTATGATGAGGAATGGATGGAGGTTGAGGATAGTGTCTGATGCGGGCACCAAGAGAATGAAGGACGTCTGTGGGTCAGCAGTATACCTGGGTTTCTGGGGGATCTGTTTGTTTTCTGCCAACAGGGAGTCAAGAGATCAATGGGATTTCTCATGGCCCTCCTTTGATGATCAGGAAGCCCAAGAAAGCTGGCATCACACTTTCAGGATACACTTAAAAAGGCTTAACAGCCCGAGAAGCAGGGGAGTCCAAAGGCCTTAGAACCATAGTATCCTTGTTTGGAAGCCGCTGAATAAGGATGCCTCAGCCATACGCAGAGAATTTTCCACATTTCCTTCCTTCACAGGCTTCAATAGTCTGCATGCTGCCTTTCTATAGGATGCTGCCTTTCTATAGGATGCTGCCTTTCCAAACTGAGATAACACTCTTCTTTCTTAGTCTACAGAATAAAATGTCAGTCTGTTTTAAAACAATTCTCAGCTGCACCCAGAAATAATGTTTTACCAGGCACCCAGGCATTTCTTAGCCTACTTTAAATTCATGCATAAAATTAAGCATGACAGTATTGCAAGTATTGAAAGACAAGCTGGAAATTGATTAACTAGCACCTGGCTGAGGAAGAAGCAATTGTCTTTACAACTGGGTGACTCTAACTTACCAGCTTCAGAAAACAGAGATGTTTAAGGAGTTTTTGTTTGTTTCTTTTTTTTTTTTTGTTTTGTTTTTTGCTCTAGACAGCTCTGGGTGGACACTGGATTGACACGGAGACATTAGAGATGGCCGAAACCTTTGCACAAGAAGAAGCTCCTAGGAATATCAATCTTTTCCTCAACTAAAATGTGAGCCCCTTTTATAAAATGTCATGAGATTGGTTGCTTCTCATCCCCACTCAGAAATATTAAAAACGTACTCTGCAAGACCTTTCTTGGATGTAATGGTCATGTGCAATTTGGCGAAGATAGTCAAATTTTAAATATAACCAAGCACTTTTTAAAACTTACTTGTTATTTTTCTTTTTTCCTTTTAAGATAAGGCCTTACTATCCAGCCAAGGTTGCCTTAAACCCAACAGTCTTTCCTCTTCTGCTTCCCTGATGCATGTTGTACAGGGATATACAGTACCTGCTGCCTAAATAGTTTTTGATTAATTGGATAAAACTTGCTAATGCTTTAATGAAAGAAGAAAAGAATACAATACAGGTCATAGCAGAGGTCAAAATTGTTTTCAGTGACTAGTAGTATATGGAGATGTTCTATGTGACCCCTTGTAACATTTTTATTTTTATTTTTTAAAATTATATGTTTGTGTGTGTGTGTGTGTGTGTGTGTGTGTGTGTGTGTGTTTTGTGGGTTTGAGTGTGATTATGTGTGTTTGCATATATGTGGTTACAGACTTGTATGAATGTTTGTGTGAATACATTTTTATTTATGTGGGTTCTTGGACACATGGGTCTCAAATATTTCCACTGTAAATCAAGGACACTAGAGTGGGTAACTGCTTGACCCTGCAAGGACCTTGGGACCTTAACTTAACCCATTATTAAAAGTGCTTTTGAATTCATGTTTACTAAATTTAATATTTAGGGGTATTTTCTCAACTTCTCACCTAAAAATGAAATAAAACATGCATACTCATTTCATTATCTTTTAATTTTACTTTTAACAACATCATACAAATTAACATATTTCCTTAGGGCATATTCATCCATAATTAGTTTTGGTATTTTTACTTGCTGCCTTTAGACCCTGGACCACATCTCCCCCCACCCCCTATCTTCTCTGTTTCCTTGGGTCTTATTGTTGCTGCTCCCACTTTCAGGTCACATGTTGTTAGGGTGATTGTTTTGTGCACTGTGTGAAGATTGTTTTTATATTATTCAGATGCTGATTCCTTCCCTGACAGAGAGCTGATTCCAGGCCAAACTTTGATATTGTTTTTCGTTGGCTGCATCGTATTTCGTAAACCCTAACTCTAACATCTTCTGATTGGTTTAATAAAGAGCTGAATGGCCAATAGGAAAAGGAGGAAAGGAAGGAAAGGGAGGAAAGGAAGGAAAGGGAGGCAGGACATCTGGCAGAGATAGGACTGGGGGAAGATTTGCAAGCCAGACATGGAGAAAGAAACAATTGCCAGGAGACTACCATACTGAGGAAAGGTAACAAGCCATGTGGCAGGATATAAATTAGTATAAATGGAACACTTTGAGGCAGTTGAGGAACAAGCTGAAGCTAAGGCCGTGTTTATATAATTAATAAGTCTCTGTGTCATTATCCAGGAGCTGGTGCTCCAAAGACAGTGCCATTTTAACATGTGTTCTGTTTCCCTCCCTATCCCACTCCTTAAAGCTTCATTAGAAGCCAGGTGGATGCTAGTGATCTGTGCTACAACTGGAGGCCATGTTGCTGTTTGTGGGTTGTGTGGACACTATGAGCCATGATGTTGGTTTTGGTCAGTGCTGGAGCCAAGAGCCATGTTGACACCCATGGTAAATACTGAGGTCAGAAACCACATGGAAGTCCACGATCTGTGCTGCTCTACTGGAAAGGACAAGGAAGCTTATTTTGCAATGATATTGATGACTGCAGATTCACACTTGAGAATAAGAGACATAGAAGACTTCTATGATATCCTCTTCTCCCACTCCTCCAAAAGAAACAGTCTAGACAGGAAACCACTGAAGAGAACTCTTAAAGACTGTGAAATTGTGATAGGGATCCTGAAGTGTAGTTCTTCACAGATGATGGATTCTGGCAAGTGTGGGCATAGGGAAGGACTCAGTTTTCTTTAAGGAACTGGACACTCAGAAATTGGGGGCAACTTGGGTAGTTTTCTTTCCTTTTTCTTTTCTTTGGTGGAGGTCACAAAGGATGTGGGAGAGAGGTGAGATGGACCTGAGAAGACTGGGAACTTAATGTGATCAGGGTGTATTATGTGAAGCTCCCAAATAATAAATACAAATATTAGGTTGTAAAAAAAAATCCTCTTTTTAAAATTCTCTTAACAGGCTTTCTATTTCCCTAATATCTACACAAACCTCCACACTTAATACATACTACAATTCAAAGCTAGAAGGTATGTATAAGACAAAATACACTACATTTGCCTTTCACTTAATGCAGTTTCACTCATTTTACTTAATTTTCCTAATTCCATTTTCCCTTTTAAAAAATTCTGTAGTTCTAATTCACATGACCAGTGTATTTCTGGAAAATGTTATGCAAATTCAATTCAATCTGCCTAAAATGATCGACTATCCTTAGTTCTTACCTGTTTTCTAAATTTTCCTCCAAGTGTGGGTTGCTTCCTCTACGACACTAGATAAAGTATACTTCACATGTCTATTCTAAAGGGCCTTAAAGACTACAGACCTGTTAGCTGAAAATCCAGGCAAGCTATGTCCTAATTCAGGTCTTCTTCTGCACCATCTCTGGACAACGTAATTTTTATGAAATGGGGAAGATTTGGCAGGGCTGGTAGTCATCTGTTAATTTAAAAATTTCTTGCTCTTGGTAAATTTTATGGTGGAGGACCACCATCACATACTGCACCACATAAAATTTCAATTATCCATGTGTTACAAGTCTTTAAAATCTTGGGTTTTTTTTTTTCATTGTTTTTGCTTAATTGAAGAAAAAGATAAGTATAAAATTCATATGGAAAGCAGTCAAATATGCATAAAGACTTCTTAGGATAACTAGACTAAAAAACTATTTCATGTTTCCATCTATGTCCATTGCTTTGCAACTCTGTATTAGAAAAGGCTGCCACCTATGACTTTGTCTTCTTGAGCCCATGTTGATATGACAGAGTAATGGGTTCCAAAGTCATCGAGATTCTCATTTACATAAAGTAGAAGAGGAAAGGCATGAAAGAAAGAGAGTAAAGGTTGCCTTTGTGATAACCATGGTGAAATCTCTGGTTCTTGAGTAACCAAGTCCCCAGGCCTCACTCACTATGTCACAAAGCAAAACAGAAAACAGCTGATTCTTTTCCAGCTTATTGCAATTAAATTTACTCTGATTGATCACTTTATTTGTTTCTCAATTAGAGTTTTTGTTTGGGATTAAAGGTATGTACTGAACTCCAGATAGAGGGATTAGTGGTGTGTACTATGGATGTGTCTGTATTCCAGTTGGATAACATAGACCTAGGTCTTTGGCTATGATCTCTTTCCAGAGCAGCCATGTTACTAGATAAAAATTTCTGCACATCCAACAATGACAACAACAACAACAACAATAAAAGACTAGCAGAATAGATGAGAAAACAGGATCCATCCTTCTGCTGAATCTAAGCAACACACCTTAACATCAAGGATAGATATCACCACAGGGAAGACAGATTTTAAAAAGAGAGAGAGAGATTCTAAGCAAATGGAGCAAATGGAAAAACTGGTGTAGCCATTTTAAGATCTGACAAAACAGTCTTCAAAGCAAAATAAATCAGAAAAGATAGGGGTAGGCATTACATAATCATCAAAGAAAAAATCCACCAAAAGAAGATTGCAATTCTTAACATCTATGCACAAGAAAAAAAGGAACCCAAATTTGTAAAAGAAACACTAATACACCACACATCACATATTGACCCTCGTACACAGATAGTAAGAGATTTACACACCTCCTTCTCACCAGTAGAGAGTTTATCCAGACAGAAACTAAATAAAGAAATCCTGGAGTTGACAAACTATAAATCAAATGGACCTAACAGATATTTACAGAACATTTTATCACAAAACAATAGAAAACACTATCTTCCACCACATCACAAAACTTACTCCAAACTTGACCATACACTCAGACACCAAGGAAATCTCAACAGCCGCAAGAACATTAGAATACACATATCTGGCCACAAGAGATTAAAAATGGATGTCAACAATATCAAAAACAACATAAGCTTATAGAGCCACAGAAACTGAACTCACTACAGGATGGAAACTGGGTCAGGCCAGGTGTGGTGGCCCATGCCTTTAACCCTACCATTAGGGAGGTTGATGTCATGGTCTTCTCAATGGAGGTCATTAAGTCTCACAACATGACCGATCTCACCTGATTGGGGAAGAGATATAGAGAGGCTGCCTCTGGGTGACAGTGAAGGGGGGAAGAAAAGGAAGAGAGGAGGGACTCACCTTTTTATAAGGGGATGTAGTGCATGTGCAGGGTGAGGATGTGCAACAGAGGGCATTTGTAGCATCTTAACTACTAGTAATGACATATCCTGCTGTTGCTGGGTCCCAGGGGCAAGCACCTTATGAGGTGTCTAATTACTAATTACTAACAGTAGAAGAAGGTGAATCTCTGTGAGGTTGAGGCCAGGCTGGTGTACAAAGCAAGTCCATGACAGCCAGGACTCTGTTGTTCTGCCCAGATCCCTAGATCCCCAAAGAACATCAAGAGTCTGAAGCCATATGGAAAAGCAAGGAGTTTTTATTTCTACAGAAGTCCAGCATGCAGGAATCACCATTTAGACAAAATAGTGATCTCCAGGTGAGCTCACAGCCTCTTTTTAAAGGCATTCAGGGGAATTCCAAGGGAGGGGTTTGTGACCTTTAATATGATTGGAGCCTTCAAACTGAAAAAAGTTCATGCAGACTGGAAAGGTGTGGGCAAACTTAGTCAGCGGTCATGAGTTAAACATAAGACAAGAGATTTCTAGACCATCTGTAAACTAACCTTGAGAAACCTTATCTTCTCCAGGACATGTGGCTAGGCTGTCCCTCATTGGCTGCCCATTATCTGTGGTATTTCCAGTAACCCCTGAGCTCATTTCTGAAGAATAGGGGCTCAGGCCTGCTCCAAGATAACAAGAAACTGAAGCCTGTCATAGAGTTGTCTAAACTTATTTAACCAGGTTTACACAGGGAAACCTTGTCTTAAAAAACAAACAAACAAACAAACAAAAACAAAAACAAAAACAAAAAAACAAGACATAAATTAAGAAAGAAATTAAAGACTTTTTAAAATCGAATGAAAATAATCACATAACATTTCATTGTTTATATGAAACTATGAAAGCTATTCTAAAGAGGCAAGTTAATAGCTACATTTAAAAAAATAATGTAGAAATTGCATACTAGCAACCACAGCTCAAAGTTCTAGATCAAAATGAAGAAATCACTCATAAAAGCAGTAGATAGCAAGGACTAATGAAACTTGGGGCTGAAGTCTATAAAGTTGAAACTAACAAAATACAAAGAATAAATGAAAAGAAGAATTGGTTCTTTGAGAAAATTAATATGATTCACAAAACCTTAACCAAATTAAGTAATATGTGGGGAGAGAAGATCCAAATTAAAAACAAAAAAAACAAAACAAAAAAACAGAAATGACAAGGAGGCCATAACAACAGACACTGAAGAAATCTAGAGAATTATAAGGATATAATTTTAAAACCTGTACTCCACCAAACTGAAAAATATAAAGGAAATGAATAATTTTTTTAATATATATTCCACGGGCTCAAACTGAAGACCAGGACATAAGCCCACAGACCTATAAACACCTGATTTTTTATACAGAACATTGAAATACTAGGTGGAAAAAAAAGACAACGTCTTCAACAAATGGTACTGGTCAAACTGTATGACTACATGCAGAAGTATACAAATAGACCCATACTTGTCACTCTGTACAAAACTCAAGTTTAAATGGATCAAAGACCTCAACATAAAACTATACACACTGAGCAAGATAGAAGATAAAGTGAGAAAGAGCCTTCAACTTGCTGACACAGTAAAAGACTTTCTGAACAGATCACTGTTAGCATTGCATTAACATGATGGATATAAACAGGTATTTATTAATATCAGGTTAAAAGTTGGAAATATGAAAGTTCAAGGGTACAACAAAAGTATTATATCAATTCTGGTCCTCTGAAAGAGCAGCAAGTGCTCTTAATGACTGAGCCATCTCTCCAGCTCCAGGAAGGAGGTTTTACCTTCATTAACAAGCAACTATACACCAGGTATGCTGAAGAGCATTCTTTTTGTTACTGTAATCCTTAGGAGAAGCCAACAAGTCAGGTTCAGGAAATCTTGCCCAGTGATGTTAATATTGTGCCAAGTCTTATAAAGCAAAAGGCAAATCAGACATTGAATTTAGGGGTGCTTGGCTCTAAAAGCCAAAGTGTTTCTTTAAAAAATTAAAATTAAAGCCATGTTACTGGCCACAGCTGCTCTCCTTGGTGATGCAGACAGAGTGAAATCATAAAAGAGATTTCAAAATGAGTCCCAGCAACAATTTACAGGGTGTGAGAAAGGCAAAGGCTTGTGTGTTAAGATGTCCCTCCTCTACTGCACTGGAATCAGCACACCATTGTCATCATTTCCATCCTCATCTTCATCACTCCCTCTCTATTAATAATTCAAGCATTTAAGTTTTTATTGGATTGCAAATTAGTATACAGGTCATGAGCCTGACTTCCAAACTGTCATATTCGAGATTGAAAGGAATGAATCTCTTTCTGCTTCAGGTCAAGTTGCTGATTTGTACTACTGGGATATGCCTAATGGGAAGTAGCAAAACAGTTGATAGGAGGGAACATATTATGAAGTTAACATTTGTAGTGCCATCAAATTAAATTTCCACTGGAATTCCGTTTAAAATGGCACCTGAGTAGTTGCTTTCTATGCATCATATACCAAATTCCTACTTAAGTGTCAACAAACCAAAAGACAGACATACACAACATCTCCAGAATTAGCAAGTTCAGAGGGGATGTTGACTAAGTGTAAATCTAGGGATGCACAACTAAAAAGTTGATCTAATAATATTTATTCTCAGGAAACAAACAAACAAATGAAAAGTGTTTCTCTGGAAGGAGATAAGGAAATACTTATCTCTTTGTACACTCTTGAGCCATAAGTCAATCTTAAATATTGTACCAAAAATGTAATATGCAGTCATCTCTTTACTGGGTATATTTATTTTGTAGCAATCAAAATGAGGAACTGATGCCTTGTGGCATCTCTTTCTGTATTCTTTCAGAAATGTTAATTTCAGAAAGCACCAGGACCCAAGACAAGAGAAGTATGCATTGTCATGCATGGGGCACCCAGATAAGGTTTTACTATAAGAAGTAGAAGCATAACTTCTTTTTATGTTGCTGCCCTTATGGCTGGTGATGATGATGGTGGACAATCACAGACTTGGCAGGTGAAGAAAGCCAGCTGAGAGTCCTATCATACCTACTAAATATTTCCAGCCAAGTTTGGTGAAATATATCAAGAACTTTGATACAGGAAAGTAAGCATCTCACTATGGATTTTGCTGACGGTGTGCATATTGCAGAGGCCAGGAACTGAAGCTGCTTTTCCAGGCTCAAACATAGCTTGCCACTGATTCTGCCACCTGTCCTGAGACCTGAACTTTTGGCCTCAGACCAGCTGCTTAGCCAGTGTCAGTCCCCAACTTCCTCATCAGTGATTGCACTAATCACAATAGGTAATTGAAGAACAAAGAAAACAGGATGGGAAGATGCTCAGGGCATAAATGGTTGTTTTACAAGCCTAATGGTACACAATGATTTCCATGTAAAAGATGTGCGCAGTACCTCATGTGCCTCTAATCCCAGTGTGCCTACAGGACATGAGAGACCGAGATGATGGAATCTTTAGAAAATAAGAGACCAGTCAGTCTGGAGTGCTACAGCATGGTAAGTGTGGTCTGGTACTTTGTATTTGATCAATAATTTGCTCCCAGAGCTCTGCTTGCTGGCTTTTACAAGCAGATTATTATTATGGAAGTTGTTTTGGTTTATATGTAAACAGGTTTTTGTTTTAATCCCAGGTGTGGGATATGGCAGCTACCCCAGTTTGTCCACAGCCTCCTGAGAGGGTACAAGATGTTTGCTAGCTGTGAACTACCTCATCCAGGGGCGTGGTGTTTGTCAGTAGGGATAAAAACCAGACAGAGACTGGTGGAGGGGTGCTCCAATAAAGAAGAAGACTGCTAGCATTCCTCCCTGCTGCTCCTGGTTGCTATTGATACAGTTTGATGTGAAGAAATTGAAGATATCCTGAAACAAGGATTGGACTTGCCCCAAGGAATCCGATGACCTGAGACAGCAGAAAGAAGCAAAGGACAACTATACCCCCTTGCCCCATTAACCTTCTTTCTTTCCTAACCTGGTGTTGGGGTGTTGGAAGGGATTGGGGTGGAGAAGGGAGAAAGAGATTTGAGGAACCCAGAATAAAAGTAAAATTTAAAAATATGACAACAGATTATCACATATCTCAAATGATACTATGTAACCTTGCTTCCAAATTATCCCTGATTGGCTGAATAAATGCCTATACCTGGGAAGGGCAGAAGTGGGGTAGTTAGTGCCAAGGTTTCTGGCTTAGAGGAGAGGAGGATCATGGGAGAAGAGAGAGAGAATGGCAGGAGAGGAGAAAAGGAGGCTGAACCACCATGGGTTAGCATGAACAAACAGCATACTACGGGGAGGAGCCCACTCTGTGATGGAGAGAAACAGCACAGATGAGAAATATGTGCAAGTACCTATGGGATACTGGATAAGAAGTAACCCAGCTAGGAATTATTAGAGCAGCTGGCATGGATGTGGAGTTGGGAGGGAAAAGATAACTTAAGAGGGTAGTTTCTACCTAGCCCTAGAGCTTAAAGAATATTAAAATCCTAATAGGCATCTGTGTCTTTTGTTTATATGATAGTGGTTTAAATAATTAACTGCCACAATATCATGGTAAGTGTGGTCTGCTATGAATGATATGAATTAATAGTAAATCTTAATAGCTAAATATTTTCTAAAACATAATGGTATCCACTGCAATAATGACATGGGACTAATGGTAAATATTAATAACCAATTGTCTACAATGCTGGTGTATGCAATAGTGAAGAGATCCTGTTTTAATCAAAGTAGAAAGGTAAAGACCATAACTGAAAAGCTCTTTTACCTCCACACATGTGTGGTAGCAAGCATTCTCTTGGCATGGTTATGCATAAGCATGCAAACACACATACAGTGCCCCACCCCACGCACCCATGCACACATATGACTGAAGTAATGAACGTGTGCATAGTTGGACACTGAGAAGCAAATGTAAGAGCCTACCCTTGCATCCTGCTTCAAATACCTATAGCATTTAAGGTGTATGCCACTTACTACAAAATGCTTTCTGAGTATTAGGTCCAAAACAGCCTCCAAAATTTTCCGTGATGGTGTCAATGTCTTGAACTGAATGACTCCAACCAGGTAAACAGAAAGACTGTTATTGAGTAAACAGTACCCTAAACTCTAAACTTGGCACTTCTCAGGAATCTCATAAGGCATGTTTCTGCTTTCTGAGAAAACCAGTACCTCTCTTGTCCACATCAATGGTCAACTTCTTCAGGCAAAGGCATCTAGTTCCCAGTTAATCCAAATAGCCTGCATCAGCTCAAAGACCCCCATACTGTTGAGTATCATATAAAATCAGCTTGCTTTCATGCCAAAGCTGCTGTCGTTCATTTTCAGAGGTAGTCTGGCAGTTTATTTCCCCAATAAAGTTTTCTTTCTGCCTACATTAGTGGTTCACTTTCGTGGTATACTGTGCTCAACCTTACATGGAACTTTCTCATTCTACAGCTTTAAATCACTAACTGCAACATTATTGCATATATTTCACTATAAAAATTTATCATCGTATATGTATTATTTACCAATATATTCTATGCCCCTAGTGGGCAGGAATCTGTTTATCTGTTATTTGTCTATTGTTCATTTACCATATATCTAATATCTATGTATCCATCCATAAAGCTATACATCTACCTGCTGTCATCTCTCTCTATATATATATGTACCTCTCATCTTTCACATATCTATCGTTTTCCTATCTATATGTATTTATATCTATCATGTATCTATCTACCTAAACTGTTTACATCTACCTATTATATGTCATCTATTCTCTTCCCACCTATCATCTATTATCTATGTGTCTATCCATATAATCATAAATATACCTATCATCTCTCTAAATACCTATTATTTGCCATTTAACTGTCCATCAGCCTTTCTATCTCCTAATAAACCATATATACCTTTGCATCCATCAACTTTTCTATCCATCTCATTTTCCCTAGAATTACTTCTCTCCTTGCTGCAAATCACAGGATGCAAGGAGGAGAATGACTGGCTGTCTAGGCTACTTTCAATGGTGAGGTTGGCACCTTTGTGATATATGATTGCCTTAGGCATGGGGACAACCTGCACACACACCCTAGAGACTCATTTTCTGTAGCTCCTGGAAGGCAAGGTTAAATGCATGAGTAAATCTGTTTAATCTTATCCAAGAGAATTCTCATTAATTTTCTGCTCCTTTTCAGAGCAGCGACAGTGAAGACTAGAGCTGGTATGTTCACAGGAGGCCCTTTCATCTCCCATCAGCCGAACGCATTGATATCTTGTCTAGATTTGGAAGCTCAATAGTTCTTCCTGGTTTTCAAGTTCTTGACATCAGGTGAAGCTGCCAATCAAGAGCTGAGAGAGCAGGTCAGGGAGCCTGAGCTCACTTCCATCTCTGCCAAGGTCTCTCAGGAGCATGGCACAGTTCCTCAGGCCACAAATGCCCAGACATTAGCTGTTTTAAGAGTTTCCCAGGTAATTCACTGCACAGGCTACACAGAATCAAGACAGTCAACATTCCAGCTTAGAAGAAGAGCAGATCGCAAGGTGCCACCTACCCAAAGCTATTGATAATAGATGCTCATTGATGGAGAGTGAGTGGCAGGTTTGGCCTTTCATGGCTGGCCAAGCTCCAGTGGGCAATCCCACGTCTATCTGCATGCAGGTAGCACTAAGTGTACTGAGTGGGTCCAATGAGGGGAAAAGAGGATCTAAACTTCAGAGGAGAGTGTGAGAATGGGTGTATCTAGGAGAAAATGAAGGGACCAGACTGGATGCGATAAAAATACATTTTATACGTGTGTAGAATTATCAAACCAAAAAAAAAAAATGGTAAAAATCTTAAAAAGTCTCACAAAAAATTGAGAGTGCCTGGTTCAGGTGTTTTCTTTCCTCTTTCTTTCTTATGTTTCCATCTTTCAATTCATAATGACCTCTGGAGTCCTCTTAGGCATGCCCAGAAGCAGAACCTTCTTATTCCTCAGACTCACTGATTTTGGGTGGGAGGTATGACTAGAGCTACAGATACCTGAATCCAATGGAAGACTGAAGATTAATGCTCAGTGAGGCAGCGCACTTATGGAACAATTTCAATGATAAAGCCAGAGCATCACTAAGCAAATGTCACTTTTCTTCTCTGATTTGTGGCCTGTTGCTCATTCAAATGTTATGCAAAGTATGGTCTATAGCTTCCTACACTCCTCCTTTTTTTGTCCAACTTATTTTCTGAGAATGCAAAAGATTTTTCTAGCAGTGACACAGTAGTTCTTTACTTCCAGGGAAAGATCCTAATTCTGTCCTTGGTTGCACAAGTCGTGCAGACGGTTGTCTTGATGTCAGGTTCAGTCTTCTGTCTCACATGCTGACTTTCTTACTTAAAATAAATATTTATTTTAAAATAAGTATGTGTGTGTGTGTGTGTGTGTGTGTGTGTGTGTGTGGTGTCATATGCTTTTGTACATGAGCACTGTGTGCATGTGGTGGAGGAAGCCAGAAAATATTGTCAGTGTCAAATTTCAAATCTGGACAAGATGCTGAAATACTTATTTAACATATAAAAGTAGCCTCTGGGTTCTCCTAGTATCCCTCAGTCCCTACCTGTTATAGGGTATGGCTGCCATACTCTGCCCTCCAAACTCTCCAGCTCAGGCCTTGGGTTGCGCTTCCCCCAGAGGCTCTTTCCTATATAATCCAGACATTTTGCATAGCAGCCCATTTTTTGTACTTTTCCCTCTTGGCGGCTTCACCTGGTCTCCATTTCTTCTGTTTCCTTTCCCCTCCTCCTCTCCCCATGTGGTCCAGCTCAGTCAGGGCCCTTCCTGGATGGCCATTTCTGCTGACACTCTCCCTTTTGTCTACAGTAAGCTCTCCTCCCCCACACCTAGAAGCAGTCATGCTATCCTGTCTTTCCCATTTCATTGCTTTGCTTCTTTCAGTCAGAGTGCTGGATCTGAAGTTGCAGGTAGTTGGGAGGCAGCCACTATGAATGCCTTAACCACTGAGGCATCTGCTGAGCCTTAAGACTTGCCTTCCACACACATGTCTTTTCTCTCTGTCTTCTGCTGGTTTCTGCAGCTTTCCTGCTACCCTCCCACTCGAGCAGCATCCCCACAGTGCATATGCTTGATTGTCCCATCTGCTTTCCACATTCTCGTGTCTGGAGAAGCCTCATGATATATGGCCCCTGAGAGAATTGCTCCTTCCCCTGTGTCTTCAATTCCACAGCTGCCACTCAAGACATCCATAGGCCTCTCTGCAGCATTGTCTGAGGGACAGGCCCCTCCTTTCCTTCTGGGTTATTCAAACCCACTCAAGAGCCCTTCATGTTCCCAAAGCCTCCTAATGGGAGTGTGGATTTTCCCAACAGGCAGAGTGGCAGGGAAGCATCTCTGAGTGGCAAGGGCAGGGCACAGAAAGGCTGATCAGCATGGTGCATGACCTGGCCCTGCTGAGCCCTAAATGAACCATTCATTCAGTGTGACAACTACAGCAATGGAGCTGAGGACTGAGGAAGTGCTTATTTACTTAGAGACGGCTGTGATTGCTTCCCTCCAGTCCTTGGAAGGGAAGAGGAAAAAGCTAGGGCTAGCATCTGGACTCTGTAAATTACAGAGCTGTGGCTTCTGTTTTCAAAGGTGATGAGAGGAAACTTGCCAAGATGTCACAAAGTGTGAGGAACCCGAGGTCGGAGAGCTCCACAAAGCTCTGAAGTGAAGTGTGCTGCTTTGTTAGTTCACGTATAGATGCTTTTCCCTGAGTGCATAACTGTAATTAAGTTCTCAGCAGGTTCCATAATTCAAAAACAATGTGAGAACATTGCTTTTGAGAGGAAAGCAGAGTTCTGGAATCCTGAAGGCATAGATGAGCGTATCGTATTTTTATTTCTCATCTTCATAACCCACTAATCCTCGCATTGTGAGAAGCAGAGGAAATATTCAGAGTACTTCTGAAATAATTTTTTTTCAATAGCTACCAACTGGAAATATAAAGTGAAAGACTTTGAATATTCACTTAGGTGATATGGCTGAGCATTCAGGGAGCTGAGGGCCTGTTCCTGGCCCTAACATTCACCTACTCTGAGACTGGAGACAAGAAACCCCCTTTTCCGATGGCAGATTCATCCCTGGGTTTGGATTATACAACCTGTGAACTATTTTTTATCTCTGGAAGTTGAGATGTTTTGGTTTTGTTCTGTTTTTTTTTTTTTTTTGTTGGTGGTGGTTTTATTTGTTTTTTTCTTTCTATGCTTTGCATGTGTCCTGTTGCCAAGACTTTATGTGTTGGGAGCTAAGTGCCTGAAATGAAAATGTTGAAAGCAGTTGGGCCTTTCAGTCATGGAGCATACACAGTAAGAGGTCATTTGAGCCCTCTACCTAGTGTTCAGTGCTGTTCTTGGGGGACCTCAATGAATTCTAGTAAGAGGTGGCTATCAAAGAGCAGAAGTGGTCTCTCACCAATCTCATTTTGATCTTACATCCTCTTCTCCTGTACTCAGACTACCATGATGCCATCTTCCCAGAGATTCACAAAAGAGCTGATTCAGGCCACTTTGAGCCTCCAAAAAACTGAATTCAATTGCCAGCATCCATGTAGTATGACTCACAACTACCTGTACCTTCTTTTCCAGGGAATCCCATACCTTCTTCTGTCTTTCTCAGGCACATGCACACATATGTACATACACTGACACACACACAAACACACATGAAGAAGAAGAAGAAGAAGAAGAAGAAGAAGAAGAAGAAGAAGAAGAAGAAGAAGAAAGAGAGAGAGAGAGAGAGAGAGAGAGAGAGAGGATAGAGAGAAGAGAGAGAATTTAAAAATAAATGTATATTTTAAATGAAGACAGCTCAGAGGTTAAGAGCACTGCCTGCTCTTCCAGAGATCCTGAGTTTGATTCCCAGCATCCATATGGTGGCTCACAACTATCTATAATGAGATCTGGTGCCCTCTTCTGGCCTTCAGGTGTACATGCAGGCAGAGTGCTGTATACATAATAATAAATCTTTTTTTTTTTTTTTTTTTTAAACAGCTATCTTCATGATATGTAGAACTATGAGCAGAATTGTGCTCTAGCAGGAAAAAAAAATCCCATTTCACATAGAAATGCCCATCTAAATCTCAGGTATTTATTGTGAAAAAAAATGTTGGTCTAGTTATTTCCACAAAGGTGAACATGCCTTTTGTTGTAATCTGAGAATAAATGTTGCTACAAGCTCATGTGTGGGAATAAATTGAGCACTCTTTTGGAGAGTTGTAAAACCTTGGGGAGACACAGTCTAAAAGGAGGAGGTAGGTCTGTTGGGGTAAGAGGATAGATGGGATTTGAGGCTTACCTTCATCCCATTTTCTCTCCATCTTTGTTGCCTCATCCGTTGAGACATGAATATGTAACCTTCTGTGCCTGTTACTACAGCCTTGGGTAGGCATCCATGCCTTCCCTGCCATGGTGAACATTAAAGGGAAAAGACATGACTGTTCCTAGGTACATCGGAGAACGTTTATTGTAGATTAAAGGAAGAGCATGTAGGTAGAGGCAGGAACACCTTGGACAGTCCAGAGTGGACATGATGGGACTGAGCTAGGCCATGTGAGGAGAAGATGAGAGAAGGGAAGGGAAGAGAGAGAGCCAGGTGTAGTAACTAGGAGGCCAAAGGAGCAAAAAAGGGTAGGTAACTAAACTGTCTGAATTCTATATGGAAGAGCCTCTGGGAAAAGAGCAGCCCAGTCCCTGGACTGGGGAGTTCAGGGTAGGAAGTGGAGTATAGCAGCCATACTTTGTAGGAGGTACAGACTGAGAGATGCTGGGAGAACCTGGTGTCCAGGTCCACTTTGATATGTAAATAGGCACCTCAGCCATTTGTCCCAGGTTTGAAACTTAACATCTTGCACTCCAAAACTGAGAGCTGAAACAGATATCTTCTTTCTTGTCAGAAAATTATTTGCAGTGATGTCAAAATTAAGTATCCTGAATTGCACTAACCATTGAAAAATATCCTCATCCTGTCTGCGTGTGTGTTTCTTACATCTTGTAAATACATAGTAAAGAAGTAAAAGAAGGAGGAGGCAACTGTTAAATTACAATGCTATATTTTCATACTTATAATAATCTCTTAGAACTGAAGAGATTTTAATGAGGTCACAGAAGAAGTGATAATAAACTGACTCTTGAATTTTGGACAGATTTTAAATTCACAGTGACTAGAAGACACTCCGGGGGAATTTGAATGAAATAAGTGTGCAAAGGATAGAAGTTGGAGAAAGCAAGTATTGAGTAAAGCAGTTGCAGCGGGCTGACAAGAAGTTGTTCTTGGGGAAAAGAGGCATCAAGTCTGGGTAGAACTTGGAAGCCTGGATAAGCATTTGGAGCATTGAGGTCTCTCTGCACATCTTCCTGGGCTGTTTACCCTCTAGCCGCTAAAGAGTTTTCAACATTGGAGGTGCATTTATGTGCACAGGAGATGGCAGGAGGAGTGCTGCACTTGGGGTGTATGTACTTGAGGTGCAGCTATTTCCTTCAATAGGCTCATAAAATGCAAGAAGTTAATGAAACTTAGAGGGCTCAGGAAATCCACTAAAGTTCCAAGAGTTAGGAAACACAGAAGGTGACCAATGAAGTTAAAAGACTTGCGAGGCCCCTCCACAAGGTTAGAAAAGCAGAAAATAATAGTTGGGTAAGGGAGTCTCTCTATGGTGCAGCTGCTCACAAATGGCCAGGGGGTTTGCATAATGTGCCTTTTCTGACTTTGTCACCCCTAGTGAGGTGGACTTTCCAGTGCTGTAGCTGCTTCTGAGACACGTGTGACTGTAAACATGCAATAAACTCAAGACTGCACCTAGCCAGACTTGGGTGAAATCTTTTCTTTGATCTGTCACCAGTGCCCTATGTGAGGCAAATAGAAGTTTGTCCAAGACTCCCCAGCAAAAGCCATACAGTAACCCTAGTAATGGCAGAGGCGTTACTGAAAGCAGCAGCAGGACCAGAGCACTTCCTACATCTAAAATCTCATGCTGTGATTCCAGCAACAGTAGCTGGCAATTCCTACAAACTGTGGGGAGCTCAGCATGCATGCCACTGAAGAACCCTGGAGGGGACTGACACACTGCTCTCTGCTGACATTTGAAGTGTGAGGATGACACTTTGCTCCTCAGAAAAGTGTTTGAGTTTGTTGAGGAGATGGCTGTGTGTCTGTGTGTTTCCTGCACAAGCTTTGGGACATGTGTCATGAGCTCAAGTTCCTAGCATCTATGAAAAAAAAAATCTAGATGTGTCACAGGTGCCTGTAACTTCAGTGCTATGGAGGGTAGAGAAGGGAGATTCCTGGAGCTGGCTGGATGATTCAGGTTCTCTGAGAGACTTTACCTCAAGGGAATAAGTCATAGAGTGATAAAGCAAGATACCCAACACCCTCCTCTGTCCTTTGTGCATGGAGTACACCTGTTCTCTCTCTCTCTCTCACTTTCACACACACATACACACACACACATGCACACACATGAACATGCACACACACATGCATACCACATACAAATACAATGAAAAATGGAGTTCATTTCAAAGCTAACCATCACCTTATATTAAAAGGGAATCTTGATAGTATCCACCGATGTAATTTTAAGTTCTGGAATCCTGGCATGGCGGTTCTATTGTTCCTCTTAGAGGATGGTGTAAGGGGTGACACTGTGCAAAAGATTTAGTGAAGAAGCAAATCCTGAGCATCATAACAAGCTCATAAAAATGTGTCCTGCTCTACTTTAGAACCGGGAAGGAACAGCTCTGAGGAGACAAGACTAGATCAATGTCTGAGTAGAGAAATGGAGCTGCTAATTGCTGGAGGCAAAGGCCATATTAAATGTAGAAAGTCTGTTTTTTGGACGTGTAGTCATCCTTTCCTTCAACTTGAAACAGTTTCAGTGTGAGTTGTATATTCCTTTTGTCCTCACAATCGTCCCCAAATTGTTAGAAAATACATACAAACTGAAGAAAGATGAAAGGTGTGAATATTGAAATTGTAAAATATACTCAGTGAAAGTAGTTGATCACCCTTCCTCTCTCGTGGGTGTGCAGGTGGTGGAGTGTGGGGGATGAACTTCCTCAGATACAATCACCTTCTAAGGTAGTGACTTCACCACCCTTCCTGAGCAGCATTCTCGGTCAGGGGCTAAGCCAGGAGGTCCCCCATGGACATGAGAATTTCATCTTCACTGTATTCTCTGAAGGAGCCACACATATTCTCTCTAGTGTGTGCAGAACCCAGAATGTGGAACGTTCTCATCGCAGGCTGCATCTCACAGTAACAATGCCTACTGCTGTAGGAGAATCAAGTTAAGCCTTATGGAGTCCCATAGGGAAGAATGGCATGTGAGACATCCGTGGCTCCTCTGGCTCCTGGAATGATCCTGATCCACTGCACAGTGTTGTCTTTTAGGGACTCCTAGCACCTCAAAATGGATCTGAAGCTAGGTGACCTGAGGTGACCTTACTCTGTCCCCTCTCCTAGCCTACATACTTTCCTTATAGTTAAATCAACTTGATAGGCTGCTATTGGTGCTTGAGGCCAGCATGGAATGATCTGATTGGCTCTTCAGTTGTGTAAAGGCTTATACACTGATCTGATGCCCTCTTCTGACTTCTATGTGCTACATGTAGGCACATCAAATAAAATAAACAAACGTGTTTTAAATATTTTAAGTGTGTGTGTGAGTGTGTGTGTGCACGCATGTATGTGTATGCATGTGTGTGTGTGTGTGTGTGTGTGTGTGTGTGTGTACATGGGCTCAGGTTTCTGAAGAAGCCAAAAATATCAGATCTCCTTGAACTAGAGTCACAGGTAGTTGTGAGCCAGCTGAGATGGGTGTTTGGGTATCTAACTTGGGTCCTCTTCCAGAGCAGGGACAGCTGCGCCCTCTCTCCATCCCAGCCCACTTTCTAACCACTAGAGGACATTCCTGGCAAGTCTCTTGGTGCCTATGGCTCCTCTTTTGGTTGGAGACAAAAGCCTTAGGATCTTTTTATTCCTCTCTTTGTCTCTGCCTCTTCTAGCTGGGTTCTTCCTCAGCAGTCAGAAAAGACAGATCCCTCCCAGGTTCTGGAGTTCTGCATGATCTAGAAGGCTTCATAGCAACATTCCCTCTTCTATTAGCTTCCTGCACCTCTTTCCATTCTAGCTTTTCTTATGGGTTTACATATGCAAAGATCCCTGAGGTCTCATGAAAATACATCATACAACCATAATCGCCATGGTCTTGGTTTCCTCGGTTAAGGCTGCTTTTCCTCATTTGTTGGTTGTTTTTTCTCATCCTCATTAAGCTAGTCTTTATCTGTTTGGGTCACCTTCACAAATGTCACAAGCTGGGGTGGCTTCACAGAAGTTTACTTTCTTACAGCTCTGGAGGCTAGAAGATCAAGATAAAGGTTCCTAGTGATTCAGGATTTTTTATTTTATTTTAGGGGACTGCCTTTTTTGCTATGGCCTCATATGACCTGTGTTCCAAGCATGAGCATTGAGAGAAACAATATCCCCTCATCATAAAGGGCACATGTTCATAATCTAATTGAACACTAATTGCCACTCAAAGGTCTTTTCTCAAAATATTATCAACTGGAGGCTAAAGTATCATGACATGACAGTTTAGAGGACATAAGCTTTTGTTCTGGAAGGAAGTTGTCTTGCTTACATGTCTTATTGAACATTTCCAAGACTTCACTACTTTAAATAAAAATTCTTGATCCACCAACCTGTCTCATTTTTCTTCCTACAATACCTATCTATGATACACTGAATTGGTGTTAAAATATCTGCTATGGATCTTCACTCACCTCTAATCGGTGTTACCAATGATGGATTATTTTTTTCTTCTGAGTATATAGTAATTAACCATAATTTATGTTGAGTGTGGGATAAATGAAATATTTTAATGGTTTGTTATATTGCTTTGTCTGTCTGTCTGGGAGCACGTTGTTTTTGTAGCTGTCAAAGGACCAAAGGACAATTCAGCAGTCTATTCTCTCTTTCTACTATGTAGATCCCAGGGACAGAGCTCAAGTTGTCAGGTTTGTGGACAGCATCCTTATCTACTGAGCCATGTCCTTAGTCCAAAATGTTTAATCTGTTTTGACTAATGATTGCAGTGTCTATGCACTCGCAGATAGGACACTTGCTCCAATTTTCTTCAGAAATTCTTTACAAATCAACAAACTAGAATCAGCCAGCCTTTGGCCCAAACACTCAAGGTTTCTTCACCAAGGAACAAATTCCATCTTGTCTTTTGCTTGGGCATCTGCTTTGCCTCAGCAGAGGAAACCTCAACAAGAAATGTAATTAGGAAAAAGAAATTCACACCAACCCTGCAACCACTGGGAATGAATTAGGAACCTTAATACAAGGAGGGATGTCTATGTTGACGATCAGTGTGTGCTCTACTCATGTGAAGACTGTCCACTTGATTGAAAGAACTGCATTTTTGCATGTCATGGAAAAATAGGCACCTTATTTATTTACTTATTTATTTTGTCAAATGGAGCATCATAGCCCCATTGTGAGTATCTCCTAAGTAGGTAAATGTGGTTCCCATTGTCAATGGAATCCCAGCCTTCCACCCCTTGTAACAAATACAGCCATTTTTGCATAATCCATGCATAGCCCTGCAGTTCTTCCATTGTCCAGACTTGTGGCTGATTCTGTAGAATGTCTATCTTCCTATTCCACCTTGTAAGTGCTGTGGGTGAACTGAACATTAACCCTCCCTCCCTGGATAACCTTGAAGAAAGCTTTGAGCTGTGCAGCAATCACAATCCATCACAATTGCCAGTGATCTGGGCCAAATCAGAGAATGAGTTATGGTGACCAGAACTGATACAGTCACAGGACCCAGATATCGTTTTCTTCTGCAAGGTCTCTTGGCTGGAGACAGAATGTACAAAGCTGAGCCCAGCAATGGTAGAAAAAAAAGTATGAAGGAGGTCTGGCAGTTCCATTGCTAATCATATAGTAGAACTGGAGTCTTCTTGCCACTTTCTGAATTTTCATTTACACGTTTCAAACACATATTCAAACTGGTTACATCCATTAAGGAATGCTGCAGTATAAATCCAACACAGGGTTAGACTTCCTCGCATGATTTTGAAAGACAGAGCTAAACCACTAACTTTGCAAGAAATAAAACAAAAATATTCAAAATTTAAATGAAAAATATTAGTGCTTTTTATGTCTCTTGTTTCTAATAAGTCATTCTTATATCCCTTTACAAAAAGTTCTCTTTTTATTCACATATGAAAAGTATTTTTGACCCTAACTCTGAATTACACATATGCATCGATGTGCTTGTGTTCTTATACCCTTCTAATTCACACACACACACACACACACACACACACACACACACACACACACACACACACACACATAGAGAGAGAGACAGACAGACAAACAGACAGACAGACAGAGTTATATTTTCCTCCTGGACATTGTCTAATTTTTTTAAAAAAGGCACCTCTAAGTTTTGTTTAGCTTAAAGTTGCTGAAAGGTTTTTTTGCTTCTTGACTTTATGACAAGGGAACCCAAATTCCCATTAAGGGCTTGATTTCATTTAATGTATGAAGGATGAAGAGAATAATGGATAATGGTTTTTCAAAGCAACTTCATGAACCACTGAGATAATTAGAAAAAGATAGACTTTATATATTAATATAAATGTATTTACATGTGTATATATTCAATGTGTCTATAGTATATATGATTGTGTGTGCTTATGTGTGTATTTAATATGACTCTAGTATGTATGATTTTGTGTGTATGTATGTGTGAAGTAGACTTGTGCTAGAACATGAGCACATGGGTGCATGTGTGTAAGCCAGAGGCAGCCTTGGATGTTGATGTTGGTCCCTGTCTCCATCCTTGTTTGAGACACAGTCACTGATCCTACCACTGTAGATGGTAAGCTAGTTGAATGAAGAGCTTCAGGGGATTCTCCAGTTTCCACTGTCTACATGGGAATATAGACAAGGCTACTGCACCCAGCTTTACATGAATTCTTAAGATCTGGACTCTTGCCCTCCTGCTTGTTGAGCAAGCACTTTATCCACTGATCCTTTTCCTCCTCCCAAACTGTACAGTTTTAACTAGTAGTGTTTCTGAGAATCCTGCAAATTGCCACATATCTGTGCAACTGCTAAAGATAAGGCTCAACACTGATTCAAGGGACAGTAAATTTTTGTGGACTTAGTCATGGGATAGTTTGTTAATGAGCTTCAAACATGTGTAGTCTTTTGGACTTACATATGAAGCTCTTAAGTTGCTATGTAGACTCAGGAATCCACATGAGAATGAATTCTCATGAATACTTGACAGAATGATGCTTTTGATTATGTTTTCCGGGATAGAGGACAGAAAGGAGCATCCTTGTTTGCTATATTCACTAACAATCAACTTAACTATGTAGTCTGGAAACTGCTTCCTTGTAGGTTTTCTTCTCTCTCAAACACCTGACACCATGAAATAGTTTAATCTTTATGATTTGTTGTGTCAGGATGTTATCTTGTATATGTTAAAAAAAAATAGTCTCAGATGTAATGTCCCACCACCGCCAGCTCAGCTCACACCAGGGCTAGAGTCTCTGATCTGAGTGAGGAGTCAGCAGTTTTCACTGATCTTCCCAGGAACATCCAGGCCTCCCTGACCTAGCCCTCTGCTTCCCATTTGCCTTCTATCCAGGCTCAAAGAGAGCTGATTGCCTGTCCTGGATTGTTTCCTGTACAGTGCTGATTTAGTGGTAACACTGGGCTGTATAATTTATGTGCTCTTTGGCCCTGTAAAGGCTTGGTTTATATGGTGTACATACCGATAGCTGTTTAGAAACTTTGGTCAATAAGAGCAGTAAAGGAAAACGTTTGCTCCAGAGATGCCCTGAGCGTAATGTTAATTCCAGTGATGGTGAACTGTACTCTACATGAGTAGACCATTTTCTATATGGTGTGATTTAGAGATAGACTATAGAGAGTGTTATTATATGTAATAAAATATATAATACGATTGATATTTGAACCATGTGTGTGTATGAGGGTGTGTGTGTGTGTGTGTGTGTATGTGTGTGTGTGCATGTGTTTGGTGTATATGTGTGTTTCTGCATGGTCTCTATATTTATAGATAACATGGAGATTTATTTATTACAATTATATTTGGGGGTTTGAATAAGTGAACTTACTAAGCATGTATCAAGAAAATATAAAAGAATTAATAGCAATTAGCAGATTGAGGCAGCAGATATATAGTAAAACATCAAAACAGGCACTCAATACATCATACAGAAGTCAACTAGACAGTCAGCTGGAGTTCCTGATAGACAGCATCCTGGCCAGAACAAGGTGCTCACTCAGGCAATGTATCAAGCAAAAGAACAAATTTTTTTAAAAAAAGAAAGAGAGATGACGTCATCAATTCAAGTGTTATCAACATCTAGCACGATCACTTGGAGAACCCAGGCCATCTGCAAGAGTTCCCCATTAAGCTTTTACTCTATGGTTGAGCTTCAGATAGCAGAACCTTTGGTTTCTCTTTCCGACTGTAGGCACTTGTATATAACCAGACAAGCAATAGTAACGCCTCTTGGGAATGGTTTACTTTCTAGCTAGCTGTTGTCAAGGTCATGATGGTTTAATCTGGACTGTCTTTATGTTGTCTGTCTCTCCCTGTCACAAAGTCAGGACTCCTAGCCTGTACCCAGAAGAGACGCGTTGCTCCTGAAATGATAGCTACAAGCCCACTGCCTGAGACAGCTCTTCTCAGTGATTTCAAACAGTACATGGCAATTTCCTGATGTAATGGACATGTGCACACATGCATTTGTACATGTCCATTTAATCACTTCTTGGCCTTCTGGCTAAGACTAGGTATGATACCTGTTCTTATTGGTTTAATATGTATGCCTCTTTGCTTCTCCAAGCAAGTGATGAGAAAACAGGCCCAGAGGGTTTATGGACTGAATGGATGTGTTTCCTCTTTACTTTAAACTCCTAAAACCCAGCATCTCTTTGCTTATGGTTAGAAAGAACTTATACTCACATGAGATCATAAGAGTGGGGCGTGATCCCATGAAATTAGTATTCTCAAAAGAAGAAATGATACAGTCTCCCTCCCCAACCTAGTGAAGACTTAGTGGAATGGCCCTTTCATCAAGCTGGACAAATACAAATAGCTAAATCACTATGAACGTAACATTTATAGAACTCATGACTCTCATGATTGTCACATGGTTCTCCCTGCTGTATGTAGTTTGTTTTATACATGTGTAATAAAATAAATGTATTTAAAAAAAGAAAAAAAAAAAGAAAATGAAGTGTTCATCAAACTAGATCACGGACTTCCGGTCTACATAACTGTTAGAAGATAAATTTCTTATGCCACCTATCATGTGGCATTTTGTTACCTATTTGATCCATTATTTTTTCATACCTTTCACCTCACCTGCTAGAATACATAGATTATATTGTAATAACAAATATCTTCTGGCTACTATGGCTTAAATAAAAGCATTTATTGCCACCTAATACTCATTCTGGGTATGTGGAGTCTATATTCTGTGTCATCCTCCTTGATTGGGGACCCAAGCTGATATGATTGTGTCATGATACAAAGGAAAAATCACATGTCAAAACACTTATCTTTGTCAAATATTTGTCTACAATGGTGCTATGCATGTTAACGTATATGTGTATTGTATTTAAGTAATACAAGGTAGCACACGCCTTTATTCCTAGCACTTAGGCGGCAGATGCAGGTGGATGTCAGTCAGTGTAAGGTTAGCTTTCACTACATGGTGAGTTTTACCTAGGTTATCCAGAGCTAAATAGTGACATCCTGTCTCAGGAAAAAAAAATTGTTTTATTTATATTTGTATGTGTGTATTTGTGTGGAAATACCATTATGTGTGTGAAAGTCAGAAGAAAATTTGCAGGAGTCAAGTCTCTCTTCCTATCACTTGGGTCAAGCTTGATGGCCTGTCATTCAGCCATCAGGCCTGGCAAGAAAAGCCTCTATTATCTGAGGCATCTTGTGGCTCATTGTAGACATTCCCCATTGTCCTGCCTTCTGTCTTAGCTTGGATTCTATTGTTGTGAAAAGACATTACGACCAGGGCAACTTTTTTTTAATTCCATGTATACTGTATATATATGGCTGGTAGCCATAGCATAAGGCAAAATGCTTATTTTCAAATGCATTTCAAAATGCAATTTCAAATGTCCCCATAGTTTATCACAGTCTCAACAATGTTTAAATTTCCAAAATTCAAAGTATCTTCTGAGATTCATGAAGTCTCTTAACTATAACTGCCTATAAAATTAAAATAAAAATCAGATTTTGTGGGGAGCGGTGCCAAGTTCTGCCATGTTAGAAATTCCATGCTTAGGCTGCATGCTGTGACCTTCAAGTTTGCTGACCTTTGCGGGAGAAGGTCTTGCGTTCCAGACTATTCTTGGATTATTTACTTTTGAAAGAAGAAGGGAAGTCATATCTCTGATGCTAAAGGCCTGGGCGTTTCTGGAGCAGAGGCAATTGTTGAACTTCAGTCATTGTTGGAAGACTGGAGAGTATCAAGTGTGCAGTTAATGGAGAATGGCAGCAGGAACAGAGAGATGTACTCACCAGCTTCTTTCCGTGTGTGTCTCCTACCAAAAGTAAGGAAGAGTCTTCTCCATTGAGTTAATCCTTCCTGGAACGCTCTTACAGACCTGTCCAAAGGTGTGTCTTTCAGTTGATTTCAGACCACACCAAATTGACCTTCAAGATTAACAGGATCACAAGGATAGTCAAAGGTGATTAGTGCCTCCTTGATTTTTAAAATAGTGTTTGCTGGATTATAAGGTTCTAGTCCTACTGACATTGCTTGTTTTTTTGTACTTTGAAGGTATCAGCTTTACAGCTGATTATTTGACTATAGACTGCAGCGCACTTTCTCTTCTGGTAGTTTTTAAGCCTTTTCTTCTGGCTTTTGTTTTCAGTAGTTGAACTACGCTATAACAAGAATGAGTTTTCTTAGCTCTTCACACTGTGATAGTCAATCTTGACTGACATCTTACCAGGATCTGGCATTACCTTGCAGACATACCTCTGAGTGTTTTTGGGGGGAGCTTCCAGAGAAGTTGACCTGAGAATGGAGGACCAATCGTAAACATGGGTAGCATCATCCAATAGACTACTATTCAGACTGAATAAAAGGAGGGAAAGGAGAAAGCCAGATGAATGCCGTAATTTCATGCTTGCTGTTAACTATTTCAGTCCTACATTTTGAGACCATATTCAATTCAGAATGTTAATGTATTTAAGAATAGTAATCATCAGGTGTTAGTTGGGCATTTATGACAGCCTGTTATGTCTCAGAGGTACAGCAGGGGTCTTGAAAGACATCTATCTGTTCCTGGTTTTAGAATAAGCTCTACTGCATTTGAGCTACATTGAAGGTTCTGAGGGAAGGGTAGTTTGGGTCCTCTGTGGGAACATGATTATCACTACTAACAAGATTCTGAGTGAAGGAATATAAAGGACATGGAATACTTGAGTGCAACTCCTGATTCTGCCACTAAATGCTTAAATGAACTCATATACAGTGTTTAATTCAGTTCTGTGAGGCTGCTTTTAACTCATCTATAAAAGGAAGTCTTCACTGGTGAAAAGCCTGCAGTGAGGTTTAATATGCCGCTGCTTCTATTTTCTAGCTGGGGCCTTTATCCTTGGTCTACAGTCTCTGTGTATCTCCTTTGCTAACTCTGTGCACACCATCTGCCCTTGACCTATTCTTGCTCCCGTTTTAAATAAACAATTTAACGGAATGCTTCTTCCCTTCTAAATACAAACAGCAGCTCTCTTGACCAAGCTTGCACACAGGACTAAACGTTTCAGCACAGGATCAGCTATCACAAGTGTTGTCCTTGAACAAGAACTGCTTTCTGCCTTCATCTAATTTAGTCCTTTGCTACTTTTCAGAGTATTATGAGATCAAGATAATGAGACCCAATGGGAAAAATAAATGGCCGGTCAAGCTTGGCATGGACTCAAGAGAAATAGGGAGGAGTGAGGAAAGCACCTGAGAACCAGGTAGGTCTGCAGTAAAGAAGAAATCATGTCTGCAGGACTCAGCAGTGTTTCACTTCATCTTCATGGTCACAAAACCATTTTCATTTCTGCTGCATAATAAATTTCCAAGTGCTTTGGGGTGGGGGGGAGTATGTCTGTGGTGTGTGTGGGGGGGTGTGTAAGCTGGAGATCAATGGCTAGGTTAGCCTCCATGGCTCCTGACATAGGGTTAAAGATGCACACATACTGCTCAGTTTTAACATGGGTTGTAGGAATCTGAGTGAAGGTTTTATATTTTCCTGGCAGATACTTTACCACCTACAGTTCCATTAAGCTCTAATTTTAATGGTATTTATCCATATTTTTATTATTTAGAAGTTATCAGAACTACTGTTGCTCAGTTGAAGTCATTGTGTCTTTTTCCCTCTGGCTGTTTTTTTTTTTTTCCTTTTTGTTTTAAAATTAATTTATTCTTGTTACATCTCAATGGTTATCCCATCCCTTGTATCCTCCCATTCTTCCCTCCCTCCTATTTTCCCCTTACTCCCCTCCCCTCTGACTGTGCCAGAGGGGGGACTTCCTCCCCCTTTATATGCTCATAAGGTATCAAGTCTCTTCTTGGTAGCCTGCTATCCTTCCTCTGAGTGCTACCAGGTCTCCCCCTTCAGGGGACATGGTCAAATATGAGGCCCTCTGGCTGTTTTAAGCCCATTCTTATCTTTCATTTATACTAGATAATTCATGATGTGTCTAGCTCTGCTTTTCCTTTTTTGTTTCTTTCCTCCTTTATTCCATTCTTGACTTCCTTGTTCATCCTAGAAGGGTTTAAAGATTTATTTACCATTTTTATGTGTATGTGTATATCATTACTTAAATTTGCCTATACCACATGCATACCAGAGTCCTGGAAGGCCAGAAAAGGGCAATGGATCCCTAGAGTTGGAGCTTTGGGCAGTTATGAGCAGATATTTAGATTTGGAGAACTAAACTCAGATCCTCAACAACAGCCGCAAATGATCTTAACCATTGAACCATCATTCAAATCTTCAGCTTGATGCCTTTCAACTTATTGTAAAATATAAAATATTTTATCTGTTTAGTTTGTTTCTGCCCTGTGAGCTTCTACTTGCATTGGCATCATATTGTTTCATCTTGCTTTGAATTTTTCTTAATTTGCTGTGAGATGATATTTTATTAAATCATCACCTAGTTCAATATTACATTTCCTTGTGTTGCCTGATTTTGTATATATTTACTGAGTTACTAATGTTGGTTACTCTATTTTTTAAGATCATGTTATTCTTCCTCTTATTTCTGGCCTATTTTAAGGTATATCTACTTTGTAAGAGAAGTTTTAGCATTCATCATAGCCAACTGGAGCAACTGATTGGACCTAACTCCAGTGATTCTGGGTTCAATCTTATGGTGTCAAAGCAAGCAATACATGTATTGGCTAAATACTATGTTCATTTGAGCTACAGCTCTTCAAAACAACAGGGCTCAATATGGTTGACACAGCAGGCACAGAGTATGTGCTTATGGAAAGAATAAAGAATTGCACGGGATTGGATGTAAGCCCCTGTAAAATATCTTCTCAAACTCACCCTCCTAGATTTGATGGTCTAATGCCCTGTTCATTAACTTACATTTCACCCTTGCTTGCATTCCACTGGCTGTCTAATCAGAATATGTAGAGAAACCTACACTATAAATATGCATGACCTATCAAATGGTAGGCAAGGTGAACCAGCTAATATCCCTAAAGAGGAACTTTTATTTTGCATATCATGACTTATCTTAATATTGTGTTGATATTCAGTAATGTTTGGCAAGTAATTTGACTCTGCCAACTGCAATTTGATCTCATGCCTTTAATGAGACTAAGGTAGCAGAATTTTGAGTGTTTGCATGGGTAAGGTCAGCAGTTGCTTCACCTTTTCCCATGACCAAAATAAAGAAAGGGAAGAAACAAATGACACTTTCAAAGCAGGAGGTACGGGGATTTTTCTAGAAAATAACTAATGATGACCTCTGTGTCTGGACAGAGAGGACCAAGGCTAGTAGAATTATATCAAAGAATGCATGCTCAACTATTTTATCTCAGTTACCTTACTGTCTTAATGAAAGCATCCTGGGGCCCTAAGAACCAGGTAATTAATTGCATGCCCTAGTTTCCTTAGGTGTGCTCACAGATGCTTCACCAGTAGTCTTAGCTCAGGTTCTTATTTGTAAATAAAAGAGAATTTCATGTCTCAAGGTATTTCGTGCTTTGGGCTTCACATACCTGTCGTCCTCAAATCTCCCAGGCCAGAGTGACGATCTCTTCCTTTTCAGAATGTTTAGCTTTAACTGACTTCTATGAATTCTACTCTCAGATGTTGAGCTCAGCACAGTCAAGGGCAAATGTGAATATGGGCAAACTGTATCCTTAAAAAACATGCCATCTCCAACTCTAAGACTCTGGTTAGATAATTGATGCATTTCTAGGTGTTGCTTCCTTTACCAAAGAAATGTATGAGTTCATTATGAAGGATGAAGAATGAAAAATTAACTTAAGGTTTTCTTGATATAAGAGAACTCATGCCTGGTGCTGTACAGCCAACTACTTGTGGCTGGAGAAGTCACAGATCTTAGAGGAGAGCCTACCACTCCTATTTTCTTCTGAATACATCACTATTTACACAGATAAGTGTAGCTATCCCCCCTAATCAGAAAATCTCTCTCCCTCTATGAAGGCAGAGACTATTGCAGAACCTCACAACTAATCAAATTGAGAATAACTGGCCATGTTATACCAAGGCCCAACTAGTATATCTATAAAGCAATGCCTACACCTAAGGCTCTGGGAATATGGAGGAATTGGGGCCAGAAATAGTGTAAGATCAGGATGGCTGCTTCAAGACAGTGTCTTCTAGACATAAGAAGGATGCTGAACTCATGAACTCTGAAAAAATATCGCTGCCTAAATACAACCTGCATAATAACCACACCTGTCAATATGCCAACACTGATGGCCTTACTCCAAATGAAAAATTAGTGGCAACCAGTAGCGGCTTAGGGAAGGAAAAGTAGTCTTCTTTAGGGATGAGCCTCCTGAGAGGTTATATAAGCCCAAATCATCAACTCTAAAAATCTGTACACATGAACTACGGTAAATGCAAGTCAGTATGATATATATGTAAATGTATGTGTATATGATATTGAGAGACAATATTTGCTGTCCTTGCCCACACAAATCCTTACAATGTCTTTCTCTCATATACATATATATACATATATATATACACATACATATATGTGTATATATACAATATCTTTACAAACAGTAAATAAACAATAGTAATTATGGAAGAGATCATGAATCTCAGAATGTGCTGTTTGTAGAGGAGTTCAAATTGAACTTTTTTATTAGTTGTGTGAGTGAAGGTCACACACTACTATGAGTAACATTCTTTTCCTTACCACATACAATAGAGGGTCTTACTGTATGGCTCAGGTTGGCCTCAAACATGTTATCTTTTTCACTGCTCTTCCTCCTCATTCTGATTGCTACAGTTGACGGTATGTGCTACCAACTTAGATGGTTTCTTCCTTTGATACCTGTCTTGGCTGTGTTCGGAGCTACCCTGGCTTTGTTTCTTACCTGTTTACCTGTTCTCTGTATAAACGCCCTCAAGACTCCACTGCTGCCTTGTCTGAAACAAGGACCACACTGGGCATAAATAATTCTCTTAGTGATGGTATGTACTGTCTAATAGGTCTACAAGTCCATGAATAAAACTTTTTTCTTTTTGTGAGTCCTATGCTTTGTCCACACTGTAAGACATTCTGATAACCAGTTCTCAAGTGTCTAACTCTAACTCTGTCTCTTTAACATTATCAAGAATCTCTATAATAGGAGAGGTTACAAAATCATTTTTCCAACTGGTCAGATTTGATAGCATAATCACTGATTTGAATTTATAAACCTTGAATGTTGAATGGCAATATTGTCATTTAGTAGTTGTAGAACCTAGGTAGGGCAGGCCGGTGTGAACTTGTAAATGGTTTGCACAAAGAAAGAATATAATCATTCATAAAAATATATTTACAGAAGATAGAGTGGTATTTTCTATGTTCATTATTAAGTGGGTTAGAGAATTTTTAGAAAAAACTATAGTGGCAATGATAATAAAAGTATTTATTTTATGCATGACCTGTGCCACACACACCTCTAGACATATGACTTATTTCACCCTCTTAACAACTCAATAAGTAGTATGTTTCTATTATTCTCAGTTTACTATAAGAAAATGCTTAATGAGATTGAATAAAGCACCTAAGTCAAACCCAGAGTTGCTCCATTTTATATACAACAACAACAACAACAACAAACCAGATAAAAAAACCAAAACACCCTATATTCTGGAATTTTCAATAAAATATATACAAGTTTACTTATATTTTAATTATCTTGAAATGTAGTGTGATTTCCTTTGGCTTTTTATATATTTTTATTGCAGCTTACTCTATTCAGAATTCCTAAAAGATCATTCCAACAGCAATTGTCTCAAGCCAGAGGTGTTTAGGGAACATGGGTTTTGTCTAAGCACCTCACAGAAAATTGGTATGGCTGGAAAGTTTAGCTTATATCAAATGAGGATGATACGTTTCTACCTAGTTTGTAAGATCATATTTTATGAAAGATTTGTCCATAGGCAGAAACGTTTTGCATGTTAGAAAAAAAATTCTGTGCAAACTCTCTTCTTCTATATTCATAAGTAAAAGCCTTCAGAAGCAAATGAGTCCTCTGGGTAAAAACTCTAAGGATTTGGTTTCTTTGGGTGAGCCTGAAGGAGGGGCCTGGGGCCTCTGAGGCCAAGACTCAGTTGCTGCATACTAGCCCTATAGAATCATAGAAAGGTGTGCATGAGGGGTTGGATGGATTTAAATAAAGCACTTGTTCTGTGGGTTGAAGCTTTACTATATGGGAAGTAGGCCACAGACAAGACAAAATCAGTCATCACACCAGAAACAAAAACCGTTGTCAGTATTTAATTTCATATCCAGACAGTTGGCCTTTGTTATTTATGACAGTCTACCCAGCTTCAGCAAACTAAATAGGAAAAAGAGCAGACATCAACTCTCAAAAATATGAGCTTTTCTTCTTATCAGAAGGCTTTTGCTCCAGCAAGGCCAAACTTCCTAAATCTACCAAAACTAAGTTGCCAACTAGGGACCACACATTCAAGTACCCAAGAATACAAGGCGTATTTCATTTAAACCATCACACAGTGCTTAATGATGCAATTTTATTATGTTTTTTAGTCATGGAGATATTTTATAAATATTCTAGCAACATAAAAAGGCTTGGCTTGTTTGCTTTATCTCTCTCTCTCTTTTTTAAAATTATATTACATCATTTCCCTTTCTCCCTGCAAATCCTCTTATGTACTTCCCTTGCTGTTGTTGTTGTTGTTTGTTTTTTTGTTTGAATTTTTTGCATCTTTTTCTTACTCTCTTTTCTTGTCTACGAAGATGTCTCAGAAACAGAGCTTTGTCAGAGAATTTTACTGAATGCTGAATAATTCTCTTCTGTTTTCTTTTTCAGTCTTCTCTCTCTCTCTCTCTCTCTCTCTCTCTCTCTCTCTCTCTCTCTCTCTCTCTCTCTCTCTCTCTCTGTGTGTGTGTGTGTGTGTGTGTGTGTGTGTGTGTGTGTGTGTGTGTGTGTGTGCGCGCGCGCGCGCTTTGTTTTTGTTTTTACAAAATTTCATGTGTGTAGCTCAGGGTGGCTTCAAATTGAGCTATGCAGTTCAAATCTTCCTGCCTTGGGATTACAGGCATGTACTCACTTTACCCATTTTACACAGAGCTGTATATGGAATATAGTGCTTTGTTCATGCTAGGCAAGCAATTTACCAACAAACTTATAACTAGAGCTCAACTAACTCTCTGGAATAGGTTTTAACTGAGGACGACTATGAAGGAACATAGATGAACACGAATGATTTTAAGGTGATATTGTTGTCCTTGCGTTTCCAGACTGACCATGAATATTCATATTGTTTTTGCAAGTGATTTATAACATTATGAAGTGAAGTTAGGGCCAGGTGTAACCTGTGGTAGAACACAGGGATCCCCCTTACAATACTTATCTTACAATGAATGCAAGACACTTTGAAAAGAAGTATAGTTTCATTTGAATGTAAGGTATGTTATTACAGCTAGGTATTATTTTTCTACAGAAGGACAATTGATCAATTGAATAGTATATGCAGAATTGGCAATGACAATATTTGTGGGTCAAAAACAGAGTAAAATTGAGCTTTTTCATATTCTCAAATAATAGCAGCACATGATAACATTTTGTTAGCTTTTTTGTTGCTTAACCCATAATAAAATATAAGCAATGGAACATCAGTTTCATTGCAATATAATACACACAGTACATACATTGTATGGTTATATTGAGTGAACCCACAGCCAGACATTGTGTGGAGGGAGAACTTAATTGGACGTCTCCATTAGGCCCCACTCCTGTGAGATCAGGGAACCCTATGGAAGATAGGGAGGAAAGATTAAAGAAGATGCTTCAACATAATAGAGAGTTTTGAGTGATTATTCAGGTAGAAAACTGTCTCTGTCATCTTCTCATTTGGAAAGCTACTAACCTGCACTCTCCACATACTCAGGTGATCAAGTTTATTCCTTTTCAAGTCTCTAATGGAGTTGAAGACCAGGTAGCTTAGTTTTACAATGAAACTTAGTTATTTAGAGGTTAAGATGTTTTTAGGTCTACATAGATATTTTAAGTTGATAATGACAAGATGTGATGGAGATTGATTTACACTCAGAATTTTAGACGCGCCAAGATAGGAAAAAATGTTTTCTTTAAGGCTGTCACATACAAATAGCCAAAGCACTAAGAATGTACCATTTATATAATTTCTGATTGTGTCATGGTTATTTTTGCTATAGGTAGTTTATTGTATATATGTGTAATAATGTAAATGTATATGTAAAAATAAAAATGTTTAAAGTATAATAATATACATTGTGTATGATACATTTTTAAATTTTTTATTAATTTATTCTTGTTACATCTCAATGGTTATCCCATCCCTTGTATCCTTCCATTCTTCCCTCCCTCCCATTTTCCCCTTACTCCCCTCCCCTATGACTGTTCCTGAGAAGGATTTCTTCCCCCTGTATATGCTCGTAGGGTATCAAGTCTCTTCTTGGTAACCTGCTAACCTTCCTCTGAGTGCAACCAGGTCTCCCCCTCCAGGGGACATGGTCAAATATGAGGCACCAGAGTACGTGTGGAAGTCATACCCCACTCTCTACTCAACTGTGGCGAATGTTCTGCCCATTGGCTAGATCTGGGTAGGTGTATAAAGTTTACTGCCTGTATTGTCCTTAGCTGGTGCCTTAGTTTGAGCGGGACACCTGGGCCCAAATCTGCCTATCATAATGTTCTACTTGTAGGTTTCTAGGACCCTCTGGATCCTTCTACTTTGCTATTCTCCCATGCTTCTTTCATCTAGAGTCCCAATAAAATGTCCTCCACTCTGTCCCAGTTTCCTGGTAAGTGAAGGCTTTCGTGGGACATGCCCCTTGGGCTAGTATGCAGATATAAGTGAGTATATACCATTTGACTCTTTCTGCTTCTGGGTTAACTCACTCATTATGATCATTTCTAGCTCAATCCATTTGTCCACAAGTTTCGGGAATTCCTTGTTTTTTATAGCTGAGTAGTATTCTATAGTGTATATGTACCACAGTTTCTTTATCCATTCTTCTACTGAGGGACACTTAGGCTGTTTCCTTGATCTGGCTATTATGAATAAGGCTGCTATGAACATGGTTGAGCAAATTTTCTTGTTGTGTGCTGGAGCATCTTCTGGGTATATTCCAAGCAGTGGAATAGCTGGGTCTTGCGAAAGCCCTGTTCCCAGTTTTCTGAGATAGCACCAGATAGATTTCCAAAGTGGCTGTACTAGTTTGCATTCCCGCCAGCAATGAAGGAGTGTTCCTCTCTCCCCACATCCTCGCCAGCATGTGGTGTCACTTGAATTTTTCTTCTTAGCCATTCTGATGGGTGTAAGATGGAATCTCAGAGTTGTTTTGATTTGCATTTCCCTGATGACTAAGGAGGTTGAGCATTTCTTTAAGTGTTTCTTAGCCATTTGATATTCCTCTGTTGAGAATTCTCTGTTTAGTTCCAAGCCCCATTTCTCAATTGGGTTATTCGGTTTGGTGGTGTTTAATTTCTTGAGTTCTTTATATATTTTGGATATTAGACCTTTGTCAGATGTAGGGTTGGTGAAGATCTTTTCCCAGTCTGTAGGCTGTTGCTTTGTTCTCTTGACAGTGTCTCCTGCCTTACAGAAGCTTCTCAGCCTCATGAGGTCCCATTTATTAATGGTTGACATTAAGGCCTGGGCCATTGGTGTTCTGTTCAGGAAGTTGTCTCCTGTACCAATATATTTCAGGCTCTTCCCCACTTTTTCTTCTAAGTGACTTAATGTCTCTGGTTTTATGTTAAGGTCTTTAATCCACTTGGATTTGAGTTTTGTACAAGGTGACAAATATGGGTCCAGTTGCATTTTTTTTTTTTTTTACACATAGACCTCCAGTTAGACCAGCACCATTTGTTGAAGATGCTATCCTTTTTCCATTGAATGGATTTGGCTTCTTTGTCAAAAATCAAGTGACCATATGTGTGTGGATTCATATCTGGGTCTTCGATTCGATTCCACTGATCAACCAGCCTGTTGCTGTGCCAGTACCATGCTGTTTTAATTACTATTGCTTTATAGTACAGTTTGAGATCAGGTATGGAGATTCCTCCAGAGCACCTTTTATTGTACAAGATTGTTTTAGCTATTCCGGGTTTTTTTTTGTTTGTTTGTTTGTTTTTCCATATGAAGTTCAGAATTGAACTTTCAATGTCTTTAAAAAATTGTGTAGATATTTTGACAGGGATTACATTGAATCTGTAGATTGCTTTTGGCAAGATGGCCATTTTTACTATGTTAATTCTCCCGATCCATGAGCAACGAAGATTATCCCATCTTCTCGGGTCATCTTCAATCTCTTTCTTCAGAGTTTTGAAATTTTTTTTTCAAACAAGTCCTTCGCTTCCTTGGTTAGAATAACTCCTAAATATTTTATATTGCTTGTGGCTAATGTGAAGGGTGTGGTTTTCCTAATTTCTTCCTCTGCAAGCTTACCATTTGTGTATAGGGAGGCTACAGACTTTTTTGAGTTAATTTTGTATCCAGTCAATTTGCTGAAGGTGTTTATCAGCTGTAGGAGTTGTCTGGTGGAATTTTGAGGGTCACTTATGTACACTATCATATCATCTACAAATAGGGATAGTTTGACTTCCTCCTTTCCCATTTGGATACCCTTGATCTCCTTTTGTTGTCTTATTGCTCTGGCTAGAATTTCGAGTACTATATTGAAGAGATATGGAGAGAGTGGGCAGCCTTTCCTTGTTCCAGATTTTAGAGAAAGTTCCTTGAGTATCTCACCATTTACTTTGATTTTGGCTATTGGCTTGCTGTATATGGCCTTTATTATGTTGAGAAAAGTGTCTTGTATCCCCGATCTCTCTAAAACTTTAAACATGAATGGGTGTTGGATTTTATCAAATGCTTTCTCTGCATCTAAAGAGATGATCATGTGGTTTTTTATTTTCAGTTTGTTTATATGGTGGATTACATTGATGGATTTCTGTATATTAAACCAGTGTATGATACATTTTAATGCATGTCTCCTTCCACGTTTCATTTCTGATGCTCTGATGTAACACTGACCAACAGAAATTTAGGTGGTGAAAGGGTTTATTCAGCTTACACTTTCCAGTGACAGTCCATTACTGAGGGGGAGCAAAGGCAGGAAATCCTAAGCAGCTAGTCATATTCCATCCATGTTCCAGTGCAGATAGAAACTAATGAATCTTGCTTGTTTGCTTTCTACTTGATTGCCTCTTGTTTTGTACAGTTCAGTGCCCCTTGCCTAGGGAATGGTGTCACCACAGCATGCTGAGTGTTTTGCAACAATAAATAGTCAAGACAATCTCCCACACACTGCTGGCAGACCAGCTTGAAGAAGATCATTATTTAATGTAGAATCTTTTCCTAGGTTAGCCTACATTGTAGCAAGTTGATGTTTCATTTCCTTAAGAACTGATTGATTACTAACGTGTATGCTTGTGTGTGCATGGGGGCAAGTAGACATGTGTGTGCAGCTGACACAAACACTAGGCATTTCCTTCCCTGGAGCTGGAGTCACAAGTGATTGTGAGGCATCCCACACAGCTGCTGGGAACTGAGGTCTGGTGTCCTGGAAGATCAGTAAGCATTCTTAACATTTTGAGGTGGGAGGCGGTTCAAGACAGGGTTTCTCTGTTTAGCCTTGGCTGTCCTGAACTCACTGTGTAGACTAGGCTGGCATCGAACTCACAGCACTCTACCTGCCACTGCCTCCAGAGTACTGGTATTAAAGGCACGTGCCACCATGCCTGGGTGCCTGGCTAAGCATTCTTAACTTTTAAGCCATCTTGCTAGACTAGTGGTTCTCAACCTGTGGGTCACAACCCCTTTGGCGGCCAAACAACCCTTTTACAGGGGTCTCCTAAGACCCCTGTGAAAACACAGATACTTACATTATGATTAATGATAGTCCTGAAGTTACAGTGATAAAGCAACAAAAATAACTTTATGCTTAGGTATCACCACACAGGAAGAACTACATTAAAGGATCACAGCATTAGAAGGGATGAGAACCATTTCTCTAGACCTATAAGGTGATTTACGACTACCTCTCACGCAGCCCAAGTCCTAGATACTTAACATGTATCACTTTACTTGATCCTTACTAAAATGTTCCTAGGATGCACACATATTTATCCTGGGAAAACTAATTCTTGAGAAAGCTAAGCAACTTAATAAAACTCATAGGACCTGACTATACTTAACAAGTACCTATCCTAGTTCTCGCAGATAACAAAATTGGAATGTTTTTGTATTATATTTGTTTGGGATTAATGATAGGTGACTTGCTTTTTTGACTTTTCCCTGGAGGACTCGATGAGAAGAATAAGAGAAACATATTTATGAAGAAAGCATTGGGAATTACTCAGATGGAGCTCATAGCAATCTCAGCGGATGAAGTCTGCTGCTGCTTTATAGCTTCGGAGTCCTTTTGCATAATCCATGTCCAGGCCTGACAAATTTTCACAAAGAGAAAAATTGTAAAAGCCAAGCTGAGGCCTTTCAGAGTAATTTAGAGATTGTAATATATCTGAATTTATAAGCTACACACACAGAAAGTGCCAATGATGCAACTATAGCCACTAGGGAAAGAATGCTGTCTTACAAGGGAGTAAATAATGTGCATGGAAATTAAAAAGTAATGCAGCCTATAAATACTATTTCCTTGTTGTCTGTTGACATCGTCATCCCTCTGTAAGAGATCAGTACAGCGACGTGCAGAGAGTAGTGACATAAAAACCTGTGAATATTAAAGACTGTCACTCTGGGCATTGTGCCAATCCATAAACAATAAGCAATATAGGCACACAAGACACATGAAAGCAGTTGAGATTTGAAGAGACATGCCAGGATCTGTACTTGGCAACAGGATATGAAGACAAGGTTCAGGAGATTGAAAGGAAAGAGAAGTCACAGGCTGGAGAGCAGACAAGATTCCAAACTCATAATGAATACATCATATATATTTAATATATCAATTAATGGCTTTTTGACTATATGACAGAGAAGCCACTTATGGGTAACTTTAACAAAATCATATATATCAGAAGGTTAAAATATTGGTCAAGAATCAAAGGAAAAGCTGAAGAAAGTCCACTAAAAAACAGTACCAACAACGAACCAAGAAAGAGCAGTAGCACCAGTGTTCTTACTTTCAGGAAGCAATCATTTGTTGATTAAGTCTACTGTTAAAGGATTAAATGAACATTCATTTCCTTTACTGTTCCCATAGCCTGAATCCCCTAATAGCCTAGACTGTGCCACATGCCTCTCAGCTTGCCTAGGATGAAGGCACATTGATCAACAGTCTCAGAAAAGCTGCCTTTAGTAGGTAAGTGGACCTGGGGCAAAGCAATCAATATACTGTCTCTGGAAGAGATAGAAGGAATGTAGGGTACAGAAGACAGATCACCTTGATCTGACAATGCTTCTCCCAAGAACTGGCAAATTCTCCAAGAACAGAACATAGATCTTCCCTGCAAAGAGGACACTTTCTTCACCTAAAGTGAAAAAGTAGAATAAGCTGCTCTCCCTATACAAAACACATTTGTATATATATATATATATATATATATATATATATATATATATATATATATATATATATATATATATATATATTTCATCCTATAAGAGTCATTCATTGTAAATTGTCACAATTTACTGAGTCCTTTTATTTGAAAAAAACTGAGATTTAAAAAAAAAAATTAAACTGACAAACTTCCATATAAATTGATGGCATATCTGCAGATATCTTTCAGAATAAATATTGAGTCATCAGATATAAAGGAGTGAATTTTTTTGCATGCATCTTGTTACATTTTGCCTTAAGTGAGTTAGCAGTCACAAAATAAAGACATACAAATTTGCTTGTACTGAAGGCAGAGGTGAGGGGTTACTCCTTTAGAGATGATTAGTAGACGCTTGAGGGGAAAGTAGAATTAATGCATCTAATTTCTGGAGTGGGTTCACGTGTCTGTCTGTCTGTCTGTCTGTGTGTGGTGTGCCTGCCTGCACAAGGCACAAGGGACCTTGGAGTCAAGAGGACATTAGTAGCCATTCTGTACACAGCATGCTCTGTCTTCCTTCTTTTTATCCTTCTTTCCTTCCTTCCTTCCTTCCTTTCTTCCTTCCTTCCTTCCTTTTTAACAAGAATCTCTCACTGGCCTGGAACACACCAAGCAGATTACCTGGCTAGCAAGCCCCAGGAAATCCATTGCTTCTGCTGCTCCATTGATGGGCTGACTAGTGTATGCTATCACACGAGGCTTCATTTCATTCATTCGTTCGTTCATTCATTCATTCATTCGTTTGTTTCCAACATTAGAATTGAAATCGTCTCTTTATGTTTTCATGGGAAGCACTATTTTTCTTTCTTTCTTTTTCTCTAGAGTACACTCAAAGTACATGGGAGATGAATAATCAGTTCAAGGTAGAGAAGATATACATTTGTAAGTTAATCTGGAACTCACGAATAACCAGTAGGAAAGACTCTGTGAATAGGATGCATTTATGACATTTAATACCTGCAAAACCATAAACCAGTTTTCCCAGTGTCTCTAACCGTAAGAACTTTTCTGGGTTACTTTTCTGTGGAAATGATAATATACCATGACCAAGGCAAATTATATAACAAAAATGTTTAATCAGGGGCTCACAACCATATGAAATTCCAGTTTCAGAGGACCTAAAGCTGTCTCCTGGCCTTTGTGGGCATTAGATATATAACACTCATGCAGGGAAAACACCTATATACATAAAATAAAGCAAACATTTAAGAAAGAATTACACAGTTGGACTGGAGAAATAGCTCAGTGGTTAAAAGTATGTATTGTCCTTGCAGAGGACCCACGTAAAAGTGTCATCACCCACAGCAGGAAGCTCACAATTGCTTGTAACTTCAGCTCCTGGGGATTCCTCTAACTGCAAGCACATGTAATACACAGACACACACACATGTGCACATAAGTAAACAAAAATAAGGATATGCTTTACAAAAAGGAATTAACACAGTAAAAAGAAATGGTGATAAGTTTCAGAGTACACACTCTGAAAACAGTTTCCACTCCTGTGTCTCATACTCATTTACAGAAGTAAAGACCTCCGTATGAGATGAAGAACAGGCGTATTCGTGCACATTGGGATTCACAGTCAAAACTGCATCATTTGTGTTGGTTCCCCAAACTTTTATTCTTAATACAGTACCATAGGGTCAGGTGATGCGTGCATACTCCATATGTTGAATCAGTAAAAAAAATAAAAATAAAATAAAATAAATAAGATCCTGAATTCAGAGAACACAAATAATTCATAATGGGCTGCCTATAGCTCTAAAAACAGGCATTTTGTGTGTTATATTGGATAGCAAACATGCATGACTTCATTCCAAAAGGAAAGGCTACCTTTCTCTTTCAAGACTCTTTGCCACTCAAGCATCCTAGAAAAAAATTTCAAGCCAAGGGACAGATGCTCTAATGACACGTGGCAACAAAAGTTACCCAGGAAGATGCATGCTGAAACTCAGAGCAGAGAAGTCACAGTGTAATGTCACATCTGCATAGCTTCATGCAATTCATTCTCTGTGGATTCACCTCAGGGTGTGTTGTTGTGTTTCTGTCTACCACACTTACCCTTCAAACTGGCTAGTTCAAGGATGGATCTGATTGAAAATGGGTAGGTAGGGCATCTGACGACTATGGAAAAATTTCCTCAGGCATTAGTTACTTATTCTGATGACCACACTTTTTAAGGGTTTGTTGGTTTTTCAAGCCTTTCTAGACTGTGTAATTCTGACGTCTGAGCCCTGGTTGCTGTTGTAGTGACATTTGCAGGAATCAGCAGCCTTTTGAAAGTGAAGATCCCGACTCAATCATTCACCAAGTGTTTGATAAATACCAGATTTAGTTTTCTAACCTGCTAAAAGAGAATTATAATAGCCCCATTTTGAGGGTTTTAAAGAGTAAATAATAGTTATAGCATATAACAGAGATAATAGCCATTTGAAATGATTGTAATAACTCTATGTGTATTTATTGAATGTTTAAAGAATTGGCATTATTATTATTATTATTATTATTATTATTATTATTATTATTATTATTATTATTATTATTATTATTATAAGCATCTTTGCTAGAGTGAATGTCTAGGTTTTGTTCCCATGGCTTTCTTCTGTCTTCTCTAACTCTGATCTCTATTAGTACATCCTCCAGTTTCGCCTGATGATTTTGTCACAGAGCACAGGGTTTTGCAGGCTTCTCAGAATTCCTTCCCATAACCTCTGGTCTATACTCTGGCCTCCTGCCTGGGATCTCATTACCTGTGTTTGGAGTAGGTGATGAATGCACATCATTAGTTCAGCCTCCGTCATTTCTGTTAACAAGTGCACGGTACCTCCTCCATAGCCATCATGTATTATCAGGTAGTTCTCAGGACTAGAAAGTCATCTCTCTTGTTTGTTTCTCTTCTCCCTTATCACCAACCTCACATATGCACTCATGCATTCACGCATGCACATGCTTATGCACTCGTATGCATGATGCACACACATATGGGGGTGGGGGTAGAGAAGCAAGATCAAAGGAGAGCTAGAGAAAGAAAATTTATTTCCATGCAACATCTACACATACTAGACAAAACATTCAGTTTGTTCTCTCTTTCATCTATGTAAAATAACAGTTACAATACCTCTGAGTCTTTCCTCTCCATGAGATAGCCCCCTTTCCTTTTCCTCAATAAGACATCCCCTTCCTTGTCTTACTCTTTGTTTACCCTCGAGTTTATCTTTCCACTCTTAAAAACAGCATTCAGAATTGAGCACTGACCATCGTGTGGTGTGGAAAGTGTGATTGCCCATGGCTATCTGCAGACTAGGATGGCCCCTGGGAAAGGAATGGCAAATGAAAATGGTCTCTTAGAAATCATTTTATTCTTCTGGAACCCATAGAATGACCTCCTATGCACTGGAGCTCAGTCTTCGAAGGCAGAAAGGCTGCAGGTAACAGCTTGAATTGCATCGCTTTATTTTTTCTTTTCAAAGAATTCTCTCTGTTATAAATCAGGCAGCCTGAGGCGGCTCTCTCCAGCCTCCTTGACTGGAGTTAAAATCAAGATGTCTGGGTTTTTGCCCTCAACCCAGATCTAACTGTGTGACATTTGTCACATCACTAAAACTTTGTGGACCACAGTTTCATTATTTGGTAAGTAAAAACTTGTATGCCGGTAATCTGGGAGATGGACTGTTACTATCAAATGTGACAACTTAGGTTATAAAGACACTTTTGAAAATTGCAATGGGCCATAATAATAAAAGGATTCACCATCTTAAAAATATACTTCTAGTTTTTATTGGATAGAAACCTGCAACTCTAGTGCTGTATCTTGCTGTTGTTGACTATATACACCAGGTATCCATGGTAACAGTACCCTGCGACATGGTGATCACTCCTATGAGACTGGTGTTTGCTATTTTGCCTAATTCTAATGAGATTTCCTCTTGCTTAACCTCTTGGTAACACTGAAATACCTATTTATTCTACTTAAAAAACTGCTCTCCTGGCTCCTGTGAAAATAATCTTATTGATATCTTCAGAGAGCTCACCTTAGTCCTTGTGTGATTTGTCAGCACTTCCTATGCAGCTGTAATTTTGCAGGACTTATTCCTGGGCCAGCATACACTGTACTTGATGCCTACATACTCTCCCCACATCTTACAGCTTCAAGTAACTTCTCCTTGTAAAGGACTTCCCAATATCCCCTAATTGTATGTAGCCTTCAGAGTCACTAAACAACAGCTCTTGAGAGCTCTCTGGGAATTCCATGATAAGCATGGCTTATGACCAATGTATGAAAAGATTTTTCCAGGGATGTGAAGTATTGACGTCAAATACAACTCTCACCTTAAAAGGAATAATTATTCATGATCCAAATGTTTGGGATCATGGTTTGGAAATGTGGTATTTGGACTAAGTAGAATTAGTCACATTCTCAATGTGTTCTGGGTCTGTAGATACTGATATTTGATTGAAAATAGTAATATCTCCTATTCCCTTTGAAGAGAGAAAGTTGTGTTTTTGTATTAGAACTTAATATACCTGGAATATATTATGTCGTATTTTGAGGATGATTGACTTCAGCCATCTATGCATTCAGACAGAAATTGTAGATCAGTTTTCATACCTTCTTTCCACTTGTATTTAGTTCATTATCTGAAGCTAAGCTATGAGCCTCCCTTGCCTGGATAGTGATGTGGCTCCTACCATCTTCCCACCATGTATCTGGACCCATCCCTCTTCCTGTTAATCCAAAGAAGCCAAATGGAACATTATAGAAGAAGGAAAAAATGGTTCAATATGCTCCTTTTAATTTTATCTGATAGCCATGACATGTTCTTACATTCTGTGTTCTGTTAAAGCTCAGTCTTCCAGTCTCACTTTACACTGATGTCGTTTTTATTCTCTTGATAGAGGCTGTCATCTTTCATATATCACCTTCCCTCATCCTACTGGATCTACTCATATACTGTTCTTTCTGTTTCAAAATTTCCTTCATACATAAGCATGGGTGCATGAGAACACACACATACACACACACACACACACACACACACACAGAGAGAGAGAGAGAGAGAGAGGAGGAGAGGAGAGAGAGAGAGAGAGAGAGAGAGAGAGAGAGAGAGAGAGAGAGAGAGAGAGAGAGGGAGGGAGATTCACAGATAAAACACAGGCTCACATATTCTAACTCACTTCTGTGACTAGGACACAATCTTTTCATCCACTGCACAAATATTTTACCTCTAGAAAATTTTTCTTTTTCCTCTTCGAATAAATCGGCACTCCATGACATTTCATTCTTTTATTTTTAGTAGCACTTATCACAGCTTGTAAATATCAAATAAAGTGATTGTGTTTTGTTTTTCTCCACCAAGTCTTAAGTTCCATGTGGGTACAGACCCTTTCTACTTTGACTCATTATTATTTCCTAAATGCGGGGCACGGAGGAGGCCTTTAATAAGTACTTGTTCAGTCAAGAAACTTTTGTGTTCACAGAAGAGGAACTTGAGATGAAGGGGGCCCGAGGAACTTCTGTAGGGTCACACAGATCATAATGGTAGAGTGAATCTTGCAGTTGCAGAGAAAACAGTTTATGAACCGCCTCAGTACATTCAATGAAGCAGATATATCTTTTCTGGAAATATTTTTTATTAATTAATTTATATTACATCTCAATTGTTATCCCATCCCTTGTATCCTCCCATTCCTCCCTCCCTCCCACTTTCACCCCTATTCCCCTCCCCTATGACTGTGACTGAGGGAGACCTCCTCCCCCTGTATATGATCATAGGGTATAAAGTCTCTTCTTGGTAGCTGAAGCAGACATATCTTGAACGACTGCATGTGTGTGCTGTTTTCCATATTAAGTTAACCACACACTTGTATATGCCTCTGCCTGGACTGGTTTGCTCAAAGTTTTCCTGTGGAGCAGTTTTTCATCCTCACATGGCAATGTTAAGGCTTTATTCAGAAATCCGCGACCCTTCCTGGGGTCTGCCAAAGCTCTTGACACTAGTAAAGTAAATGAATCCTGATTACAGAGGAATAGACACACATGGGATTGGGGACAAGGTTAAAGCCCCAACTTCAGATATGAAGACAGATGTACAGTAGCCAAAGCCACACCCAGGAGCCATCTTTTCACACCTCCAAAACACCCCTGGAAGGCACACCCCAGAGACTGCCTCTGCCTCTGCCTCTGCCTCTGCCTCTGGAGTGTTGAGAATAAAGGCTGGAGCTGACACAGCCTGGCTTTTTTCCTCCAAAATTTTGAGGCTGGAAGAAGACAGTGGGTTATCTTATCTCTCCTCGGCTTATCTGATCACATTCTACCACTTAAAACTATGCCAAGCCTTTACCTTCTTGATGGAGTCTGTAACTATACTAATACATTCCTTTCTCTTCTACTCTGTTTTTCTCCAGTTAGTACCATTACCACCCTCTGATCTGGTGAGGGGGAGGACTACTGGTGTCAGACCTTAAGATCAGGAAACATTAGTTCTTTGTACCTTTCCTCCCAACTGCCCCTTTGTATCCTCAAGGCCACAGATTCCTTTCTGTTTCTCAGAAATCAGAGGTGGCGTCATTGCAAGTTCGTGCTGAGGGCTGTGCATCAACAATAGGGCAATTCGCCTTTCTTCTTCCTCTGAAACTTACAAGGAGTGACTTCAGCACTGCCACAGGGGACAGAAGTCTCCTCAGTGCCTCTGCCATGATGCCGCCCATTCTGTTAGAAACTCTTCTAACAATTCCTCTGCCAGTGAGCACAGGTCACATCAGTATCTTGGCTGAACCCCAAACCATAAACATTCTTCCTTTCTGCTTTGGTCCATTCTTCCTTCTCTCTGCTTCCTCCTCTCTGTATCTTCTTTTCCATGTTTTTAAGAGTAGAGAGGGATGCTAAAATATTGAGATTTCTCCAGGATAGCAGGTCCTTAGCACCAGGAGATGGAATCTGGAGGCAAACAACCAGAAGAAAAAGCATCTTTCGGAAAATGTTCTAACTTGTCTCACAGCTAAATCTACATATGTATATTTCCTAGTATGTCTGTCACCTTTCCATAAATTATAACACTGCTTCAGGTAAAGCAAAAAGAAGATGAGAAATATTTTCTTCCTATTCCTGGCTTAAAGTGTAAATAAACCTGTTTTCCCCCATGAATATATTGCAGGCTTTTTTTTGGTAAACAACCAGTCAATTTTTGATTCCGGTGTTCTGTCATCAGATATTTGCCAGATGATACCGGGGAACTCTGCATACTCTCTTGGTGTTCTTATCTCATTAATAAAATAATTTAAGAACAGACTCAAATGCAAACTTGAAGACTTTTTTTTTTATTAGAGTTTAAAAGTCAGGGTAGGCAAGCTGTATGTATATCTTGGCAGCTGCCTGGAGAGGGAGAATGAAGATGGAAGGAGAATTTTAAAAAGCCATGTTCTTTGAGTTACACAGGCATTAGGGGTCAAACCCAGGATGGATAAGCAACTAAGTGGTGGGAGGTTAACTTTAGAGAAAGAACAAGGAAACCCAGAGTACCAGAGAAAGCGAATATATGTTCCAGCCAACATTTAAAACAAAGACAGAAATATATATGTATATATGTATATATATGTATATATATATACGCATATATATACATAATGCTACAACTTGATAGGTACAGCTCTGAAATGTGGACAGACTCAACAGAACCTCCTGAAGGCTTGCAGGAACTGTGACAGGTGTGAGAATTCTGAAAAAGGAAGGTACAATATCTCAATAAAGGGACAATTATCCGGCCTATCTCTCAATTATGCCATGAGGCAAGGCAATCTTTCTAGGGGTGGTCCTGCTACCTGAACGGTGGTCCTTTGGCCAAGTAACCAATGTCCCCTGATGGAATGTTAAGTCTCTGCCAGTCCACAGATTCTATCCTCCTGTCCAAAAGGACATAGTTTTACCTTAATGAGCTTTAACCATCAAGGTGTCAACTCCAGCAATCCTTTCCTTCCTCGCTCGCTCCCTCCCACTTTCTCCTCCTCTCTCTCTCCCTCCCTTATCACTTTGTATATTCTATATTGTCTCAGACTGCATCCTGAATTACTGCCTAATAATTTACTTGACTTTTATCTCCCCGGTGTGCTCCCACCCTAAGAATGTCTATGGGTACATTAAATGAAAGTGAAAGAACTGTGAGTTGTATTTTATTATGTCCCTTATCTCAAATTCCATTTGAGCTAACTGCATTTTCAAATCATGTGCACTAAATGATGGCATGCAACTCCCTTGTATAGCAAAGGGAAAAAAGTGTGATGCCTTAGATGGGACACCTCTGCTGCTCAGATGGGAGGGTTCAGCTTCATGAACAAGTTACGTCATCTCCTCTGTCTCCTGTTTCCTTATTCTTTAAAAATAGATACATATCTGAGATTTAATTTCATTCATACCCACCTCATTTTTCCCTTGGGAACAATTCCACCAGTATACTGCATATCCAACCCACTATACATTTTCAGATACAATTTTATGTTTAATTTAATAAGTGTAGACAAGATGTTTTTTTAACAAGATGTTTTTGATATTTTGAAAAAAATTGCCAGTCGTTCTTCCTCATCTTTGCAGCCATGTTAAATTCTTAATCTTAACACTCGTGTGAATTTGGAGAGTATATTTAGGTAGCGCTGCCAGAAGAATTCTTAGGAGAAATGCTTTGAGTCTGTCACAATCTCTTTCTGTATTATACACATAAAAATGAAAAAGTCACTGGAGGCAAAACTGCAGTCAAGCTAGGTTCCTTCCTTTGGAGGTGGATTAAGAAAGTGGTTTTTTGCCTACTTGCTGTGGATTTGTGAGGAACTCATCTTATATTGATTGAACTTGAAAGCTGTACCGGTCCGTGGTTCAGCATGCTTGCCACCTGATGAATATTCTCAGCTTACACTTCAGACTTGCTTGGTTTGTCTTTGCCATGCTAGGTCTGATTATTCATGTCCCACCACTGTGTTCACTGTTATCAGGAGACCTACTGTGTGCAGACTGTATTCTTTGGATGTGTCTAGTTATCTCCCCCAAAAGTCATTTCCTTTCTAGAGTTTTTTTTCTTTCTGTGTTAAAACTAAAGTATCTGACTATTTAAAGCATCCATTCTTAATTTTTGTCTCTGTATTTCTTTTCAAATTCTGATAGGTTTTTTCCCTTTAGTTTTGTTTTATGTTGGCTTGCTTTTGTCCAGAGCAAACATCTCAAAACTTGTTGAAAAGAAAATAAGCTATTTTTTTTTTTTTTTTATTTTACAGTGGTGGTAAATCAATTTCTGGAAGAGAAATGCCCAGAGCATCAGCAAATCCTTATTCTTCAAGTGTAGAAATGATTTCATATTTCCCATGTCAGCTTTGCTGTGTGATTTTTGAAATATCTCCATAATCAGTGATCCATACCACCCCATAGCTAGCTTATATACACAGTCTTGTTGCAAATGGAAGAATTAAGTTTGACTTAATTTTGTAGAACATGCTGAGAACGCAATCCGTGTTCAAGAGCAAATGGACTGAAAGTAGAAAAAGCAGTAACAGAAATGCAGACAAAAACGAATATCTTGCGTTAGACAAGAAGACAGGCTGGGTCTGGCTTTTGTGTGTATAGCTCTATGGGACTATGTTCCTAAACTACCTGTCCAGCCATCTTCACACTGTCATCATATGACAGTGTGACCCAGAAACAGTCCTTTACGTTTCTTCTTCTGCAGTATTGGTGATGTCTCGTTATTGTTCTCAGTTAGAAACTGATGGGTGGGTGGGTCCCTAGGAAGAGACGTACTCTCTCCCACAAGTGGATTTTATTTTTCTCATTCAGATTGATTTTTGACTTTCCAATTCAGAGTGCCAGTGAGAGAGTATGTGTCTGCCAGCGGTACCAGGCAGATGAGTTTTGCTCTTAGTTTTATTAACAAAAGAATTTAAAATTGGACTCAGAGAAACCTGGAGGACAATTTTGAGTTAAAAAGAGCTCCAGGAGAGGCAAACTGTCAATGTAGGCAGCTGCATGGGGAAGGATAGAGAAGAGGAGTGGAAAGCCATGCCAGTTTTACAGAAAACAGGCATAGAGGGCAACAGCATGGTGGACAAGCAGGATTGTGGTGGGAAATAGAGATTTAGAGAAAGTGTAAGGGAGCCCAAAGTGCTAGGTAGAGAATTCTTAGAACAGAAATAGAAAGAAAAAATGAAAAGTTATCTTAAAGCAGACTTCATAAGCCACAGGGTTGCAGTCCTGGAAGCTACTGTGCTACTTGGGGCAGGCATTTTGAGGGAAAAAAACTATGTTATGCACAGAAGCCAGAGAACAACTGGGGGTCTGGGGGAAGGTGCTTACCTGAAGGGTGTGGCATTGCTGTGACTATTATCTTCTGACCTGGCCATAGCCCATGCATGCTGCATGGCACTGTTCCATTGCTAACGGTCATCATCTACCAGTGACATTATACCTAGGGAGTTTTCCTTTTTTTTTTTTTTTTTCTTGGTTGATTTTCCTAGGACAACGACCATCTTGTTTTGTAAGTTATTTGGAGAAAAGAACTTAGAAACCCCCAACTTTTAGCATATCAGCTCCAGCTGGCAATGCATCAAACTCCTAACTGCTCCAAGAAGAAGCCAGAGAAGGTAATGGCCCTCATTCTTATGTAGATTCTCCTTATTGCTGAAGTTGAGCTTGCCCCAGTCTTTGCTTTCAGGCAGATTCAATTCAAACGATTATTCTAAGAGAACTCTTCTTTAAAATGGTTTGAAAAGGTAATCCCACTATCTATAAGATCTGAGCCTCAGGAAGCTTTAAGAGAAAGCAGCCTTGATATTTCTTCTGCATTGATACACCTCTTCCTGTATCTCTGGTGCAGTTCCTTTTTGATGCTTTCTGCACCTCTGGGAGATTTTAGGAGGGTTTGAACTAACCTCTTATCTTAATCTTCTAATAGAAAGGAGACATGCTTTATGTTTCAGAAGACAGCATTCGAAAGCAGCTCAGAAGGCAGGGATTTGAGACCTATTGGAGAGTGGTAGAGTTCTGTGGCTCCATTTCACATGCAGTGGCAGACTGCTGAGTCCTGGCCCATTTTTCTGAGTGAAGACATCTGTACCTCAGGTGTCCTCACTCTTGGTTATGTCATTGTGGCTTCTCCTTGAATTCCTCCTGCTTTGCTTGGGAGAGAGTGGGAAAGGGGTAACTTTGAGGACAAGGACTTTCAGTAGTCTTCACTGAAAATTGCCATGCCATCAGAGTGTAGTGTGCAAACATATTTATAAATGTGTGTGTGGGCATGAGCATGAGTGTTTGTGTGTCTGCACAGATAAGTGTGTGCACATGGGAATGTGTGTTTGTATGTTTTTAAGTATGAGAACTTATGAATTTGTGTGCATCTGTGTGTGTGTTTATAAATGTGTGAGTGTCCTGTGAAAGTGTATTGCATGCATGTGTAAATGTGGGAGGCATGAATGTGTGATCATGTGTGCACAGGAAAGTGTGTGTGTAGGTGTGTGTGTGTGTGTGTGTGTGTGTGTGCATGTTGGGGAGTATGTTTGTTGCTGTGTGTGTATAAAATGTATGTTTTTATGCATGTGAGAGTGAATGTATGTATGTATGTACGTATGTATGTATGTATGAGTAAAAGTGTGTTTGTATTTATGTGCATATGCATACATATGGGCATGTGAGTGTATTCCTGTATGTATGTGTTTGTGCATGTGAGTATATATGTGTGTATGTATGTGTGTGAATGAGACTGAGTGTGTATGAGTGCATTTAATGTTCAAGACTGTCTGAGATTTCTTTGGGTTCTATAGTTCCTGGAATTATAGAAATGAGAAATCCATTTGCCCAGGAAGCTTGTCCCAAGGCAGGTGGCCATTCTTACTCCTTTTGATCAACAAGGTGTAATACAATCAATAATTTTTGTTTTGGTTATGCTATCTTAACAGAGTATGGGGCATTGGCTAGAGGCAGGCCAATTCACCTTGAGGAGGTCCACTCTAGGCAATTCTTAGACTTTGGACATTCTAGAACCACTGTGTAGTAGCTTTCACTCTCTGGGGTTGAGTATTGGACACTAAGACAGTGCCTGTGCCATAAGCAGGGTAAGTATTCACTGTGGCACATGTACAGGATGTCATGGAAACCCAGATAAGCTCACTCACTTCCTGCTTGCCAAGCTTTAGCTACCCATTAAAACTCCACAGTGACATTGTCCTGACCCTGTTACACAGACTACCACATATACCTGCCAGGCAGGATTCTCTCATTTAGAGTTGCTAACAACAGAATGCGCTCCAATTTTAATCTGTTCAAGAGTCATTACCTTGTGCCCTGTCATTAAGAGTCCTACAGAGCAGCAGAGCACAGTTAAGATGCCTTCATTATCAGAAGCAGAAAGTTCAAGTCAAAGAGTAGTGGCATCTCTACTTTTCAACATAGAATATGAACAGTGTCAACTTCAGGGACACCTGTGAGATAACTAAATCCTCTTTTTCTCTGTGGCTCTCAGCAATCGGTGGCAATCAGGCTTATCCCTGCTCTACTTTACTTCTTAGCATGGGAAACTATGGCTTTTAGACTGAGCCACTCTGGGACATTCCATGCCACAAAGCAGCAGTTGACTACATTTCATTAAAACACATACTTTGCATATAAATGCATACAATTAAAGATGATCACACCCTGGATACCCCATCCCAACATGTTCTATTTGCAACTTCATGTCATTGTCCCTCTTCCTCCTCATTCCTCTTGTAGTAATCCACTAAGTGTAATTATTGCTGTCCGTATGTGCCTATGTATTAGGCTGCTCACTGGAGCATAGGGTACCTAACAGTGTGACCCTGCCCAAATAAGGATGATTCTCCTTCTCCCATCAACTGTCCATCTTCAACCACTGTTCTGCTATGAGTGGGGCCTGTTGAACTCCTCACCAATCCAGGCAGGGATTTTGGATGGCTTGGTCTTGTGACGATAATCACAGATAGTGAGTTCATGTATACAATAGCTGCGACATGTTCACGAGATGGCATTTTCCAGAACACTTCATTTTCTGTCTCTTCTTTCTACTTCCTCTTTCTGGAAATTTCCAGAGCCTGAGTGCAGCAGGGGATTCATAGGAATATCCCATTTAGAGCTGAGCACTCACTAGGAGGCTGATTTGCTTGGGAGTGGACATGAAGAGGAAGGTGATCCTGCATCCCGTTGTGCAAGAATTTGCCACCACTTGTCGACACTACGTATGAAGCTCAGAATAATAAAGTGCTTGCTTATTTCTCTAAGTGAAATGCATCACCCATAGTGGCAGGTGATGACACTGACATGTTTGAAGGAAAAATAAATATCTCAGAAACTGTAGACTCAAGGAGTCAGTCCAAACTTCCATACCAGTAATTCTGCCCTGAAGCAATGATATCTATACTCAAAGCTTTCCAATTGCATAATGTAGAAAGGAAGTAAGTCCATAAATTGCTCTATCTGGTGAGTACTTGGGGACAACTTATAGTTAATTAATCAAAGTCACGGAAGTGCTTTTATTATTTTTTTCAAACATCAGCGGTTTTGGTCCTTTAGTTTCTTGAGTGAGGAGAAAACATGGCCAAGACTGGGATCTAATTAATTGTTTTGTGCACAAACACTAATTACAAGGAGACAAAGTTTAATACTAGTGGTACTTGTATGTTTAGAACCCAGATAGGTTCATTAAAGGAATTAATTTCTCAGGGAGGAAGGTGATGAAATAAAAGTGATTGGATTTAAACAGGGAAATCCATCAGAATAAAACATATACCTGTTTTCCTACCTTTCTGATGAGACTGTGCTGTGATTCATATAGCCCACCTTTGCAGGGATATTAGAATTTTGACAAACATGTGGTTGAATGCTTTGCCCTTTGGATGAAGGTCGAGGGCATTATTTAAGCTGAACGTGGAACAGTTGATTTACCACAGGCTTCATCTACTATATATTGGCTTCAGTGTCTAACGCAGGTGGATCCAGATGCATTTGAAAATCATTCTCCTACAGGGGTCACAGTGGCTATGTCTAGAATTTCAGCATGTGGGAAGCTAGGGCAGAAAGATCACCATGATCTTGAACTATATAGTGAGTTTTAAGTTAGCCTAGGCTTCAGTGTGCGACCTCTCTTAAAAAAGACTACAAAGATTAAGTAAAGAAAGAAAAAGAAAGGAGTAAAGGAAGACAAGTTGTTTATTTGTCCTAAATATTGCTGACTTTTGACTTAAACACAATCTAAGACCTAAGAGATCCACATTATAAATCATAATTTATTGTACATAAATGAATCAAAAATATTGAGGCTGGGCATGAAGCTCAGTTTGTGCAGTGCTGTTTAACATGCAGGAAACTCTGGGCTTGATCCTCCATACCGTATAAAGTTAGCATTGTGGTATACACTGATGATCCTAGTATTCAATACATAGAGGACCAAGAGTTCAAATAACTCTTGGCTACCTGAGATCCTGTCTTGAAAGAAAAGAAGAAAATATTTGTTTAATTAGTCAATAAAGAAATGATACTGAGCATTTATTCATCAGTAAACAACTGAGTCAATGTTGGGGAACACAGGTATATATTTTATGAAAGGACAGAAAGGAAGTCACACAGGTCTTGTTATAACAACACAACATTACAGCTACTGGAGACATTAGTGAATATGGGTGAGGGGTCACTCCCTCCACAAAAATACTTGCCAATTTCTCCTCATGTGTCAAGGGACACAAGATTGCGTCTGAAAATGAGCCGTTGGGGCCTGGAGTGATGGCTCAGTGGTTAAGAGCACCAGCTCCTCTTCCACCATACCAGAGTTCGATTCCTAGCACCCACAAGGTGATTAACAAGTATATGTAAATCAGGGCATCTGATGCCCTATTCTGGACTCCGTAGGAACCAGACATGCAAACAGTGCACAGACATACATGCAGATAAACACCCACATCTATATAAAATAAAATAAAAGTTAAATTATTAGAAATGAGCCGATACATAGACTTAGGTTGGAGTTCAGGTAGAGTGCAGGTGACAGACTTATGGGGAGCCAGGAGCTGGGTATGCAGCTTTAAGTGTTATTTTTATTTCCTCAGATGAGGAGATGAGATTAGAGATCTATCCAAGCTGTGTAAATACATGACTTGGACTTAGCTCTTAGTGTTTCTTTGTTTTAACTCTCTTTAGGCCTAGGTCTGGGAATGTCTAGCCTCCATACAACCTAATCTTCTGCAAACTGAAACCTTGAAGGCTTCACCTTCCAGCCTCTATTTGCTAACCTAAGCCTAGAATATTTAAGACTCCAAGACTTATTGCTGAATAAACTCACCCTTTCTAGCTTTTTTTGAACTCTGGCTGGCTGGTTCAATTCAGCTGTTTTGGTCCAAATTCTTCTCCAAGCTAACTGATTCAATCTATCTTCTCTCAGTTTCTGACCTGCTCGGCTTGACCTCATACTAACTTTGGTGATATCATCTAATCTTCTGGATCCTTCTTAGTTTTTCTGTCTTCACCTGTGGCTAACTTGTTCTCTCTGTAAACTGTCTCTGTAAAACATCTTGGTAAAACTGCCACATACCACTACCACCACCACCACCACCACCACCACCACCTCACCACCACCACCACCTCACCACCACCACCACCACCACCTCACCACCACCACAACCACACCACCACCACCATTGCCACCACCACCATCACCACCGCCACTACCACCACCACCACCACCATCACACCACCACCATCACTACCACCACCACTACCGTCACCACCACCACCATCATACCACCACCATCACCACCGCCACTACCACCACCACCACTACCATCACACCACCACCATCACTACCACCACCACTACCGTCACCACCACCACCATCATACCACCACCATCACCACTGTCACTACCACCACCACCACCACCACCATCACACCACCACCATCACCACCATCACTACCACCACCACCACCACCATCGCACCACCACCACTACCATCACACCCCCACCATCACCACCATCACTACCGCCACCATCACCACCACCACCACCTTTTCTTTTCCTGCTCTCCTCTTAAGTAACATCTCCTTCCTCTTCTCTTGATAATTGGGCATATCCTATCTCTGACTCATTCTGTCAAATCTTTCTCTGATTCATCACTTTGTTTGCCTCTCAATTAGACATCACTTTCAAGCAACCTAACCTTACCGTCATTGTTAATGATTAAAGGTTTGCACTAAGGGCACATCTTTGAGATGCTCCTAGAGAAAACCACTCAAGGGATGGCTTCAGGGCTCTGAGCTCCTACTGAGGTTCCGGGTTCTGGTTACTCCAGGTTCCAGCAGAAGAAATACTGCTGGTAATGCCAGGAAAATCGTTTCTCAGAACTGATATCCTTATGTTTTTGTTATTCTTTAATCCTCTTTTCCTATTGTTTCAGTTAGTCGGGTTATAAGGGACATATGCTTGGTTAATAAGTTTGTAATAAAATATACTGGTTAAGAAAATTGAAACTACAGAACATCTGTATTCCAGCCAGATGATACTGTAATCGAGGGCATGCTTGAATTCCAGATGGATGACATAGATCCAGAATGTCTTAGGATGTGATCCCTTGCCAGGACACCCATGTTGCTGGATTAAAATTCCTCTACGTATAGCAACTGTAAAACATCAGGAGAACTAAAACATGGGTGAAAAAGAGGCAAGTTGTAGATTGTCAATTTGTACTACAAAGTTTAAGTTGTGTGTGTGTGTGTGTATCCACATATATATGGGAGGAGGCAAAGGATCATCATTGGTGTTGTTTCTCAGTAACTGTCTACATTTTTCTTTGTTACTTTGATTAAAGGTCTCTTGTTGGCCATGAACTCAGCTAGCATTCTAGGCTGTATGGCTGAAGCAGGCGTCAGAACAGAATCCACCTGTCTCTTCTCTGTCACCACTGGCATTGCAAGCACAATCACCATGCCTGACCTTTTTAAACAAGGATTCTGGGAATCAAATTTAGGTCCTCCTGCTGGCAGGAAAAGCATTTCACTGTCTGGGCCATTTTTCCCAGTCCTAGGAAGTTGCTCATTCTTTCTAAGCATTAAAAAGAGGCTATGGAGTTTCTTTTTCCATGAGTGCAAGGAATTGGAATCTTCTGTTACTAGTTTGCTTTCTGACCAATCCATACAGGCAATTACAGAATAACAACAGCAAAGAAGCCTATGGAAATTGTTTTGTTGTTGTTGTTAACTTCTTTCTGCAACTACAGCTAAGTTGAGCTTAGTTTTACATAAGTGGTTGGTGACTATATCAGACTGTCAGAGGACATTTCCATGGAATGTACAATTCCAATGTCTAGCTTCTCTGCTTGCTTCATTCCTCAAACTTAACAAGTTGGGAAATTGAGACTGCTCATGTTGAAGTGTGTGTTACCTGAAATTAAGCCACTGTGTACTAGTCTTTGCTCCAGTGGCCACTTAAAGACATACAGAGACTGAGAGCCAGAAGGAAATGGAAAACAATTTCTTTCACTTTACTCAGGGAAATAACATTACAGAGCTGCCATGGTAGCTCAGTGGCTAAAGGCACCGACTTTGTCAAGCTTTATGTCCTAAATTTGATAGCCAGAGACCACAAGGTAGGAAGAGAAAATTCACTTCTATAAGCTGTACTCTGCCTTGCATATTCATTCTATGCATGTACCCCAACACAAGTTACATACATACATACATACATACATACATACATACATACATACATACATACATAGATACATGTAAAAGCAAGAAAAGATGTTAATTGTCAGCCAATTATCTGAAACTTCTCTTCTGGAAGTCTTACCCAATGGTGTTTGAACCCTCCATACTCTCTTAATCTCTCTCAGGTTTTCCAGGCCGTGCTGACATGAACAATCCAAATGTCTTACTTTCTCCTATAACATCTCTTTAGATGGAAAAGAAAATAAAAGTGCTCTTCTAAAATTCAATTATAGTGTGTGCTTGTAGATCCACCTTTAACCTTTTATTTCCCAGATCGAGTAGGTCCAGGGGCTGCATGGGCAAAGGCTGGATTTATCTAATAGCATGTGGAAGAGGAATAGCCGGTCCCTGATTATTTCTCTGTTACTCTGTGTCTGGGAGTATTTGTGGCAGAAATATATTCTAGATAAGCTTAGATCAGCATATTATGCAATGTGTTTGATGTAAGCCATATTGGAATGAAAATGAAAACATGTAGAAAATATTAACTATGAACTTTCTAGCCTATAAAAGTTACTAACAAACACACAAACAAAATAGAAAATATGGTGAAGAAAATTAGAGTGGTTCTCTTAACTTGGGAACACATCAAGTCTTTTTTTTTCTCACTGTGACATTTCCCCATATAGTTGAAAGTTTCATTCAATGTAATTAGACCCTCCTGTCATTTGACAGACAGCAGGAAAGGAAGAAGGACAGTTGATTAATTTACATATATTATGATCCTTTATATAGAAACTATAGTGACTTAACAGTGTGAGATAAACTAGGTAAAAGGTTTTTAGACAAAAAAATTATCAAATCAGTAATTAAAAGCTAAAATTTACATTTGTTTGTTTATTTTGTGTTCATCCATGTGTTTCTGTCTGTCTAAGTGTGTGTTAACACATGTGCACATCACAACACACATGTGAATGTCAGAGGACAGCATAGAAGGGTCAGTTCTCTGCTATCATGTCAATCCAAGGAGATGAAACTCAGGTTGTCATTCTTGATGACTATTGCCTTTTATCTGCTAAGTAGAGTCAATTACTGGTTAGAGAATATAATTGAAAGAAGACAATACTTAGAAAAATAAAAATAAAGTTACTTAGATATTATCTGTAATGTCTGACATTTTATGAATAAAATTAAACTGCATTATTAAAGAACATGCGAGAAGCCAAAATAAGAAACAGAAAAATTTTTATTGTGGATATGAGGACTTAAAAGGGAAAATATAACAAAAAAGGGAAATATGTCCGTTCTCCATGTTAATCAATAATACTATGCCACTCTAAGTGTCACTTGAAAAGGTGGGTAGGTGACATTAGACAATCTCTTTTAAACATGCTAGTTGCAAGTGTAAAATTTGAAAAGAGGAAGGATAAGAAGTCTCAAAAAGGGCAATATCTTAGCTAGCTTCAGTTACCAGCTTGACACACTTAGCCTAGGGTCACCCGAGCCTGTCTCAATTGAAATATTGTTCAAATCAGATCGGCCTGTCTGTGCAGGACTGTCTTGACTAATGACTGATGCGCCCCGCCTACTGTGGGTAGTACCATCCATAAGCAGGTGGGCCTGGCCTGTATAAGAAAGCAAGCTTAGAATAAGCCATAAAGAAAGCCAGAGAGCAAGGTAGCTGAAATAATCCACTCCAGGAAGATGCAGATCAACACACTAAACAAGCCAGTATAGATTATGAGTCCTATAATTTGGGCTGGTGATCAAGAGAAGGCTTATGCCTCAGAATCTCTTGATTCTGCTCAGCAGTAGAGTGTTTTTAAAAAAACAGGCACAAAAATCACAATTAGATTAACGTTAGGTGAGGGTTAGAATAACACTGCAATATTTGTTTTTAGAATAACATACTGGCAATTTCAGACATAGCATGACAATTATTTTGACTCATACTTTCTTCTATTGTTTTAGTTTATATTTAGTTTATATAAACATTAACTATTTTAGTTAATTCATCTGGACCTTGGTCAGGGTCCAGCGAATCCCAAATATAATCCAAGGCACATGTGACTGTCGGTGGAGAGGGTTGTGAGCATGAGAACTGTCTAAGCAAACACAAAATGGAGTTGGGATAGAAAACCTTACCTTAGTCACTTCAAGCAACATTTCTCCATACTTTCTTTTCCAAGTTCTATTTATGTTCTTGCTTTGAATTCCCTCAGTGATAGATTGTGACCTCAAAGTGTAACCCTAGTGAACTCTTTCCTCTTTATATTGGTTTTGGCCAGTACACAGTTACAGCAACCCACAAGCAAACTAGAACAATCAATATTACGACATATTGAATCATATTACAAAGACAGCATAATTAAGACAGTGTAGAAATGGGTCATGGAGAGACAAAAAGATAAACAGTCTGGAGAAACCAGAAACACACAAAGCAAAATGGTCCTATTAAACAGCAAAGACAGCATGGACCTTCAGGAACGGGATTGGGTGATAAGTGGTTTGGAGATATTGTTTACAATCCAGAAAAAGACAAACGTATACTCAAACCAAGGACAATAATAACAATTTTCTTATATCTTGGAATTAAATCTAAAAAAAATTAAGTGATGAAAGTGAAGAAAGGAAAAAAGAGTTTCCTAAACACCAGAGCAAAAACTATTCATATAATTTTTAGATTTGACCATGCTACAGTTAAATAGCAAACAGATATAAAGGGAGAGGAGAAATTTTCACACATATAAATTAATTAAAAGTCATTTCTCAACTATATAGGAAGTATGCAAATCAGCAAAGTAAGATGATAACTGAAAAAAAAAAAAAAGATCTAGAAAAGTAAGAATAGACAATATCCAAAGACAGGAACCAAGGGATAAGTTAGCAACTAAAGAGATTCACAGTCTCATAATGATCAGATATGTGCAAATTATAATAATGCTAACCACCATATACCATTTGATTATCACAGACTGAGAGTCATGAGATCTTATCCTCTAGACAATGACTGATGCAACCTTTGTAATCATGAACTCACCACAAGTGTCTTGGCTTACATCTCCCCTGGTTAAGGCACAGCATGGATGGTGGAGGAAAGCCTGCACTACTCCTCACCCTTTGCCACTCACTTTTGGCTATTGCTAGGTTCTGAGATAGGGGGTAATAAATGTCTTTAGTTGAATACCCAGTATTGATCCCACTAAGCTCCAAAAGACAGATCTAAATCCATGATCACACAGACTGCCCAGGATAAGTTAATCATAAAATATAGTGGGTATGTCCAGAGCTGGATTTATGAGGAGGAGGCAGATTGGACCAAGGAGGGGTGAGATTGAGCTGTGTGTATTATGCACATATGTGAATCTGTCCAAGAACAAAATTAATTAGTAAAAATTTTGAAGTCAGATAAAAATCAGACTCTAATGAGAACACTGAGAAAACGGATATAAACTAAAAGTAGGCAATTGTTCAGAGAGTTATTTGAAGGAATAGCAAATTAAATATTCATGTATCAAGTATTTGACATGGAATCTAAAAATGTCATATTTGTAACAAAGATATGCATAAGTGAGCAAGAATATTCATCAAATAATTACTTGAAATAACTATAAATAATCATTTGTCAAAAATGTGTTAACTTGCAGCTGGAGAGTTGGTTCAGCTAGTGGCTCGTATTTGTCCTGTTTTATGTCATCTCTTGGAGGTCTGCTCTTTCCTGAAGAGGGAATAGAGAAGGAGTGGACCTAGGGGAGAAAGGGGGCTGAGGAAGCTGGGAAGTATGGAGGGAAGGGGAAACTGTAGTTGGAATGTATTGTATGAGAGAAGAATATATTTTACATAAAAAAGTAATGCTTCCTGCTCTTAAGAGGACTTGAGTGTGGTTCCCAGCACAAATATAGAACAGCTCACAACTGCTTACAACTCCAGCTCCAGGGCATCTGTTGCCTTTTCTGGCTTCCACAACCATCTTTATTCATGTGCACATAACCAGACAGACAGACAAACACACACACACACACACACACACATACATACACACACACACACACACACACACACACACACACACGACATTATCTTTAAAATGTGTTATCTTGTAAAGACACCATGCTTACCTAACGGAAATAGCCTGCATTTCTCTCAACATATGTAATGACCTGCTCTGACAAGTGGGCAAATAAAACTGTAGGCAGGTGTTGGAATGAACATTCTACAGAAAAAGTCAGCTTCATTGTGGCGAGGAATAAGTAACACAATAATGTAACTTAACAGTGTGTTCAAATTAGGATGATGCTTATTAAACACAGGAAGTGGGGCAGGTCGAGATAAACAATAGTCTAAGGAGTCCAAAATGCCCATGAATATGAAATTACTCACTTAGTAGTACAGATAAAATGAAATTAGAGGGATAAAACCATTTTGCTAAAAAGGAGGGAAAATAGATAAAATATTGACATACCATTCATTGATGAAAATGAAACATACACATTAAGAATAGCACCAAACTTGTATCTATGTACTTTAATTTACATGCACATAGCCATAGGGATATTATTTTTTTTAATGAAACAGTAACCATTTTATTTGTTTAAATTATAAACATTTTTTTTTCTAAAAGGGAGAATATTTTCCCATTGAAAGTGTTTAGAATTGTGCTAACTTTTAGTACTGCCTTCACCATATCTCTAGGAAATGTGTCCGTTTTGGGCTATAGCTGAGGTAGCCCAATCCCGTTGGCCCATATCTGGTTTCCATCTCTTCCAGCTCTATGAAGCTGCATCACATTCTTAGTAGAGTCATACCCTTTTAATATGAATTTTAAACATCCTCTCTACTTTCAGTCATGGGCAACAGAAAATTATCCTCTCTCAGGGATCTTATTAGTATTATTATATTTTGTGTGACACAAAATATAATCCCTGTGATTACCCCATGCCGTGTTGTGTACTTCCTCATGGGAATAACGCCTGGCTGTGGGTATGCCCACTCTCTTGAGAATTTGCATAGAGCTGTCCTTGGCATCTTGGTTCGCATCACTCTGGCCTTCTTTGAGAAGATGGAAGCCTCACTGAACGGTTTTCGTTGCTCTTCACTTGTACTTATAGCAGGTTACGTAAGCGATTGCCCATTGAAAGGACCTGGGAATCCTGGAGATCTCCACTGCATTGATGTTCTGTGAGCCCTGGTACTATTTTATAAACAGTACACATGTGTCCTGCGTGGTCCAAAACTCCGCATATGACTGAATGTTCACAGTTTGTCTTTTTTTTAAATCTCTATAAAACTACGTACTGAATTCTTACGAAAATTATTGTTATCTTAAAACATTGCAATGAATTTTAACAGAAACATTTTGGGGGTGGGGGTGGGGACAGAGAAGTGGCTCAGCAGTTAAGAGCACTTTTTCACTATAAAAGTACTAGAGGCCAGTGGTTCAGAACATCTGTAAGGCCAGTTCCAGCAGACCTGGTACCCTCTTCTCCCCTCCACATATACCTATATATACATGGCATATACACAAAGAGAGAGACATTTTTAAACACACAAGCAAAGGGAAAAGTAACACACACAAGAAAAGGGAGAAGAAAACATGCTCCCTTTTCTGTGTTGTGCACTTCATCTTTTGATTTCAGAATCCACACCACAGTTTTATCTCGATACCTGAGAGACTCTGACAAATGTTTCCTGCAGGAAGCCATGTCCTGCCTCACCTGGCCAGGCCTTACAAATCCAGTTCCCTAAAATAGATGAAAAGTACAAATAGAAATTTCTTTTCTGTGAAGATATCAAACCAAAATCCTGTTCTTGGATGGCAGTACCTTTCCTCTGTCTGTATAGTACCATCTGCAGGGAATAAACGTATGAAGCGAATTGCCATAATTTCCTATGGCTGTAGTATCCACTCTGAGTGTGTACAACCTTCAGACTTCTCAACTACAGCTTACAATTCTCTACTTCTGTCCAGTCCTCAGTGTGGTCAGTCTAGACTATGGCTTTTTTTCTTTTTTTTCAATTTTAAAATATATTTTTATTTTTGAAATTATAGTTATATCATTTCCTCCTTTCCCTTTACTCCCTCGAGCTCCTCAAATGCACCCCTTGCTCTTGCTCAAATTCATGACGTCTTTTCTTTAATTGTTGTAGCACATATATACAGACATTTCTAAGTCCACGAATGCAACTTGCTCAGTCTACATAATGCTGCTTATGTGCATCTGACTTCAAGGCTGATTCAGGCCTCTTAACCTTTTCCCGCTTTTGATCCTTTCTTGTCTGTAAAATAATTATGTCATTATGAATATATAGGTATAAACAATAGGTATACAAATCAAATGCTTATTGATAGTAAATTTAAAAATAATGCATTTTAAAGCAATTGCTTACTACACATACAATTTTACCATGGCTTAAGACTAAATAAGTTTGCATATAATTATGTGCCGTGCTTTTTTATTTTCTCATGAAGAATTAAATCTTGACAGAACATTTGTTACTGTAGGACAGATAATGTCCTCGACATTCTTCCCCATTGATTGATATTTTGATTTTGCAACCATTGATTCTGAGAACATCGCTTTGCCTAAGTACATAGTATAAAACCACAAAAGTGTGTTTAGGGTCATCTTAGAAATTGTTGGAAATTGTGTCCTAATTTCAAGCAGTGAAAAGTATGCATCCCAGGCTTAGCTTAGTCAATTTGCCACAATGTAAAAACACCTGGGAAGAAAGCCTCAGTGAGGGATATTTACACTGGATTGGCCTTCAGTGGTTCAGAATGTCTGCCTGCACACTGCCATGCTTTTTGCTATGATAACAATGAGCTGAGTCTGTGAAACTGTAGGCACATTCCAATTTAATGTATTCCTTTGTAGAAATTGCCCTGGTCATGATGTCTCTTCACATCAATGGAAGGAAGCCTTTGAATGTATCTGTAGAAGATTGTCTTAACTGAATTAATCCTTAGAGGAAGACCTAGCTTAAGATGCAAAGGATCGTTCCCTGGCCTGGGGACTCTAAACTGTATAAGAATGGAAAAAAAAAAAAATCAAAGCCGATCACAATCAAAACAAACAAGTTTGCATTTATTTCTCTTTTTTCTTGATGGTGGATGTGAGTTCCTGCCTTGACATCCCTCATTAAAGGACTATAAGCTAGAACTGTAAACAGAAACAACACCGTTCCCCTCTAAGTCACTTTCCAGAAGGTTATTTTATCATACTAACAGGAATGAAACTAGGAGAATCTGGATCAAAGGCGTTGAATTAACAAAAAAGAGAGGCTCATTTTCCATGTTGGTTTTTTTTTTTTTTTCAGTTTTCAAGCTGTGTTGTTAGCCAGTATACTTGGACCAATATCATTAACAGACATTTTAAAGAGCTCAAGATCAAAAAATTCTCTATGTGTTTGGACACAGATCTATTTGGCCCATGAGGTGTCTTACTAATTATGTTTTTGTGGGCAAGTTATTTAACTTCTTTCTAAGTTTCATTACTAACTGTAAAACAAAGATAATTTCTGAGTACCTATATTGTGTGTGGTTGGGAGGCTGTAATTAGATAACTCAAGTAAATCTATTAACAGAGGTCCTGACACATAATTAGAGCTGGATAAATGTTGGCAAACTTATTTTTATGGTTGTTGAGAAAATTGAAATGATAGCTATTTATGCAAATCTCCGAGTTTTATGCTTGGCACTGATCAGACGATTAATATGAGCTCCTCTCTCTTAAAAACCAAAAAGCAGATCTTATTTGCATAGGACATGAAAGGGTACTTTTTTCCAAAAAAGAATCCCATTCCAAAGAATTATGCTGCCTCATTTATTAGAGGATCTCTCATCAAATGCTTCAATCTTTATTGAAAAAATCTCTAGTATTTGCTGGCCAGAGAAGAAAAAACAACAACAACAACAAAAAAAAAAAAAACCAGTTCAAATGTCCTAAAGAAAAGACTCTGGAAGTAAAGACATCAGAGCTGTCCTCTGTCTCTTCCACATTCTCTCTAGTTCCCATCAGTGCAGTGACAGAAGAAAGTGGAGTTCAGCTGATCTAGTTTGACCTCCAAGACTGAGAAGAACAAACAGCCTGTCGGAGAAAGGATCAATGCTTATGCCTGGCTCTGCCCAGGGAAGAATGAATAGGAGGAACCTGAGCCAGGCAGGGAATAAAGAAAAACAGGAACCTGGAGATTCAATATTGTCTTAGGGACTCTGAGCATTATGGGTTGGAGGATGGTCCCATTAAGACTTTTCTAAGTGAGTTCACTTGTCAAGCTAAAGGTTCATATTTAATGAGAAAGTCTATAGTCCAAAGCTCTAAACAGCAGAAAAGCCAGGTGAGGAATGAAACAATCTCTTGTCATTTCTGCCTCACATCATCAACTTGTGTCTGTAAGGAATGGTGGGCAGGAGGGAGGGCAAGACATGAGCGGTGGGTAATGGCTATTTATGTCAAGAAACACAATTTGAAGATGTGAGAGAAGAGTCCAAAGACACCCACAGGACAAGCATCAGAGTCCAGTATTTGACCTCTTCGATGGTCCTTGTCATGACTCCAGGCCCTTCTTGTGAGTAACATCAGCTTGAGAGCTAGAAAGGTAGCTCAGCAGTTGAGTATATGATGTCCTGTTTTGTCCACCTCACGCACCAAAAGCATGCATATGATGCACTTCCATACATACTGGCAAACACACATATGTAAAGACAGAAATAAGCCAATCTTATAAAAAGCAAACCACAGCTGGAGATTGGAGAGATGGCTTAACAGATGGTTTTACAGAGGACCCCAGTTAGAGTCCCAGCACCCTCGCTGGGCAGCTCATAACCATCTGTCACTCCATCATCAGGGAGCCTGACACCTCCTTTCTTCTATAGGACAGAAAAGCTCTCTCCACTATAATCCTGAGCACATAGCATTCCTCAAATATATACATATAATTGAAAATAAAATAAAAATCGAAAACAGGGACCAACATTTGGTCTTTTTGTCATCTTAAAACTTTTTCTTTGTTATAGAAAGAGGCAAGGTCCTCAACTGTATGATGCCCTACTCAATGATGAGTCGGGAAACAGCATGGCCTTGGACTTCCCTTATTAAATTCCCTGATGATATAAGAAATTTACTAATAAAGTTGCTTAGAAAATATTAAGTTACACCTAAGATTTAAATAGAAAACAATAGATATGTGGGACTAAGCAGTTGGACAAGGTGTAAACTAGTGACCTCTATCATTTCTGGTCTAAGTCCGTACTGCAAGGTCATCTGGCAAGTCCTTATCCAGGAGGCAAGCTCCTGCTTAAGAGGAACAAGATCCTTCTTCAGCCATTTCTTCTCCCAGTAGGAAAATTCTGGAGAAAATTCTAATGTCTTAGTGTCCATTATTTGTAAAGTTTGATTGTGTATTTGATACACCTTCCAGGTGAGAAATCACTCCACATAGGTAGATTTTAATAAGGAAAATGTTATTTAATACTAGTGTATAAATGTTTCTAGCTAATGCATAAGAGGTAAACAGACTCAAAAAGAAAGTTTTACTGGCTTATATAGATCTTAGACTTACTGTCCACATACATGGTCATTCTTAACTCTCCTTCAGATCCCATCCCCAGGTTACACTTTGAACAATTTAAAGAGATAGGAGACCGGAAGTCTAGCCACTAGCACAGACTGGAGAATTACACAGCAAAGATATTGCCAGAGTTACTACTTACATCAGTGTTGTTCTTTTCAAGTAGTTGTTATACAGGATCAAGTTGACCAACTGGCAGAGTTATGCGTTTCCTGATAAGAGCAAGGGGTGGGGGTTAGTGGCAGACCAGGACTTCCTGACTGCAACCCTGTGGGGAGTAGGAGGTTGAGCTGACTCTGAGAGGCCTGTTCTTTGATATGGGGAGTAGCCTAAGGGCTGGTTGTTGTAAATCAGCATTTTCTCCTTTTCTTTTGGGAATGAAGCCTAATTGGAGGTCTATTTTGTAAACAAATGCTAGCGGAAACTTTATCAGCAACCCAAAACTTCAATTATGGTACAGATTTTTTGTTCTATGGTTTCTGACAGGTGGGGTTAGTTTACTATTTATCTTCCAGCCATATTGGAGACAGAGTTCCTTTAGCTAAATTCAACTTTGAGTAACTTAATATTCCCTAAGCAACTTTATCAGTAAATGCCTTATATCATTGATTATATTACTTTGTTTCATCTGCATCAGTTTGATTGCCAAAGAATAACACATAAGTGTCTCTTTAGAATATATTCATTCTGGTCAGACAGGTTATTTACAATATTCTAATAGTTTGTGGGGAATGAGAAAGTCTTGAACATTTGGATATGGGAGGTTGGAAACAAATGCATGGGCTTGATGGAACTTCAAAACTTTAAGAAGCAAAATCGTCATACGTTAGGAATGTAGGTGCAATGAATTTGTGATGATGCCTGTTTGGGAGTAGGTTGAGAAGCTTCTGTCAATCATATCCTAAGGAATTGCCATCCACAACAGTTCTCTCACAGCAAATGAATTTGATATGGGATATCCCCACTGGAGCAAAAGGGGAGAAATGCCAACTCTTGGAAATATTCTCTATGCTTTGAGAGTATCCTACGGTCTTACTGAAGAATATGCATTTCTATGCAATGGGATAGTACTTAGCTGCTGTATAAAGAAAAATGTTATCATTGAGTGGCCCACGCTAATGAGATAAACTACAGAGCAATTGACTGACTGTTGATGGTGTCCTGGGGAGGCAGAGTCAGTGTTCTTTAAGAGTGTAGCTCCTAGTAGGACCATCACACTCCTGAGTAAGCATGTGGAAGGCATAAACAGGATTAAATGGATTATAAAAATATAAAATAGGAAACCTTTTGGGAGCTAAAAATGTGATGGAACTTGGGGAAGTTAGGGGGTTGAGTTGGAGTGAATAGGATTAAAATACAGAAGTAATGATGTATTCTTTAAATAATTTTTGAGACAGGGATTCTCTGTGTACCCTGGGCTGCTCTGGACTGACTTTGTAGACCAGCCTGGCCTACAATTCATGGAGAACTGCCCACCTCTGCCTCTCCAAGTGCTGCGATTGAAGGCATGTGCCACCATCCTCAGCTTATTGAAAATTCTTAATTTGTGAAGGTAAAAAGAAATTGAATCATATTAATAAATAATTTTTATCAGAATGAAAACATCAACAACATAAAAAAAACTCAAGTACTAAGGTGCTATCAAATCATGATGGAGAGACAATGAGGGATAAATCTTGCCTCGTGTGAACCTCTCTAGTCCACAGAGACTGTTCTGTGGGAGTCTCCATAGCATTCTCAAAGGTAATATATGGGGACAGAACACACTGGGTGACACAGGGTGCAGAACCGGAGATGGGAAAGAATAGATAGAGTTCAGCAGGATTTTAGGGCAGTGAGGTGATTCTGTGGGACCCTGTCATGCTGGATTTACATCATACTATGTTTCTCAAAAATCCATAGGATGTGCAATATAGATGCTATGACTATCCTAATATAAAGCTAGGCCTTTGGTTAACCTAATGTTTAACTTTGGCACATCAATTGTAACAAATATGCAAACCCAAAATGTAAACAGAGCAAAATATGTGTATCAAGGATAGAGAGGACGTGTGGATGTGAACTGTCTGAACCTCTTCCTTGAATTTTATCAACCTAAAATCTTTAAAAGAAATTATATTCATTAAAACATACATTTTTCACTACATGGGCTTGGATGTGAGAATCAGCAACAAAGAGCAGCCCTGGGTTAAGTGCAGCATGACCTTGTTTTCCAAGAGCGCCTGGTATGTGTGGATTCAAAATTCAAAAAGCTCATACTATCTTGAAATTTGCTGAAAACAAATTTCAATGGATTATTTGCAATCTCTCTCAACTTCTTCTAGCAGTGGAGTCTGTAAAGCCTCCATTTGGCTGACTGTGTGCTGCTGAGTCAGAAGCTTGCCTTTAATTCTTACCAATGCATCGAAACACTCGTGGACGTTCATTCTGTCTCTTCTTTGCCAATTCCTATCTTCTGTGGGGAGCATTGAGATTCCTGGGATGATGTTGAGACCATCTATCTAGCTCAGGGTTTCTCATTTCGCCCATCACTGCTTTGGCAGTGGACTCAGAAACGGAAAACCCGCCTCAAATCCAGAACAGTGAATTAATCTATAAAAATTCAATTAACCTGTATAATGCTTGTTGAATCCTCATGGAACTTAACCAGAGTTTTCTTAACTTATTAGCCGCTTCACCTGCTTCGTATTTTGTAGCCTTGACAATGCCACTAAACAATTAGAGTAACCCTGAAAGCTAAGCAAACTAAGATGGTAAACCTAAGTATTGGATTGTCCCATCACTTTTCCAAACACGCAGAACAATCTCACCCTTGAGTTCCAAAGGCCAGATCCTGAGTACTGTTGTGATATGAGGTAAGCCATCAATCTTCCTGATGACAAAATCCAGAAGGCATGTGTCTTTTCTGCTTTATTCCTCATGTGCTACATCTTCTGAGGCAGCCCAGATGAAGGGATAGAGGGACCTAGGGACCTATAGTACTGATGTGGTCATAGGGATGGTCTTTTGGGAATTTGTTTCAACTGCCTGTTCTGATAGATAGATAGATAGATAGATAGATAGATAGATAGATAATAGATAGATAGATACAATGCTATGCAGAAATAAAAAGATGCTGCTTCCTAAAGCTGATGAATATGCTTAAGATTTCACAAGTAGAACACTTCAAGATAATAGCAAAATCCAGGGTGTCAGTGGGCATGGCTGGTTGGTATAAATGCCTATTTTTGACTTCCATTTTGAATGCAGTAAGCACAAGGAACATAGACTCTTTGTTTTTCTTGTGATACCATCCTCCATTCCCAATATACTACCTGGCACTGTCACCTGTGCACAGAGGATAAATGAGACCTGAAAAACAAAGCAAAATAGGCACAAGAAGAGAAAAACAATAGCCACGCTTTGTAAGAAAAACCCACAGAACATAACCAAGTGTTGCTTGTCCAGCAGAAGTTTTCATGACTAAGCATTAACACTTTGCTGATACAACGTGTGTATCGCCATAAACTCTTTGAAGTGGTTACAAAGTTACAAAAGTTGCCAATTGTTTACATGCTCTTTACAAACTAAAAGAGCTCCATGGACAGTGGCCTGTATTAAGAATGGCCTCCAACTGAGCTGTCCTGGTTCTATAGCTGAGTATGGTGCTGGCTAATTACCTGCTGTGTAGAAATGATCTATAAAGTTGCTGTGCTTGTATTTTGAATCCAGCCAGTATCATCTTCTCTGTCCTTCCGCTATGGTTCACAGCTTAGGATTTTGACTATTCATTACATTTTTATTTCTATGTATGTTTGGGTGGGGAAATGTATCATGGTGAATGTGTGGAAGTCAAACAATAACTTGTAGGAATGAGTTCTGTCCTCCTATGGGGTTATTCCCTGGTAGGAAACTCAGGTTGGTAAGGCTTCGCAAAAGCCTCCTGGGCAATCTTGCCAGTCTACATCCTAGTGTCTTCAAAACCCTAGTGTAGCTTATTTATGAGCATTGTAGGGCAGAGAAGATGGAGTGATATGGAGTGAGGTGGGCGGGGGGAGAGAGAGAGAGATATGAGAAATGGGAGCAGATGAGAATAGCAGACATTTCTGTTTGGAAACAGTGTTTGGCTGTGGAATGAAGACAAGACTCATCAGGTCTCACAAAACATTTGGCAAAGATTGTTGAAAACACGTCGTTTACCTGAGGATGCATTTCTGGAAGGTGCTGCAGGGTGGAACATTTCCTCCAGAAGATGCTGAAAAGATCAGTGGGTAGTACACTGCCTGGCTGGCTGAAGCTTTATAGAGTTGGGGATCCAGGATGCTTTCCCATGGTTATGTCCAAAGTATAGAATTTGAGATTTTATTCCATTCTCCAGGAACTTTACACAACATCATTTTCCAGGAAGAGGGTTTTAAGCTTTTATGTCTTCCTGAGCCATAGTGTAGGGGTAGGGAAGAGGTACAATTGATGGCAGGAGGTGTGTTGGGGGTATGGAAAAATAAAACAAGAAAGCCAGCCAGGCATAGAAAAATCTCCTTCCCTGTTGACTGGCAGCGGGATTGGCAATCTTTGTTGGTGGCCTTCTACATCTGGCCTACAGCTTGCATTTAATTCGAATCTTATTAACATGAGGAATCCAGCACAAACACCTGATTTTCTCAATTCCTGTGCTTAACTTTCAAAGTCTGCAAATTGAATAAGTGGCTTTGAAGGAAAGGACAGTTTCTTCCCAACAAAGTAAGTGCCAAGGTTACCTGCAGAAGTAACAGCATGGAGAGAGAACAAATATGGCCTTTGCCTGGACAGGAAAAAAAAATGCTTCTGAGTAGGAGAGCAGTGGAACATCAAAGAATGTTGTTTATAGTAAATTTAGAACAGTGAATTCTATGGATGGCCTTTGACTAATTTATCTGGTCAAGACTGAGATGAGCGTGTGTGTGTGTGTGTGTGTGTGTGTGTGTGTGTGTGTGTGTGTACATGGATGTTCCTGTGGCATAAACACAATAATGAATCAATAAGCACTATTTCCAAAAAGGAAGAACAGTTAAATATTATAAAGTCATTACAAAAACTCGAATGTTCTGTACCAACTAACGAGTTTACCGTTACATTTAGTATAATGGACAATTGTGCTCTTGACATGTTGAATAGAAAATGGAGACTGGAAAACAATATGAAAAGAGTAAGTGAAATTTTATGCAAAATTCAAACTGAGTTTGGTTTTTCTGGCAGTCTGTAAAATTGATCTTGTCAGTTCTTTTTTTTAATATAAGACTCATAAATGATAGTCTCTTGACTTATCTCCATGGAGAAAAGGATTACGTAGGGAATGGGTGGTTTGGAGAAGAGGTGACTAGTTTAGGATATCTGCGATTCTCCTGGAGCTGGGCAAAATATTTCATGTGGATTGAATTGTGTTCCCATCCCTTAATTCACTATTAAACCCCAAATACCCAGTTCTTTGCTGTGATTAGCAGTGAATTCCTACAAAGTTAAATCATTTAAAGAAAGGAACTTGATACTATAGAATTAATTCCTTTCAGGAGTTTCAAATAGTTTATTCTCTCTTTTCTCTCTCTCTCTCTCTCTCTCTCTCTCTCTCTCTCTCTCTCTCTCTGTCTCTCTGTCTCCCTCTCTGCATCTCTCTTTCTCTGTCTCTATTTCTGTATACACATACAAACATGCACATAAACGCACACACACAGACACACACACACACACACACACACACAGACACACACACACATTGCTAACTCTCCTTGCCATTTTTGAGGAGGAAAAGATCTGCCACCTTTATCTTAGTCTTCCCACTCTAGAAAACAATGAAAAATAAATGTTATTTAATTGCCCTTTAATAAAATACTTTAAACAAATGTGTATGTGTATGTGTATGTGAGTGTGTGTACGTGTGTGTGTCTGTATGTCTGTCTGACTGGATGTGCCCATAATTTCAGTCTCCCAAGGATGTTAGAGGTATCAGATCCCTCCTGGAGCTAGAGCTACAGATGGTTGTAGACCACCTAATGTGGGTTCTCTGAGAAAGATTAGAGTACTGCAATTGAGTCCTCTGCAATAAGAGTAACGGCCTGTAACTTCTCAGCCTTCTTTATAGCCCCTTAACCTCCTTTTTGATATAGCAAATGATTATAATTTTCCATCCATTCCTTTATTCAATTCTAGAAGTAATTCTGTATATTCTCCATTATTATCATCCTACATATGAGTCTTACCTTTTAAAACACTGATTTGGATATGAGCCATTTATACCACTCATGTGCACTTACCCAGAGGATTCCATACTCTACCACAGAGGCACTTGCATATCTATGTTTATTGCTGCCCTATTCACAATAGTAAGCAGTCAAGACTAGCCTGGACACCCCTCGACAGATAAACAGATAGTGAAAGCCTGGTTCATATGTGCAATAGGGGGTCTTATACAGCTGTGAAGAAGAAGAAACTACAAATGTTTCAGAAACGTGGGTGGATTTGGAACTTATATATTATGCAAGGTGATGTAAACTTAGAAAAACAAAAGCAGCATACTCTCTTCCCTATAAATGTTTCTTCTGAAACAGAGGAAAACAAGGTTCTTCAATCAATTTGCCTTGTCTTCAGAATGAAGGATGGTCCGTTTTCTGGTGTACAGCCTCTGTTTTTCTTTTTAATACCTCTTCCTCTGTTCTTTCCTTTACCTTTGGGTTCCATGTTCCTTCATATCCTGTTTTGAAAATAACCCCTGTTATTTAGCTTGTTTGGAGAGTGTCTTCTAAGGAGATGTGTCAGGGTGCTATGTTGAGAAGCAGTAAATATGACATGTGTAATTACATGAACTGACTAAACTGTTCAATGTGTTTCCCACACATTTGCTCAGCTATCACTCACATGGTGTCTGTGAGAGCATTTCTGAATGACATGAACATTTGATAGGAGTGTGTAAGTAGAACAGATAGCCTTCTCTGTGGGTGGGCTTCACCTAGTCAATGAGGCTGACTAGAACAAAATGACTGATCCTGCTGAGGATAGCACTCCTTCTTGCCTGACCTCCTTGAGCTGGGATATCAGTTACTTGGTATCCACTCACCCTGGTTCTCAGGTCTTCTAGGGTTTGGACAAGTACTATGTTCTTCTATGTTGTGAGCCTCTAGCTTGCTTATAACATACTTTTGGGATGAGTCACCTCCCAAAATTGTATGAGCTGGTACATTACAACAAATGTTTTCCACTTACTCCATGAATACTCTTAATTCAACTTATCTGGAGCATATTCTCTCTTTTCATCAAAACTTATAATTATGAAGGGCTCTGAAAGCAATCTAATTCGATTTGCTCTATTTTCTCAAGCAATAAAATATGTTTGCATCACATGGCTCTGGTGACGTAGAAGATGTAAATGATTGAGGGAGTCTTGGGGGGGGGGCAATTTAATGAAAACCTGCTGGCTTCCCAGCATCTCTGTGAAAGGCAGTTGTGGTCCTGCCTATAGCACTGAAAGGTGGAGAGAGACTATCCAGCAGAAATTGTGACCTCATGGTTTAGTGTGAGAGCTTGTCCCCAAAATAAATAAGATGGCGCAGAGGGTGACTTTGAGAATTTATAGCTTTGCCCAACATCCAGTTTGCTGTCTCTGTTTGGAACGTGATCTCCCAGCTTCCTGCTCTGGCATAAAGCAGACATGCCTTTCCTAGTATTATGCGCTCTGTGTCTGTGTCTGGGTCTGTGTCTGTGTCTGTGTCTGTGTCTGTGTCTGTGTCTGTGTCTGTGTCTGTGTCTGTCTCTGTCTCTATCTCTCTCTCTCTCTCTCTCTCTCTCACACACACACACACACACACACACACACACACACACACACACACATGCATACACCATAACCTCAAATAAACTTTCTTTTGTAGGTGCTTTTGGTTATAGTGTTTTATCACGGCCACAGTGACAATATACAGTCTCTGGATGTCCTTTGTTTTTGTTTACAATTTCCTGTTTTGTTGCTTTCCCGTTTGTTTCCTTGTCTTCCCTTACCTTATTGCTATAACCATTAAACATGAAATAGAACACAGTTACTTGCATTTCATAACACATTTTATTTATTAATGTAAAAAGCATCTTCCTCTAAACTTCATTTTTTTATTTCCCCATATTTGCTCCCTTTCTTCTGTTCTCTCTCCTCAAAATCACTCATACTAACATTTTTGTTGTAAAAAATAAACAAGTTAAAACCAGTATATGAATAAAAGATCCTCCAGAGGACTCTCCATACCCGATCTCAAGCTGTACTATAGAGCAACAGTAATTAAAATACCATGGTACTAGCACAGGAATAGGTTGGTGGATCAATGGAATTGAATTGAAGACCCAGAGATGAAACCACACATTTGGTCACTTGATTTTTGACAAAGAAGCCAAATCTATTCATTGGAAAAAACAATGGCATTTTCAATAAATGGTGCTGGTCTAACTGGATGTCTACATGTAGAAAAATGCAATTGGACCCATATTTGTCACCATGTAGAAACCTCAAGTCCAAGTGGATTAAAGACCTCAACATAAAATCAAAGACATTAAATCAGTTAGAGGAAAAAGTGGGGAAGAGCCTAGAACACATTGGCACTGGAGACAACTTCCTGAACAGAACACCAACAGCCCAGGCCTTAAGTTCAACAGTTAATAAATGGGACCTCATGAGGCTGAGAAGCTTCTGTAAGGCAGGAGACACTGTCAACAAAACAAAGCAACAGCCTACAGACTGGGGAAAGCTCTTCACCAACCCTACATCTGACAAAGGTCTAATATCCAAAATATATAAAGAACTCAAGAAATTAAACACCACCAAACCAAATAACCCAATTGAGAAGTGGGGCTTGGAACTAAACAGAGAATTCTCAACAGAGGAATATCAAATGGCCGAGAAACACTTAAAGAAATGCTCGTCCTCGTTAGTCATCAGAGAAATGCAAATCAAAACGACACTGAGATTCTATCTTACACCCATCAGTATGGTTAAGATAAAAAATTTAAGTGACACCACATGCTAGCAAAGATATGGAGAGAGAGGAACACTCCTTCATTGCTGGTGGGAATGCAAACTTGTACAACCACTTTGGAAATCTATCTGGTGCTTTCTCAGAAAACTGGGAATAGGGCTACCTCAAGACCCAGCTATTCCACTCCTTGGAATATACCCAGAAGATGCTCCACCACACAACAAGAACATTTGCTCAACCTTGTTCATACCAGCCTTATTCATAATAGCCAGAACATGGAAACAGTCGAAGTGTCCCTCAGTAGAAGAACGGATAAAGAAACTGATACATTTACACTATGGAATACTACACAGCTGTTAAAAACAAGGATTTCCTGAAATTTGTGGACAAAGGGCTTGAACTAGAAATTATCATAATGAGTGAGTTTACCCAGAATCAAAAAGAATCAAATGGTATATACTCACTTATATCTAGACACTAGCCCAAGAGGCATGTCCCACGAAGTCTTCACTTACCAGGAAGTAGGTCAGAGGAGAGGACATCCTATTGGGACTTTAGGTAGGAGAAGCATGGGAGAGTGGGGAAATAGAAGGATCCAGAGGGTTCTAGAATCCTACAAGAAGAACACTATGACACACGGATCTGGGCCCAGGAGTCCTGCTTGAACTATGGCACCAGCCAAGGACAATATAAGCACTAAACTTTGAACCCCTACCCAGTTCTAGCTGATGGACAGGACATTCTCCACCATTGAGTAGAGAGTGGAGTCTGACTTTCATGCGAACTCGGGTGCCCCATTTTTGACCACATTCCCTTGATGGCGAGGCCCGGTGGCACTCAGAGGAAGGATATCAGGTTACCAAGAGGAGACTTGGTACCCCAAGTACATACACAGGGGGAGGAGGTCCCCTTTAGTCACAGACATAGGGGAGGGGAGTAGGGGAAAAGCAGGAGGGAAGGAGGAATGGGAGGATACAAGGGATGGGATAACAACTGAGATGTAATATGAAGAATTTAATAAAATATTAAAAAAGAAAACCAGTGTATGTGTACATATATATGTATATATAAGTGTGTATGTATGTATATATACATATATGTATATAGATCAACAACATTTGTTGAAGATGCTATCCTTTTTCTATTGAATAGATTTGGCTTCTTTGTCAAAAATCAAGTGACCATATGTGTGTGGATTTATTTCTGAGTCTTTGATGTGATTCTATTGATCCACCAGCCTATTCCTGTGCCAGGACCATGCTGATTTAATTACTATGGCTCCATAGTACATCTTGAGATCAGGTACAGAGATTCCTCCAGGAGATCGTTTGTTATATAGGATTGTTTTATTTTTTAATATTTATTTATTTATTTATTTATTTACTTACTTACTTATTTATTTATTATACAGTGTTTGCCTGCATGTACCCTTGCTCGCCAGAAGAGGGCACCAGATCTCATTATAGATGGTTATGAGCCATCATGTGGTTGCTGGAATTTGAACTCAAGACCTCTGGAAGAGCAAGACTGTGATCTTAACCTCTGAGCCATCTCTCCAGCCCTAGGATTGTTTTAGGTATTCTGGGTTTTTTGTTTTTCCATATTAAGGTGAGAATTGATCTTTCAGTGCTTTTTATTTTTTATTTTTTAAATTTTTTATTAATTTATTCTTGTTACATCTCAATGTTTATCCCATCCTTTGTATCCTCCCATTCTTCCCTCGCTCTTATTTTCCCATTATTCCCCTCCCCTATGACTATTCCTGAGGGGGATTACCTCCCCCTGTATATGCTCATAGGTTATCAAGTCTCTTCTTAGTAACCTGCTGTCCTTCCTCTGAGTGCCACCAGGTCTCCCCCTCCAGGGGACGCGGTCAAATATGAGGCACCAGAGCACATGAGAAAGTCATATCTCACTCTCCACTCAACTGTGGAGAATGTTCTGACCATTGGCTAGATCTGTGTAGGGGTTTAAAGTTTACCGCCTGTATTGTCGTTAGCTGGTGCCCTGGTTTGAGCGGGACCCCTGGGCCCAAATCTGCCTATCATAATGTTTTACTTGTAGGTTTCTAGGACCCTCTGGATCCTTCTACTTTGCTATTCTCCCATGCTTCTCTCATTTAGAGTCCCAATAGGATGTCCTCCCTCTGTCCCAGTTTCCTGGTAAGTGAAGGCTTTCTTGGGAGTGTTTTTTAAAATATTGTGTAGGTAATTTGATAGGGATTGCATTGAATCTGTAAATTGCTTTTGGTAAAGATGGCCATTTTTAATATGTTAATTCTCCCAATCCATGAACAAGGGAGATTCTTCCATCTTCTGATGTCATTTTCAGTCTCTTTCTTCAGAGATTTAAAGTTTTTTTTCAAACAAGTCCTTCACTTGCTTGGTTCGAGTTATTCCTAGATATTTTATATTGCTTGTGGCTATCATGAAGGGTGTAGTTTTCCTAATTTCTTTCTCATTTTTATAGAGGAAGGCTACTGACTTTTTAAATTTAATTTTGTTTCCAACCAATTTGCTGAAGTGTTTATCAGCTGTAGGAGTTCTCTGGTGGAATTTTGGCACCACTTATGTACACTATTATATGATCTACAAGTTGGGATAATTTGACTTCCTCTTTTCCCATTTGGATCCTTTTGATCTCCTTTTTTTTGTCTTATTGTTCTGCCTAGAACAATACTGAAGAGATATGGAGAAAGTGGGCAGCCTTGTCTGGGCTCTGATTTTAGAGGAATTACCTTGAGTATCTCTCCATTTATTTCGATGTTGGTTATTGGCTTGCTGTACATAGCCTTTATTATGTTTAGGTACATGCCTTGTATTCCTGATCTCTCTAAAACTTTGAATATGAATGGGTGTTAGATTTTGTCAAATGCTTTTTTTTTTTGTCTAAGGAGATGATCATGTGGTTTTTCTCTTCCAGTTTGTTTATATGGTAGATTATAAAGATAGATTTCCATACATTAAACCATCCCTGCATGCCTGGAATGAAGCCTACCTGGTCATGGTAAATGAAATCTTTGATATATTCTTGTAATAATTTTGTGAGTATTTCATTGAATATTTTTTTGTGTCAATGTTCATAAGGGAAATTAGTCTGAAATTCTCTTTTTTTTGTTGTTAATTCTTTGTGGGGTTTAGGTATCAACACGACTGTGGCCTTATAGAATGAATTTGGTAGAGTTCCATCCATTTCTAGCTTTTGGAGTAGCTTGAAGAGTATTGGTATTAGCTCTTCTTTGATGTACTGGTAGAATTCTGCACTGAAACCATCTGGCCCTGGCCTTTTTTTTTGGTTGGGAGACTATCAATGATTGCTTCTATTTCTAAAAGATAAGTAGGACTATTTAATTTGTTTATCTGATCTTGATTCAATTTTGGCAAGTGGAAACGATCAAGAAAATTGTCCATTTCCCTTAGATTTTTCCAATTTTGTGACATAAATGCCTTTAAAGTAGGATCTTATGATTCTTTGTGTTTCTTCAGTGCCATTTGTTATGTCTTCTTTTCATTTCTGATTTTGTTGATTTGGATGATGTCTCTCTGCCTTTAGTTAGTTTGGCTAAGAGTTTGTCTATCTTGTTGATTTTCTCAAAGAACCAGCTCCTGGTTTTGTTGATTCTTTGAATTGTTCTCTTTGTTTCTAATTTATTGATTTCAGCCCTGATTTTTTTTTATTTTCAGATGGCTACTCCTGTTGAGTGTTTCTGTTCTTTTTTTTCCTAGAGCTTTCAGACATTAGGTTGCTTATGTGAGATGTTTCCAGTTTCTTTATAAAGGCAGTTAGTGTTATGAATTTTTCTCTTGGCATCACCTTCAATGTGTCTCACAAATTTGTGTATGTTACTTTTTCATTTTCATTAAATTTCAGGAAGTCCTTAATTTCTTTCTTTATTTTTCCCTGACCCAGGTGTCATTAAGTAGAGAGTTGTTTAGTTTCCATGTGTCTGTAGGATTTTTGTTATTTCTGTTGTTGTAGTCCAGCCTTAGACCATGGTGATCTGATAGGATACAAGGTATTATTTCAATCCTCTTGTATCTGTTGAGGCTTGCTTTGTGACCTATTACATGATCAGTTTTGGAGAAGATTCCATGGGTTGCAGAGAAGAAGGTATAATCCTTTGTGTTTGGCTGAAAATTATGTAAATATCTCCATTTGATTCATGACATTGGTTAATGATGTCATTTCTCAGCTTAGTTTCTGTGTCAATGACCTATTCTTCAGTGAAAGTCAGGAGTTGAAGTCTCCACTCTTAATGGTTTAAGCTTTGTTAATAGTTCTTTTACAAATGTGGATGCCCTTGTATTTGGAGCATTGATGTTCATAATTGTGATGTCATTTTGGTTGATTTTTCCTTTGATGAATATGAAGTGTCCTTCCTCATTCCTTTTGATTAATTTGGTTGAAAGTCAATTTTATTAGATGTTAAAATGGCTACACCATTTTCATGTGACAGTTTGCTTGGAATATTTTTTCACCCTTTTAACCTGAGGTAATATCTATCATCTATTCTTGTGGCGGAGATGTGCTTCTTGAATGTAGAAAAATATTGGATCTTGTTTATGCATCCATTCAATTAGTCTCTGTCTTTTTATTGGAGAATTGACCTCATTGATGTTGAAAGATATTAATGACCAGTGACTGTTAAGTCCCTTAATTTTTGATGTTTGTTACAGTAGAGAGTTTGTGTGGTTGTGTTTTTGCAATGGTGTCATTATCTATTTCCTGTGTAGTTTTGCTTGTAACTTGTCCCTTTGGGGTGCAGTTTTCCCTCTTGTAACTTCTATAAAGTCAGATTTGTGGCTAGGTACTATTTAAAATTTTTTTTTGTTGTGGAATATTTTGTTTTCTCCATCAATGGTTAATGATACTTTCACTGGTTATAGTAGTCTGGCCTGGCTTCTGTGGTCTCTTAGGGTTTGCAGGTCCTCTGTCCAGGCCCTTCTGGCTTTCTTGGTCTCTGTTGAGAAGTTGGGTGTAATTCTGATAGGTTTGCCATTGTTTGTTATTTTGCTTTTTTCTCTTGCCACTTTTAATATTTTTCTTTTTTCTGTATGTTTTGTGTTTTTTTATTATGTGGTAGGAAGATTTTCTTTTCTCTTCTATTCTATTTGGTGTTCTAAAGGCCTCTTTTATGCTTATATGCATCTCCTTCAAATTGAGGAAATTTTCTTCTATGATTTTGTTAAATATATTTTCTGGGCCTTGGAGTAGGGCATCTTCTCTTTCCTCAATACCTATTATTCTCAGGTTTTGTCTTTTCATGTTGTCCCTAATTTTTTGGATGTTTTGTGTCAGGAGTTTTTCAGATTTAGCATTTTCTTTGATTTTTTTATTTTTTATTTTTTATTTATTTTTTTTTATTTTTATTTTTTTAGTTGTATGGTTCTATCTTCAAATCCTGTGATTCATTCCTCCATTTCTTGGATTCTGTTAGAGAAGGTCATCTCTGTGTTGCTTGCTTTCTTCTCTAAGACCTCTCTATTCAGTTTTTCTTCTGTCTGTGTCTTTATCACTACTTCCATTTTCATAAAACCAGAGACACTAAGTCACTTAGACGCAAAAGTGGGGAAAAGTCTGGAACATATTGGCACAGGAGACAACTTCCTGAACAGAACACCAACGGCCCAGGCCTTAATGTCAACCATTAATAAATGGGACCTCATGAGGCTGAGAAGCTTCTGTAAGGCAGGAGACACTGTCAAGAGAACAAAGCGACATCCTACAGACTGGGAAAAGATCTTCACCAACCTGATATCTGACAAAGGCCTAATATCCAAAATATATAAAGAACTCAAGAAATTAAACACCACCAAACCAAATAACCCAATTGAGAAATGGGGCTTGGAACTAAACAGCTTCAGATCTTGAACTGTTTTATTGATTTCCTTCATCTGGTTGTTTGTATTTTCCTGAAAATTTTCCAATGCCTCTTTAAAGGCCTCTTTTACGTCTTCCACATGCTTGGCTATGTCTTCCTGCATTTGATTACAAATTTTATTCATTTCCTCCATTATCATCTTCGTTACTAAGGATTTGAGGTCATTTTCTTGTATTTCAATTGCCTTTGAGTTCTCAGGGTTGCTTTCTTTGGGATAGCTGGGATCTGGCCATGCCGAGTTGTTTTGGTTTTTGTTATTTGTGTTCTTATGCTGCCCTTGGTCATCTTGCTATCTCTGATGTTGGGTGGTAGTTTCTGGTGTCCTTCACTGGTCATTGAAAGTGGATAGTTGGTGAGTGATTATAGGTCATGTGTTCTTGCCTGTGGGGATCAGGGATTTCTTTCCTGGAACCAGCAAGTGACCTGTTTTCTACTCCAGGAGATTTTGCTCTACAACTTAAGCTCCTGACTGGGTCAGCAGAGGTAGGCTTCTGCCTGATCCTGTTCATGCTACTGAGGGGCTTCAGACAAGCTATGTTGGGGGCTGTTGTTTAATTTTCTGTCCTGACCCCTCAGGGCAGTCCAGTCTCTCCTAAGCATGTGGGAGACCCTGCCAGGCCATGTGGACTGGCCAGGTGAGATTTTAACTGCTGAATTGTCCAGGCCTGAGCCACTGTGGCCCACAGTCAGCTTCCTGCCTTGAACAGTCTAGATAGTGGCTCACTCTAGATTGTGTACCTTTGGGGGTTCAGCCCCACTGAGCTATTGCCACAATTCAGACCCCCTTCCAGATAACTCAGGGCAGTCCATCTCCTCTCATGAGTGTGGGAATCCCTGATGGGCCATGGAGACTGATCTGGCCAAGTTCTGTCAACTCAATTTTTCAGGCTTGGTTCTCTGAGGCTAGCTGCCTGGCTATGGCCTGGACCTGCCCAGACCATTCACACTGTTGCTGGGTACCATGTTCACCATTGCCTGGGCTTCCTTGTGGTCTTGGGGACTCTCTGTGGACTTGTGTGGGCCAAGTAGGGGTGTCAAAGGATAGATTTATCTGTTTCCCTGAGACTTCCCCAGGTCAGGTGCACCAGTGTTTCATCATCTCACACACTGCACCAGGACTATAGAGGCTGGCTGCAGCCACATATGTGTCTGATCCAAAGTCTGGGGAGAAGGTTCATGACCCGAGGCTAGGCCTGCCTGTGGTCTGCACTGTGAGGAGCCCTGCTCACCTAATGTTTTCCAATTCTTTCAGTCTCTGATACTCAGTCTGGTCCCTGGTCTCCATGCTATAGATCAGATACAGTGCATGTACCACATTTTCTTTATCCATTATTCTACTTAGGCTGTTTCCAGGTTCTGGATATATGAATAAGGATGCTTTGAACATGATTGAGCATATGTCCTTGTTGGGTTCTGGAGCACCTTCTGGGTATATTCCAAAGAGTGGAATAGCTGGGTCTCAAGGAAGCACTATTCCCAGTTGTCTGAGATAGTGCCAGATAGATTTCCAGGTGGTTGTAAAAGTTTGCATTCCCAGCAGCAATGAAGGAATGATCCTCTTTCTCCACATCCTCCCCAGCATGTCATGTCACTTAAATTTTTCATCTTAGCCATTCTGATGGGTGTAAGATGGAATCTCAGAGTCCTTTTGATTTGCATTTCTTTGATGACTAAAGATGTTGAGTTAATTTTGTATCCAGCCAATTTGTTGAAGGTGTTTATCAGCTGTAGGTGTTCTCTGGTGGAAATTTGAGGGTCACTTATGTATACTATCATATCATCTGCAAATAGGGATAGTTTGACTTCCTCCTTTCCCATTTGGATACCCTTGATCTCCTTTTGTTGTCTTATTGCTCTGGCTAGAACTTTGAGTACTATATTGAAAAGATATGGAGAGAGTGGGCAGCCTTTCCTTGGATCCAGAGGGTCCTAGAAACGTACAAGTAGAACATTATGATAGGCAGATTTGGGCCCAGGAGTCCTGCTCAAACTAAGGCACCAGCCAAGGACAATACAGGCGGTAAACTTTAAACCCCTACCCAGATCTAGCCAATGGTCAGAACATTCTCCACAGTTGAGTGGAGAATGGGATATGACTTTCTCACATACTCTGGTGCCTCACATTTGACCATGTCCCCTGGAGGGGGAGACCTGGTGGCACTCAGAGGAAGGACAGCAGGTTACTAAGAAGAGACTTGATACCCTATGAGCATATAGAGGGGGAGGTAATCCCCCTCAGGAACAGTCACAGGGGAGGAGAATAATGGGAAAATGGGAGGGAGGGAAGAATGGGAGGATACAAGGGATGGGATAACCATTGAGATGTAACAAGAGTAAATTAATAAAAAAAAAAAGAGAGAGAGAAAAAAAGATGTTGAACATTTTTTGTTTCTCAGCCATTAGATATTCCTCTGTTGAGAATTCTCTGTTTAGTTCTGAGCACTATTTCTCAATTGGGTTATTTGGTTTGGTGGTATTTAATTTCTTGAGTTCTTTATATATTTTGGATATTAGTCCTTTGTCAGATGTAGGGCTGGTGAAGATCTTTTCCAAGTCTGTAAGCTGTCGCTTTGTTTTGTTGACAGTGTCTCCTGCCTTATAGAAGCTTCTGGGCACTGACTTTCACACAAACTCTGGTGCCCCATATTTGACCCTGTCCCCTTGATGGGGAGTCATAGTGACACTCAGAGGAAGGATAACAGGCTGTCAAGAAGAGACTTACTACCCTATGATCATACAGAGGGGGAGGAGGTCCCCCTCAGTCATAAACATAGGGGAGGGGAATAGGGTAAAAGCAGGATAGAGGGAGGAATGGGAGGATACATGGGATGAGATAACAATTGAAATATAATATAAATTAATTAAAATAGAGCAAAAAATTAAAGCAGATACAGTGCATGATAGGCACCACCATCTTGGAACTCCTCCAAAATTTAAAAAAGCATGCATTGCATGAATACTAAATGACCATTTTGATGATAACTGCTTTGCTGAGACAGACAACTTGTATTTTCTTTTTGTAAGAGTTTCACTCAGACACCGGCTCTTTTTGTCTAGTTGCTTCACCGTTTACAAGTTGACTTTTATATGATTAAGTGTGGGTCATTGTTACTGTGTTATTTATAAATAAGTTATAAATAAGTGGTGTTATTTATATATGCATCTCATATTTACATAAATGATCTTATGCAAATTCTATTATCTTTTAACCTTCACTCAGCTGAAGGCATTTTCCTCTACAAAATATTTTCCAACCTTTCCACTGTCTGTGCTTTTAAAATCCCATGTAGCATCCAGATTGTTCATGCTGCTGTTTGGACTCATATTTGTCTTACATTATTTTCCTTTTTGGCCAGTTTATGAACTCCTTGAGGAGAAGAGTTGTCAGGAAATTTCTGTTCCAATTTATTAACACTACATTTCTTCTTCTGAAAGAGATGTTGGCCCACATACCTCATGAAAAAATATTTATATTCTGCATGCCTTTTTGGTGTATTCCAAACTGTAGCTCCACAATGCAAAACTGCTGATGTCATTGATGGCCTTACGAATGCAAATTGATACCTCAAAGAGGAGGTCAGCTCCAAAAGCTGGCTTACAAAAGACCTACTTCATCTTGACAACTGAGATAATGTGGCCTAGTTGCCCTGGAGAATGGTTTGGGGTTGAACCAAAGAAACTTTGAAGGTGAGAGAGAAGAAAATGTGATGGAATTCAGGGATGTTGGGGCAATATTTAGCTAGCAGCACAAGGAATGCAGTGTAATATATATATATATATCTTTCCCTTGCCTTCCTACCCCGTATTTCTATCATCATTGAACATGAAATAGAACATAGAGTTATTTTCATTTCATAACACATTTTATTCATTAATTAAAACAACGTCATACTCTGAACTTCACTTTTTGTTTGTTTGGTTTTTTGTTTGCTTGTTTGTTTTTGTTTTGAGACAAGGTTTCTCTCGCAGTCCTGGCTGGCTGTTCTGGAGTCAATTTGTAGACCAGGTTGCCTTCGAATACGTAGAAATCCACCTGTCTCTGCCTCCTGAGAGTTGATAAACATTATTTTTTTATTTACCCCATATTTGCTCCCTTTTTTCTGTCTGTGCTTTTAAAAAATCCCATATAGCATCTATATTGCTCATGCTGCTGGTTGGGGTCATATTTGTCTTACATTATTTTCCTTTTTGGCCAGAGTATGAATTCCTTGAGGAGAAGAGTTGTCTTCAAAATTACTCATACTAATATTTCTATTGCAAGAAAGTAAACACTTGAAAACCAGTGATATCTACATGTACACACACACACACATACACAGAGATGCACAACTAAAGTGAATACAGTAGGAAGTACCCATGAGAAAATAATGATTAACACAGTGAGATATCTGCATTTCAGAGAAATGTACCCACTCAAATGTTGTAGCAGAAAGAAACTGCAGGATCATGGGAGCAGATATGCTTTTACTCAGTTCTTGCACTGAAGCCAGAAATGCTCAGTAAATAAAAACCTAGTTTGCAAGATGGGATCTTCATTCTATCCAAAATTTGGGCTGTTATTATTTCCTTCCTTCCTTTCTTTCTTTCCTTCCATGTACATCATTTATTTGCTTTGTAGTTCTGAAACTGTCTTTGTTCCAGGCCTCAGTGACCAGCCCTAAAAAATGTAATATTTATATCTATGCAAGCATCTAAAAACATATTTGAATAATTAATTGGTAATTTTAAAAGAATGCTTTATCTTTTTCCTCTTCACAGTGGATCACCTAGGTGATGAGTAATGCTATTCAGGCCTTGTCATTCAGCCTGTGCTTCTTGCCCAGCTTGCCTTTAAAAGAAAACCAACTGGTTAAAGCATCAGCTGCAGCTCTCTTGGCTCGCAATGACTGCAGAGTGAAATATAGCTCTCAGCATAGAAAACGTCCTTCTAGTGTTCCAGTAAATAGCATTCCATTTCAGCCCCAGGGAATTGAGTGCAGCCCTAGTTACCCACGGCCATCATTGCTTACTTGGACCGCAGAAATGATTGATGAAGGAACAAGTCATTCCAAATTTTAATTAAGCAAGCACAGGACCATAAGTTTTTTGTTATTGTTGTTTATTTATTTATTTAGGTTTTTTAAAGAGCATCAACTCCAAAGATGTGAGCTGAACTCCTGTAGAAAAACTAAGTACTTTTCCAACTTACCTTGTCTCTTCATTCATCTACAGTATGAATTAAAAGACAGACAATCATCAAGTCCTATGATGATGCTATGCCCACTGAAAGCCCTAGTTATAGCACTTATTTCTCAAGGGGCCTGCAATTACTTTCCTCAGTCCTGCATATGCCTTCCCCAAGTCTGTCTCTCCCTCTCCCTCTCCCTTTTCCTCTCCCTACCTCTCCCTCTCTCTCATTTTTATGTTACAATCTTCCCTTGGCTGCCATAGCAATAGAAACCATGGAGATGCGCAGGTAAACAATCTCTCTTTGAATAAGTAGGTAGGATATAAAAATAAATTCAGAAGATAAATTCATTCCAGGGTCCAATTCATTGTATTGAGGGAAGAATCTTTTTTTTTTTTTTTTTTTAAGAATCTTAATATGTAATGTAGCCAAGGCCATTGACATGATAGTGAGTTACTTTGTGAATTCATTTCCTTGAGAAAAAGATTAGAATTAACATTAGCAACAAAATCGGAATATGGAATGTCACACATCTGAGTAAATAGGAACACATCACATTTTAGAGTGCAAGATTTCCATCCTCTGTAACAGAAAAAAAGAAATAACTGAAGGAGAAGAAAAAGGTAGATGCCTGGCATCTTGCAGTCCACATAAACATAAGTTATGGTTACCAATTATACCTCAACACATCGGACTCATGCAGGAAATGGGGTATATCAAAATACATTGTGTGAAAGAAAATTGAAGCCATTATATCTGTCATGACGTCCTCAGATAGTCACATTTCTTAGAATGCAGGTACTCAGATTTAAAATACTTTAGCACAAACAATGCACTGTATTGCAAATGCTAAGTAATTTACAATTTTGGCTTTGCGATCAGTTGCTTAAACCAACACTCCATGGTCCAAGGCTAGGTATTTTGTGTCCTATCACAAAGAATCAATCTCTGGAGGAATTTTTACTGTGCACATCTATTCTCTGGATCCACGCTCACTTAATCAATACATACCAAATGAGGTCATTCATAGGGTAAACACTCTCAGGGTATGCGTTTTGATAAATTGGGATGATTAGGATTCTCCAGTGTAAGATGTAAGACATCGCACACTCCCAGAGACAAGCAAATCCAGAGTGGGCAGCTAAAAATGAGGTGCTATTAAAAGTGCCTTGCTTGTCTTGGTCTTGCCCTGCCCTAACATTCCTTCAAAAGACTTTCCAGTTATTGGAAGTGGACAGAAAGATACAGACTCCTGCCTCTGGGATGTTTTGATATCTGTCACAGTCAGACCTGACATGTAGTGTGTGGTCAGAGTGTGAAAGAACATCTAAAGAACCCTTCTAAGTGTAGAGAACAGTGTCTTCCGGGAGCTGCTTTGGGGCTGTCAATGCATGACTGTGTGATGGCAGATTTGGGTCTGAGACATTAATTTTTAAAAACTAATAACAGGCGAAAGGAAGAGACAGGGTCTTCAGTAAACTTCTTTCCTTACAAGCAAAAGGACTTGGGTTTGATGCCCAGCAAGCACACAGAAAAAAGTCTGACATGGTGGCACACACTTGGCATTTGAAATCTCAGTGCTAGGGTGGTAGAGATAGGCAGACCCTGGGTCTTGCTGACCAGCCAGGCTGGCTATGAGAGCTTCAGGCCAAGGACAGACCCTGCCTCCGAAACAATTTGAATGATGTTCCTGAGGAACACAACTGGCCTTATCTTTCGGCCTGCACATGCATGCATATGGGTACATGTATACAGCACCTTCACCTGAACCCATGCATACATGAACACACACAGACACACAGATACACAGACACACAAACATACATAACAATTAAAAACCCATAGAAAACCTATGATAATCTTTATTTAATTAAATTAAAAATGGTGGCCCCCGTTGTCATAAAGAACTGAAAAACTTCACTTATTTGCAATAGTCTCTGTTTTTAGCAACATTCACTGTCATTTTCTGGGCATATGTGTTTCAGACAGCACACAAATGAACATGATCATCATTGCTGATGGTTCTTCTTGGTCCTGTTATTCCTATGACCTGGAATTCAGGTAGAGAGCTTGGTTGATTCAATGCACTCTCCACACCTACATTTCCCAATAAAAGAGGATCTAAGGGAAAATTAAAATAGAGTGCCTGTATAATAGAAAGGTCTCATCTAGACACTGCATCTAGGTCAGACTCTATATCTTCTCTGGTTCCAAAATATATTGGAGAGTGAAGTTTTTGATATTAGAAAGCTGAATTTTTCCTGAAGCTGAGACAGGGACTAACTAAGCCAGGCTTGAGTAATAGAAAGTGACCTCTATACTCCCAGCAGTCTCTAGAAAATTGCCCTGACTGTACTTCCTGCATGAAAACTGTCTCTTGACTACATTCTGTTAATCTCAGCTAATGGCCCTAAGTACTAACATGCTATAGTTTTATAGGGCTTAGTGTGCTGTGAGTGACCAGTTTCTAGTTACAGAAGTGCTAATGAATAATCTGATCCTTTTCTTATCTTTGAGCCCAGTTGGCAATTTCTTCTGCTATCTTCTCCAAATTCTGTATTCTTGTGCCTTCAGCTTATGGAAGGAGTTAAAGTAAGCCTAAAGCCATGTATGAGAATAGGTCTCAGCTTGAATACTGCTATTGATTGCTGAGAATTTGGAGGACCCTGGATGTCTCTACAGTTCTCATGTATGGCATCCTATCTCATTCTTACAACCCCATAAAGTGGATTTTACATGTCCTCACATGGAAGTGAAGCAAACAGAGGCACAGAGGTTTAATAAATTATCTAAATTTGCACAGCACTTATCAGTGAAGTTGACATTTGGGTGACCAAGTCAGAGTCTTCAGAACAAATGTGGTACAGTGCCTCCCTCAGTAAACAGGAGCACCAGGGAATTACCACACCAGCTTTGGCTGCAGTGATGCAGCTCATCATCCCAGCACTACCCACATCTGTTCCCAGCAACCTAGTATATGATTTTTGTTCTCTTTATCAAACAGCCACATCTTATGCATTGTATATCAGTAAGTCTGTATTTGCCATATGAAATGCATTCTGGCAGATCACAGAAACAAAACAAAAATAAATTAACACTTTAAAGAAAAACACAAGAGAAAAGCGCCATGTTTATCTTTTCTGCTTCTGTCAGAATTCATCCTTTGCATTTCAGCTGTATAGGACTGGCAAAGTTGGGTTTGTAGTCTGTCCTTTTGAGTCACAACCACAATCACAACAGAGCACTGAGCATTGGAAGTGCACTGTGGAAGCAGACATATTATTTGGATTGAAGACTGTAGATGTCATCCTAGGAAAATGAGGTATGGTTGTCAATTCTGAAGTAGAAAGGCAGGTCTTAGTGTGGTAGTTGGAAGTGACAGGTCTCAGTGTGGAAGTCACAGTTCCTTATGATGTCATGAAAAAAAAAAAGATATATATGGGAGTTGGGTTGGGGGATGATGTCTTTTTCTAATACTTGGGCAAACCACCTTGAGAGGAAAGGGTTAATTCCATCTTTCACTTCCAGGTCACAGTCCATCATTGATGAAAGTGAAGCAGAGACCAGGAGTAGTGCTCAAAAGATGCCTTTCAGAAGCTTTCCTGAGGAAACCATTCTCAGCTGGAGCAGCACTGTAGGGGGAGCCTTTCTCTTCAGAGCCCATAACCTGAGCATCTCTGTCATACTTTACCCCCAACAGAGGATGTTGGATTGGGACCCTATAAAAAAATGAGTCAAAACAAACCTCCCTCCCTTGATTTTTCTCAAATATTTTGGTCACAGCAACCAAAAATAACTACAGCTATTTTAAAAATGACATGCATTTGGTAATTTTCATTTTTACTATCTGCCTGGGTTATCTATTTTCATGCATCAAATATAATGCCTAAGACAAACTGTATTAATTTGATTCATGATTTAGCTTCGGTGACCCCCCCCCCCTCTTTCTCTGTCTCTCTTTCACTTCCACATGGCCTTTTTTCCCTAGAGTTTCTCTGTAGGTGGTGGTAGTTGGCACAGTATGGCAGGGTGAAAGGGAAGGAAGGAGGGAAGAAATCAAGACAGACAAAGAGGAAGGGGTTATGGAGAGGTAAAAAAAAAGAAGGGAAAAGAAAAACAAAGAAAGATGAAAACTTAGCAGAGGAAGTAAAAAAGGGAGGAAAGGGGAGAGAGGGAAGGAATAGAAGGGAAGGAGAGGGGAAGATAGGAAAAACCCAAAAGGATGGAGGGACAAGGAAAGGGAAGGGAATGGAAAGAGAATATATGGGAAGGGAAAGGGAGGGGGAAAGCGGGAAGAGGAAGAGCAGGGAGGGGAAGAGCAGGGAGGGGAAGAGCAGGGAGGGGAAGGGCAGGGAAGGAAAGAGCAGGGAGGGGAAGGGCAGGGAGGGGAAGAGTAGAGAGGGACAGGACAGGGCAGGGAAAGACAAAGCTAGTTGGGTATGGTAGTGAATTCCTATGATTACAGCACTCAGGAAAATAAGGCAGAAAAAAAAATATGAATTTGAGGGTAGCCTGGGATACATAATGATATCCTGTATCAAAAAGAAAAGTTCTTATTATTCATATTTTTTATTAAAGTAGTTGCTGGAAATTGCTGTTGTAAAGTGAGATATTAGGCTTGATTGGTATAAATAGCATTGGAAAATTGAGGCATGAGGTAATGGTGATTATTCCTCCAATCATAGGAAGTTATAACAGATTCCTCAATTCTAAAGATCAATGTGCTCAGTGAAACTATGCCGAAGATAGTAAGTTCACAAATAAAATGCAGAAGTCTGCAGTGTCTTATTGTGGTTGATGCTAGCATGGCCATCGGTAACAAAATGCCGACCCAGTGCGCACCGTTATCTTTTATAGTTTCTGAATGTTTAACTGTCAACTCTAGAAACCCTGTCACGCATAGATAAGGCAGGAAGAAGCCAGGTGAAAGCATCTTGTAGCAGTGTTTCGTAAACAATACAGGGAAGAGCACAACAGTAAGAGAGGATGCTCACGCAAAAGTCAAAAGTGTCTTCACACTGAAGAGCTCAGAAAGGCCTCTTCTTTGTGTTGCTTTGCATATTTTTTGAGTGCTTAATCACAAGTAACTCTAGATAATGTGAAGCAGAAAATAATTTGTTAAAGGGACACAGGCCAACTGAGAGAAATGAAGGGACACAGAAAACAGAGCTCTTAGTTAGCCTTGGCTTTCAGACTGATTTGCTATAGTACCAGCTAAGATACATGCCTCTGGGCACACTGTGAGGTCATATCCAGGGAGGACTAGCTAATGAGGGAAAGAGCTTCCTCCAAGGAAGTAGTGTTCAGGGTAAAGAAGCAGCACATCCACTTGCTGGCCTTTGCTCTTCCAGGTGAGCACATCTACCTCACTGCTTGTGACGTGGCCACCATTCTCAACAAGCCCAAGAAGCTTGCCTGTGACTGTAGTAGGGTGGTTCTTCTTTTTGCTCCCAGTCTCAGAAGTACACCCTGAGAAAAAGATGTGCACACTAACGATACTTTCAATTCTGCTGTTGGAAACCATGAAAGACACTAGGAGGTAGGATTGCAAAGAGGGGAAAGTAAGCCCGGCATTTGGCAAAGGGAAGGTCATGCTGAATATCGGTTCAGCATGATGCTGGGGCAAGAAATTGGCTGTACATGGAATCTCAGTGTTATCTCAATAAAAGTTCACAGTACAGTGGCCCTGGGCTTTTGTGGTGTGGCTGTGGTACTGCTATTGCTGGTGGTGGTGGTGGTGGTGGTGGTGGTGGTGGTGGTGGTGGTGGTGGTAGTGGTGGTAGGTGCACATCTCCAGTACTCAGACACTTTCATTTCTTTGCAGAGTGCACTTTAGCAGACTTGAATCAGTCTTCCCCAAACAGTACAAAGTGGAGTACCTATCACTGGACTAGGGCAACAGTGGTGTCTGATGAGACCTAGGAGCTACAGTTGTATAGACTGAAGCTGAAGGAGATTAGGAAGCCACTAAGCACAGTTCATGTCGATAGTCATGTTAACACTGTGTTGTGGGATGACAGCGTTCACCACTCTAGGTTTCACTCCAGAGAGTGCAGCATCTTGGTACATGTCACGGTTTGGATATGGAATTTCCCCATAGCTGATGTGTAGCAGGCTTGGTGTCACAGCAGATTTCACAGGTAACTGGATCTTGAAGGCTCAGAGTTCGTGAATGGATTAACCCTTTGATGAGTTCATAGATGAACAGGGTATTACTGAGCTTGAGGGTCACAGCTTGTGCCCTGAGACAAGTTTAGCACGTGTTTTAATTAGGGTTTTATTGTTGTGAAGAGACTTCAAGACCATGGCAACTCTTCTTTTTTTTTCTTTTTTTTCTTTTTTTTTCTGGTTTTTTGAGACAAGGTTTCTCTATGTAGCCTTGGCTGTCTTGGGCTCACTTTGTAGACCAGGCTGGCCTTGAACTCACAGCGATCCACCTGCTTCTGCCTCCCGAGTGCTGGGATTAAAGGCGTGCACTACCTTCCCCTGTTATGGCAACTCTTATAAAGGAAAACATTTAATTGGCTCTGGCTTACAGTTTCAGAGGTTTAGTCCATTATCATGGCATGGCAGCAAGCAGGCAGATGTAGAGCTGAAGAAGGAGCTGAGAGTTCTAAATTACCAGGTATCAGGAAAAGAATGTGACACACTTCCTCCAACAAGGCCATACCTCTTAATAGTATCACCCTCTATGGGTCTATGGTGGGGCCATGAAGTAAAATAAAAAAGGGGGGGGGGCATTTTTGTTCAAACCACCACAGCACCCATCCTATATAAGCCAATTAAACAAGCCAAATTAACAGTAGAAAATATAAAAGCAGATGCATTCAATGTGATCACAGTGGAAAGGAGGAGAAAGGGCTTCAGTGACCTCAAGTCCTTTGCAAAGGTCATAGAGAGAGACAAGTTTATGTCAAGCATGTGCACAATAAGAGGTCTTGGTTGAAATATGGCTCTGCTCAGAACTGACCCATCATTTTTGGTCTGAAGTCTCTTCCTGTAAAGTCCTCTCTCCAGGCTGTAGTCTCTGTCTCCCACAAACCACTTGTTTCCCGGGGAGGTAAGTCTTCCTTTGATCTCCTTTGTCTTCTCCCAGCAGGAGATTCCTGGGAAATTTTCCATTTCTTTAGGGTCTATTATTTCTCTTTGCTGCTGCTGCTGCTGTTCTTGTTATTTGTGTGTTTGTTGTTGTTGTTGTTAGACACTGTATGTGTGTGTGTGTCTGTCTGTCTGTGTCTCTGTCCGTCTGTCTGTCTAGCCCTGGCTGAAACTCCATGAATTCTGACAACCAAACCAAACCAAAATAACCTCCCCCCACCCCCAAAAAACTTTTCCCTTTTCAAGTTGTCTCTCAGTCTATTGTCACCCCAATGCAAAACTGAGAAACACAGCCACTAGTGTTGTTGTGTGTACACCAACAGAGATGACCACTTATAGCCAATTGAAAGTGTTTACTCTAGTTCATGGGGCTACATTCAAGTATCTGGGAGCTAATTGTAGGTCTCAGTGTTTAGAACAAGATCAAGTGGATATATATAATTTCAGATTACATCCCAATTGTTATCCCCTCACTGGTATTTTTCCATTCCCACCTTCCCTCTCTCTTTCTCCCTATCCTTCCCACCAGATTTCTGGCAGAAGAGAACCCCCTCCACCACCATATGACGACAGCCTATCAAGTCTCATCCTGATAACCCGCTTGCCCTTCTTCTCTGTGCCACCAAGCCTCCCCATCAAAGGGAAGTATTCAAATTGGGACCACCAGAGTTCATTTCAGAAGAAGTCCCCATTCTCCTCACAACTGTGGAGAATGAGCTGTCCATGGGCTAGATCTGAACAGGGGCTACCAACCAAGAGCAAGGGGCCTTTAAAGGCAAAAACCACATCTTGGTATTTTGCTTGATGGCTGCAGGGGTAGGTTTGCACAATCTAAGTTAGCTAAGGCATCTTCACCTTGAGTTCCTAGAATAGAGCTGAGTGATTTTCTGTGAGATTCTTCATCAAGTAGATCAGAGTCTAGTTAAATTGAAATGGCCTCAAAATAGGAGAATGGAGTGTTCTTTCAGAATGAAATAAAATAGGACTTTCCAGAGAAAAATAACTATATTTTGATTTTTTTCCACAACCTCCATATTTAGTCACCAGGAAGCCATGTTCCAAAACAACTGTGTCTCTAAGATGCCAAGATGTATCCCCAAAGTTTATCTAAACTTAACTTTTAGTTCTCCACAGTTATCCACATAGACTCCAGTTTTCTTGCATGCAGTTAGCATGTACAAAGCCATTTGCCTACTGTCAGCCTCCTAAGCTCCTTGCTGCTTCCTGTATCCTACATGCTGCATCCTGTTCCTGTGTCAGTGGTATGACATGAAGTTTGTACTATGAGACTAGAACCTTGCAGAAAGATTTACCTTCCCAGCTCTGCCCATCTGACCTCCTGGGAAGAAGGAAGCTGTGACGATTATGAACTGTCAGTCTCCAGGGAATTCCTCCTGCCTTCAAATCTGTAGGAAAAGAAAGTGTTATTTACAGGCATGTGTGCTTGCTTATTTATGTTGCAGTTCCCAAAAATGCCAGAAGAGGGCATTGGATCCCTTGAAAACTGGAATTAATAGGCACTTGTGGGTCACCCAATTGGGCACTGGAGCCCAAGTCACATCCCTGGAAGAGCAGCCAAGGCTTTTAACTACTGAGCCATCTCTCTGGCTCCAAATAGAAAAATTAGAAGAAAAAATTTCTTTCCATGCAAGGGGGAGGGGCATGCAAGGAGCTCAGTGAAAATATCACATGCACACAGAGGCATCCCTAGAGAAAGATAGGCTCCTCCTATTCTTTAAGAAGCGATGGTATAATATAATGTTCTATGTGTCCTGAGCTCCTAGTGCTTTTTGTATAGTGGCCACCTGTGTATTATGCCAGCGTGGTCTTTTAATAAATACAGACACATAAACAAATCAGTCCATGGACTCACAAAGCAGGCCACATTCAAGCATATACTCAATATATAAGAAGGGTTGATTTCAAAACAAAATAAGTGAATAGACTCCTGTGCAGTTTCCTTTCAGACCTGTGACAAACCTGGGCTGCTGCTCTTGCAAATAGCTGTGAGAATAAGGAGACTATTAGACCAAAGAGCTGAGGTTTTACTGAAATAGCTCCTGATACCCACAAAATCAGCTTCACCAACACAGACAAGTTCCCAGCTCCAGATATGCACAGTGAGATACAGTTTGTGTGCACATGTGTTGGGGCTTAATTATAATGATGTTTCCTATAGACCCATGTATTTGACATTTCCTCCGCAACTGCTGACACAGGGAAAGTTGTTCACATTTATGACGTGAAATGTCCCTGGAGGAACCTGGGGTGGGAGAGGGGAGCAACCCTTGAGGCACTATATTCCTTCCATCCTTTTTCTCTCTGCTTCATGGCTGTGGATAAGGTGTGATCCGCCATCCACTCTCTGCTTCTTGTTGTGGTTGCAGTGTGACCAGCTATCCTCCAAGTTTTGTTGTTATTCCTTTGCCTCCATGATAGAATGTATCCTGCTAGAACTGTAACCCAAAAGAAACCCTTTATTCTTTATGTTTTATTTTTAAAAAATTATTTTTTATATTTAATTAATTTATTCAGATTACATCTCAATTGTTTTCCTCTCACTTGTATCCTCCCATTCCTCCCTCCTTCCCACTTTCATAGTATTTCCCTCACCTAGGTTTGTGACCAAAGGGGACCTCTTCCTCCACCATATGGGTCACAGACCATCAAGTCTCATCTTGGTTGCCTGCTTATCCATTCTTTGAGTGCCACCAAGCCTCCCTACCGAGGGGAAGTGGTCAAATATGGGGCACCGGAGTTCATGTCAGATTCAGTCCCCATTTTCCACCAACATGAGGCTGAGAAACTTTTGTAAGGCAGAAGACACTGTCAACAGAACAAAGCAACAGCCTAGAGATGGGGAAAAGATCTTCACCAACCCTATATCTGGTAAAGGTTTAATATCCAGAATATAGAAAGAACTCAAGAAATTAAACACCTTCAAACCAAATAACCCAATTAAGATATGGGGCTCAGAACTAAACAGAATTTTCAACAGAGAAATATCAAATGGCTGAGAAACATGTAAAGAAGTGCTCAAAATCTTTATTCATCAGAGAAATGCAAACCAAAATGACTCTGAAATTCTGTCTTACAGCCATCAGAATGGCTAAGGTAAAAAACTCAATGGCAGCACATGGTGGCAAGGATGTGAAGAAAGAGAAACACTCCTTCATTGCTGGTGGGAATGCAGACTTGCACAACCACTTAGGAAATCTATCTGGCGCTTGCTCAGAAAAATGGAAATAGGGCTTCCTCAAGACCCAGCTATGCTACTCCTTGGAATATACCCAGAAGATGCTCCACCACACAACAAGGACATATGCTCAACCATATTCATAGCAGCCTTATTCATAATAGCCAGAACATGGAAACAACCTAAATGTCCCTCAGGCGAAGCATGGATAAAGAAACTGTGGTACATTTACACTATGGAATATTACTCAGCTATTAAAAACAAGGAAGTCCAGAAATATGTGGACAAACAGATGAAACTAGAAATGATCATACTGAGTGAGTTAACCCAGAGGCAGAAAGATTCAAATGGTATATACTCACATATAATTGGACATTAGCCCAAAACGGATATCTCCTGAAATTCTGCATTTACCAAGAGATTGGGATAGATGTGAGGACATCCTATTGGGACTCTAGATGAGAGAAGTATGGGAGAACAGGGAAATAGAAGGATCCAGAGGGTCCTAGAAACCTACAAGAAGAACATCATGAAGGGCAAATCTGGGCCCAGCGGGTTCAGATCAGGGTATTGCACCAAGCAAGGACAATACATTCAGTAAACATTGAAACCCTGCTCAGATCTAACCAATGGACAGGGCCCTTCATTCTTTGAATCACTTCTTTTTCTTTATTGCATCAGAGCAAGGAGAAGACCAGTACAACATGCAAGAGTGTGAATGGCAGGTTCCTCAAGACTATGGTTAGGGTTGATAATTTCTTATGATTCATAGAAATAGTTTTCTCATTTTTAAAAAGAAGTTGCATTTTCTGATTTCTTTTTAAAATTTATTTATTTATTTACTCATATTACATCCTGATTCTTATCCCCTCATTGATATCTTCCTGTTCCCACCCTTCTTCCCTCTTCTGTCCTATTCCCCTACCTTATACCTGTGACAGGGGGCCCTCCTCCCCCACTGTGTGGTCACAGCCTATCAGCACTCATCAGGATAGCTTCCATCCCCTCCCTCTGTGGGCCCACAAGGCCACCCCACCAAGCAGAAATGATCAAATCAGGGGCACCGGAGTGCATGTCAGAGGCAGTTCCCACTCTCCCCAACCCTGCACATGAAGAATGAGCTGTCCATTGGATACAATTGAACAGGCTGTCTAGGTTCTCTGCATGCATTGTCATTGGTTGGTGCAACAATTTCTGCAGCTCTCTTGCATCGAGATCTGGTCTCAATGGTTTTCCCTTGGAGCTCCTGACCCCTCTGGGTCCTTCCATCACCCCACTTTTCCATACAACTCTCAGTGCTCTACCCAAAGTCCATCTTTCAGTCCCAGCATCTGTCCTGTTCCCCCACTGATGGGAATCTCTCAGAGGTCATCTATGTTGGGCTGATATCCACTGATAAGTGAGTATATACCATGCTTGCCTTTTGGGTCTGAGTTACCTCACTCAGGATGATCTTTTCTAGTTCCATCAATTTGCCTGCAAACTTCCTTAGTAATCAGGGAAATGCAGATCAAAATGATGCTGAATTCCATCTTACACCTATCAGAATGGCTAAGACCAAAAACTTAAGTTGACAGCACATACTGAGGAGGATGTGGAGAAATGGGAACACTCCTCCATTGCTGGTCAGATGTCAAATCTGTACAACCACTTTGGAAATCAATATGGTGCTTTCTCAGAAATCTGGGAATAGTTCTACCTTAAGACCCAGCCGTACCACTCATGGGCATGTACCCAAAAGATGCTTCACCACACAAGGACATTTGCTCAATTATGTTAATAGCAGTTAATAGGCAGAATCTGGAAACAACCTAGATTTCCCTCAACTGAAGAATAGATAAAGAAACTGTGGTACATTTACACAATGGAATACTACTCAGCTATTAAAATCAAGGAAATCTTGAGATTTGCAGGCAAATGGATGGATCTAATTTCTTTATTTATGAATATGGGCAAGTGCATGAGACATATGTGTGCAGTGGCCACAGAGGCCAGAAGACAATGTTGGATAATGGTGGAGTTGGAGTGAAGAGGGGATATGCTCTACTTGGTTAGGTCTTGGATTCAGGTCTTTAAGAAGAACAATTGCCGTTAAACACTGAGTTACCTGTCTAGCTCCAGAATTTACTTTCTTCATAGAGAAACAGAGGTAAATCATAGGTGTGATGAGTCCATTTTATTTTCTCTGAGAAATCATTAATGCAGGAAAAAGAGATGCATAGATTATACAAACTAAGAGCAAAAGTGAACTTAGTAACAGCCGCTAAAGGAAGTAGTGAGTAGACCCATAGGTAAAGACACTTACTGCCAAGCCTAACCATCCTACGTAGTTTGATTACCAATACCTACATTGGGGAAGGAGAGGATCTACTCCAGAAAGTTGTCCTCTGACCTCCACTAACATATTGCAGGGTATGTGTGTAGAAATACACTCACGCATGTGCGCACAAACACACACAAATATAAATGTAAAAAAAAAAGATAAAACTACTAAAAGTTATAACTTTTAAAATTAAATAATAAACAATGTTATAAATACATAAGAATGTCTATGAGAGGGTAAATATAAACAAAAGAAAAAGGATGAGATGACATTCAGATTAAAAGGACACAAAATTTAAGCAAGGGTGCCAATGTAAATGTTAGGTTAAACATGATTCACAGAGCTAGAGTTGGCTCAGTGGGTAAGAGCTCTGACCGCTTTTCTGGAAGATCTGTGTTTGGTTCCCAACATCCACATCACAGCACACAACAGCCTGTAACCTCAGATCCCGGGGCATCCAGCTTCATCTTCTGCTTTTGATAGGCACTGCACTCATCTGTGCACACACATAAATTAAAAAAACCACATATAATGCAAACCAAAATATCACCTGGGGTGAAAGAGTTTATCTTTTATTATCACATAGTATGCTTCATAAGGAAATTAGAATTGTCATTTACTTTTAAGCATTCAACAAAATTACATTAAAATGTATAAGGAAAAGCTATGCTGGAGGTGCACAAATATGCACTTTTTAAAAAAAAAATTCAGTCAGGTTTACTGTCATTATCACCAGAGCAGCCATGATTTGGAAGGAATGCTGATGCCAATCCAACACCCACCATCAAAGCAAATTAAAGACAAGGCTTTCTGAAGTGGCTTTATTGACACTATGCTGAATAAGCTAGGGGATGCTTCTGTTCAAGGTTACACCTCGATTCATGTTCTTGACAAAGTGCTTGCCATTCTCAATCGAGGCTTTCATCTTAGAAGCGACCTCAACAGTCATTTTCTCTTTAAAGGGGTGATTTTGTTGGTACCTGCAAGCACAAGGTTACTGTGTAATTACATGCTGATTTTTGTACCCTTCATATCTGGTTGCAATGCTTGTTCTGAGAGTCTCCTTTCTCAATGTTGTATAAACACTGCTCCCCAACCTTCCCTAGTATGCCAATAAAACAGTTTACAGCCAATCACTGAGCAAGGCAGAGAATAGGGCTGGACTTCCTGCCAGCCAAGTAGTGAGGTGTTAGAAAAGGAAGTAGGAGATTCAGCCCTGAGAGAGATCCAAGAGACATCAGAAAGAGCTTGAGAATGAAAGTTGTGTTAAGATTAGAGTAAAAACTCCTCAGTTCTTGTGCCGTGAAGCTTGTTTAAATAATTTAATAGAGGCTCAATTATTTGTGTGATAGCTGGGTTAAGACAGAAACTGAGAAACAAACATAGTTTTAGAAAAATAACTTTAACAAATACCCAGGTTATTCTGCAGGCTCTCTTTTTCCTAGCAGTGAGGGCCTGGAGACAGAGCTATACACTGACTCTTTGGACTAAAGGAAAGAACATTCAACAGCTCTTTCCTTCCTGTTCATGGCACCCACCAGGGAGACCACAGAGTGGCTTTAGCATATGCCATGGGCAGGGTGACAGAACCTGCCCTCACAGACACGATGGTCTTCTGGATCCACATGGTGAGGGTTATCAGCTTCTATTGGAGAGAGTCAAGCACGGAGATCAGGAAGGTAATTGTCTCTCCAGTAGAGCCACCAATGAAAGGCACACCCACAGAGATAGATACCTTTATTTTAATCATAGTGTGTTTTCTCTGATAATGTCCAGGATCATCCTGCTGAAGTTCTTATTGGGGTTGTACACACCAAACCCAAGCTACCCATCAGTCACATCCATGCAGGGGGCCTGAGTCCAGTTCATTCAAGGTCCCTGGTTGGTGCCTTTATCTCAGCAGGCCCCTCTGGCCCCTGGTTTCATTGGTCTTGTGACACTCCTGTCACCTCCAGGTCATTTTCTCCTTCCCCCACTTTTCCACTAAACTCCCTAACCTACTTTTTGGTTGTGAGTCTCAGCATCTGTTTAGGGACACTGCTAGGTGGAGCCTTTCAGAGGACAATTCTGCTAGTCTCTTTTCTGCAAGCATAGCAGAGTGTCATTCACAGTGTCAGAAGTTGATCCTCTCCTACTGGGTATATCTTGGGTTGGGCCAGGAATTGGTTAAACAGTCCCTCAGTCTCTGCTCTACTTGCTCTATCTTTATCCCTGCACATCTTGTAGGCAGGATGAATTATGAGTTGAAGCTTTTGTGGGTGAGTTGGTGCTCCCCTCCCTTGACTAGGAGACTTTTCAGTGTCTAGGACCACTGCTCCCAGGAGTCTCTGCTAGAGTCCTCCAGATATGACCCCCTCCTCAGAGGGAGGTCTCCAGCTTGTCACAGAGATTCCCTAGACCACAGTTTCTTTTTTTCTCCACAGGACTTTATCCTCTCACACCCACTCTCCCCAGGTCTTGTCATGTCCCTCGGTGTTTCTATCCTAAGCTGTTCCCTCTCTTCAATAACTATCTTGGTCTATTCTATTTTCCCTTCTGAGTGACATTGAACTATCCTTCCTTGGATCTTCCTTGTTACTTATCTTCGTTGGGTCTGTGCCATGTAGCATGATTATCCTGTACTATATGGTTGAAATCCACTTATAAGTGAGTACATACCATGGGTGTCTTTTTGGGTCTGGGTTGCCTTAGTTTGGATGACCTATTCCAGTCCTATCCATTTGCCTGCAAATTTCAAGAAGGAAATGAAAGAATATATTCTATTATGTTAATGTACCACAGTTTCTTTATCCATTCTTTGGTTGAGGGATATCTGGGTTGTTTCCAGATTCTTGCTATTACTAATAAAGTTTCTATGAACATGGTTGAGCAAATGTCCTTTTTGTATGGTGGAGCATCTTTGGGGTATATACCCAGGAGTGTTATAGCTGAGTCTTGAGGTAGAGCTATTACCAGTTTTTTGAAAAAGTACCATACTGTTTTCCAAAGTGGTTGTACAGGTTTGCAATACCAACAATGGAGCAGTGTTCTCAGTTCTCCGTATTCTCACCACCGTGTGCTGTGATTTGAGTTGTTGATTTTCGCCCTTCTGATAGGTATAAGATAGAATCTCAGAATTATTTTGATTTACATTTTCCTGATGACTAAGAATATTGACCATTTCTTTAAGTGCTTCTCTGCCATTTGAGATTCCTCTGCTGAGAATTCTCTGTTTAGCTTTGTGGCTATTTTTTTAAATGGCATATTTCATTTGTTGGTGTTTAATGTTTTGAGTTCTTTACATATTTTGGATGTTGTCTCTTTGTCAGGTGTAGGGTTGGTGAAACTCTTTTCACAATTTTTAGGCTGTGGTTTTGTTGTTATCAGTGTCCTTGGCCTTGGAGAAGCTTTTCAGTTTTAAGAAGTCCCATTTATTAATGGTTAATCTTAGGGCCTGAGCTGTAGGTACTCTGTCCAGGAAGTTGTCTTCTATGCCAATGAGTTCATGCCTCTTCCTCACTTTCTCTGCTAATAGATCTAGTTTATCTGATGTTATGTTGATGTCTTTGATACACTTGGACTTGAGTTTTGTGCAGAGTGATAAATATAGACGTACTTGTAATTTTCTACATGTAGACATCCTGTTAGACTGGCACCATTTGTTGAAGATGCAGTCTTTTTGTCCATTATATGCTTTTAGCTCCTTTGTCAATAATCAAGTGTCTGTAGGTGTATGGGTTTATTTCTGGGTTTTTGATTCAATTACATTGATCCACCAGCCTATTTCTGTAACAGTATCACGCAGGTTTCATTACTATTTCTCTATAGTATAATTTGAAATCAGAGATGGAGATACCTCCAGATGTTATTTTAGTGTATAAGATTGTTTTAGCTATTATGTTTATTTTTGTTTTTCCATATGAAGGTTAGAATTGTTCTTTCAAAGTCTGTAAATAATTGTGTTGGTATTTTTATGTGGATTGCTTTTGGTAAGATGGCCATTTTTACTCTGTTAAACTTACTGATCCATGAGCACAGGAGAACTTTCTATCTTCTGATATATTCTTTCATTTCCTTCTTCAGATACTTGAAGTTCTTGTCATACAGGTTTTTAACTTTCTTGGTTAGAGTTACACCAAGATACTTTATATTATTTGTGGCTATTATGAAGGACTTAGTTTTCTAATTTCATTCTCAGCCTATTTGTCATTTTTATACAGGAGGGCTAGTAATTTTTTAAAAATTCATCTCAATCCAGCCACTTTGCTGAAGGTGATTATCAACTGTAGGATTTCTCTCATGGAATTTTTTGGATCACAAATTTATAATATCATAACATCTGTGAATAGTGATACTTTGACTTTTTCCATTTCAATTTGGATCCCCTTGATCTCCTTGCATTGTCTTACTGCTCTAGCTAGAAATTCAAGTACTATATAGAAGAAAAATGGAGAGAGTAGCCATCCTTGTCTCAATTTTAGTGCAAATTGCTTTGAGTTTCTCTCCATTTAATTTGATATTGGCTATCAGTTTGTAGTATATAGCTTTTACTATGCTTAAGTATGCCCTTGTATCTCTGACCTCTTCATGGCTTTTATTATGAAGGTATGTTGTATTTTGTCAAAAGATTTTTTTATGCATCTAGTGAGATGATCAAGTGTGGTTTTTTCCAGCTTGTTTATAATGTAGATTTCACTGATAGATTTTCATGTTTTGAGCCATTCCTGAATCCTTGGGAGGAAGTCTACTTGATCATGGTGGATGATACACTTGATGTGTGCTTGGATTCAGTTTGCAATTATTTTACTGAATATTTTTGCATCAATGTTCTTGAGTGAAATTGGTCTGAAATTCTCTTTCTTTGTTGAATCTTTCTGTAGTTTAGGTATTAGGGTGATTATGGCTTCATAGAATGAGTTTGGCAATGCTCTTATTTTGTAGAATAGTTTGAGGAGTATTGGTATTATCTCTCTTTTGAATGTCTGGTAGAATTCTGTTCTAAAACCATCTGGCCCTGGTCTTTTTTAGTTAGGAGACTTTTGATGGTTGTTTCTATTTTCCTTAAGGGTTATAGGACTTTCTAAATTGCTTATCTGATCTTGATTTAACTTCAATAAGTGAAATCTATAAATAGAACTATTTATTTCTTTTAGATTTTCCAATTATGTTGAATACAGACTTTTGAAATAACACCTAATGATTTTTCAAATTTCCTCAGTGTCTTTTGTTATCTACCCCTTTCCTTTTCATATTTTGTTAATTTAGATACTCCCCCTCTGATTTATAGTTAGTTTGCCTTAGGGTTTGTCTTTCTTGTTGATTTCTTCAAGGAACCAGCTCTTGGTTTCATTTATTCTTTGTATTGTTCTCATTCTCTTTATTTCTAATTTATTGAATTCAGCCCTGAGTTTGACTATTTCCTGTTATTTACTCCTCTTTGGTGTGCTTGCTTTCTATTGTTCTAGAGCTTTCAAGTGTGCTGTTAAGTTTCTATTATGGGATCTTTCCAATTTCTTTTTTTTTTTCTCTTTAGCATATGAATACTTTATTCCATTTTTTTGTGTCACCAAGTATGCAAATCATAAGATGAGAGTAGTGTTTTCAAAAATATATAATTTCTCCCTAAGTCAATACATTAAAAATAGCACTGTTTTAATTTTCTAATCTGATAATTTTCATTTTCTATTTCACACTACATTTTGGAAATTATGTTTATTTTGTTCTTTTAAAAATATTCCTTCTTTTTTTATGAAGGCTCTTAGTACTATGATCTTTCTTCTCAGCACTGTTTTCATTGTATCCTCTAAGTTTGGGTATGTTGTGTCTTCATTTTCATTAATTTCTACAAAGTCTTTACTTGCTTTATTTTGTCCCTGACCCAGTGGTCATTGAGTGGGGAATTATTCACTTCTCATGTGTTTGTAGGCTTTTTTTTGTTGTTTCTGTTGTTGAGTTCCTGCTTTAATCCATGGTGGTCTGATAAGATGCAGGGAGTTATTTCAATCTTCTTGTATCTGTTAAGGTTGGATTTGTGACCAAGTATATGGCCAATTTTGCAGAAGGTTCTGTGAAGTGCTGGGCTAAGAAGAAGGTATATTCTTTTGTGTTCAAGTGAAATATTTTGTAGATATATTATGTCCATTTGATTCATGATGTCTATTAGTTTTATTATTTCTCTGTTTCATAGTTTCTGTCATGATAATCTATCCATCTGTAAGAGTGGAGCATTGAAGTCTCCCACTACTAATATGTGGTGCTCAGTGGGTGATTTAAGCTTCAGTAAAGTTTTGAAATATGAATATTGATGCACTTGCATTTGGGGCAAAGATGTTTAAAAACATAGTCTTGGTGAATTTTTCCTCTGATGAGTATGAAGTGTCCTTCTCCATCTCTTTTGATTAGTTTTGGTTCAAAGTCTATGATATTAGATGGTAGAATGCTTATTCCAGCTTACTTCTTGGATCTGTCTGCTTGGAAAATCTTTTCTAGCACTTTACTCTGAGGTAATGTCTCTCTTTATTATTGAGGTGTATTTCTTGTATTCAGCAGAATAATGGGTCCTGTTCTCACATCCATTCTGTGTCTTTTTATTGAGGAGTGAGGCCCTTGATGTTGAGTAATACTAAGGACCAGTGGTTGTTAATTCCTGTTAATTTTATGCTGCTGGTGGTAGAGTGTATGTGTGTTTGTGTATGCTTCCTTTCTTTTGGTTTTTGTGGATGTGGGGCTATTTATTTGCTCTGTTTTCTTGAGTACAGTTAGCCTTTATGGGTTGGAGTTTTCCTTTTAGTATCTTTTAATACTGGTTTTGCTGGTAGTGCTGGTTTTGTCATGGACTGTCTTGATTTCTCCATCCACAGTGATTGAAACTAGATGCAGCAGTCTGGGCTCACATTTGTGATCTCTTAGTGTCTGCATGACATCTGCTCAGATACTTCTGGCTTTTATAGTCTCTATTGGGTAGTGCAGTATAATTCTGATAGGGCTGTCTTTATATTTGATTTGACCTTTTTCCCCATACAGTTTTAATATTCTTTTGTTGTTGTTGTTGCTGCTGTTCTGTATATTTGATGTTTTGATTATTATCTCGCAGGAGGATTTTCTTATCTAGTCCTATCTATTTGGTGTTTTGTAAGCTTCTTATGTGTTTATAGGCATCACTTTTTTAGGTTGGGGAAGGTTTCTTCTATGATTTTATTGAGAATAATTTTTGGACTTGGAGCTTGGAGTCTTCTCCTTATCCTATTCCTATTATCCTTAGGTTTGGTCTTTTTACAGTGTTCCAGATTTCTTGGATGCTTTGTTTCAGGATCTTTTTAGATTTAAACATTTCCTTTTACTGATATATTGATTTCTTTAATCATATCTTTTACACCTGAGATTCTTTCTTCCATCTCTTGTATCCTGTTAGTGATGCTTATGTCTGCAGTTCCTGTTCCATCCCCAGGATTGACTCAGATTTTATTTTTCTTATTGCTTCTGTTTCCGATTTTAGGTTTTTGGCTAGTTTCATTCATTACTTTGTCCTGTTTGATTGTATTTTCCTCTAGATATTTAGGGGATTTATTGAATCTGTTTGGATGTTTTTTTCTGCATATCTTTGAAGGATCTATTTTCCTCTTTAAGTGCCTCTATCATTTTCATAATATCAGATTTGAGATCATTTTCTTGCCCTTCAGGTGTCTTAGGGCACCTAGGGCTTGCTGAAGTAGGATGGTCAGGTTCTGGAGGTGCCATGTGGCCCTGAGTTTGTTGCTTGTGTACTTATGTTGACTTCTAGCTATCTATTCAGCCCTGGTGTTAGTAGTCTGTTTATGCCTGATGGTTGTGGGCCTCTAGGATTATAAATAGAAGTGGTAATCCTCGGTAGTAGCAGACATCTTGTTTTCCTTGGTGGTAGCAGGCCTCTGGAGATATATGGAGAACTGGTAGTTTCTGATGGCTGCTGGTTTCTAGGACTGTTGTTTCCTGGTGGCTGCCTGTCTCTGGGATTGTTCTTCTCAAAAGGCTGCTGGTTTCCTGGACTGAACATGGAGATGGGGGCCAAGGAAATGGAGTGTGCTCAGGAGATAGAGAGTGGAAGACACTGGCCCAGAGCAGACCACACTTCTGGCAATCTCTGTTGTTCTCTGGTGGTTTCTGGTGTCCAGGATTGCAGGTGGGGTTAGGATCTCAGGAGATGGAGTGCCCTACCTGCATGGATCTCAGAGGGCCTGGGGCAGACTGTGTCTCTGCAACCAGGCTCTAGTAGGCCAGAAGTAGGGGGAGGGCTCTCACCTGTTCTTCCTTGACCCACAAATAATTTCTTGCACACACATACAGAGCAGTTTTGATAGAGAAAAATTTTGTACAGCTAACATAAAGAACTCAGGTCATTCACCAATTTCAGGCACAAAAATCCATACTTTTTTGGTCTTTCCTCATTAAAAGATTTTTCATTCCCTTTGAGTGAAAGCTCAAAGGTTCTCATGAGACCTTGGCTCGTGCTGGAAGTCAGAAGTTCTATGTTAACTAAAGTCACAAGAAGTTTTCAGTAGAGCAATGGGAATGCTGTCTCGTGTTATAATTCAAGTTTTAATTTGTTGTGTTGTTAAATTCTCCCTTCACCCACCTGAAGCTTTATAGAGGAGAAAATCAGGGGAAAAAAGGCTTCTTACTTCTTCTATTCTGGTCGTTTGGACCTCATATCACATCAGAGTGAAAGAGGGCATGTAGAGAATGTTTAGGTTGACCCTTTCTTCTCTATACTGACATGGCTTTCTCAGAGCCCCATGAGAAAATACATTCACATATTCGGTCATGTACCTGTACTTTTTACTGTGTAGCTCTTCTCACACCAACACATCCTGGACATGCTCCCTTTTATGGGATCTTTGGCCTGTTACTAGCTGTTTTTCTCATTGTTGTGATCAGCTACCTTATAGGAGTCATTGTACTGTGGCTCATTGAGGGATTGGACTCCATTGTGAGAAGGAAGGTGTGACAGAAAGAGTATGGTACAGTCAGCTACATCACAATCCCAGTGAGTAGGCAGAGAGAGATAAATGTTGGCACTCAGCTGGCTTCCCCTTTTCCTCTTCTTCATTTAGTCTGCAATATTGTCAAGCTATATTGTCTCCTATTTTCAGGGTGAATTTTTTTTCTTCAGCTAAATCACTCCCAGGTTATTTTAGATGCAGGCAAGTTGACAATGAAGATGGAGTCATCCCAGTCTCCTTCTAGACTCTTCTGGTTGAACTGTTTGGTGAAGATATAAACCAAAACCAGAGTTCCTCATCATCTTTGTTCCTGATGCAGTGTAGAATACATACCTGAAACACAGAACTCTCTGGTGCTCTTACCTTTCCTAATATATATATATATATATAAAATTTATGAATTTGACAGTGGGCGTCAGTCAGACTTTTGCCCTCTTTTCTTCATGAAAACAGCTGAGTCCTTTTAGAAGATAACGTCAGAGTATGGGTCCTTCAGGGTGGTGTCCAGATTATGTTTTGATTGTTAGAAAACACAGATACATCTTCAGCTGAGATGTAGATGGGAGTTTCAAAAGCATTCAGCTGCTCTGTAGCTCTGCTTGGATCCTCTTAAAGGATAACCCATTTCATCATTCACCCAGGTGCCCAGTACTTTTTCAGCTGTGCTGACACAAAACTGACATTTTGAGATGTTCTATATACTAGAAACAATAAGCAGTTATGTAAAATTTCTTAATTTCTACTCAATATATAATGTCATATTTTTGGGTTTCATATATAATACACATTAAAATCTCACAAGGCTGAATGTTTTAAAAAGGAGATTAAAATGCAATGAGTAGTGGAGGAGGGGGAGTGGGGAGCAGTGACTGCATCTGACATGAACTCTGGTGTCTGTGATTTGATCACTGCCCATTGGTGGGATGGTCTTGTGAGCACACAGAGTAAGAAGATGCAGGCTGTCCTGACGAGACTTGATAGACTGTGATCAGAGCGTGGGGTAGGAGGATAAGGGAGAAAGGGAAGAGTGAGGGGATAACAATCAGGATATAATATGAATAAATTATAATAAATAAATAAATAAATAAATAAAATACAATGAGCAAATTGTCACAGATTTTCTTTAATAATTTTCTACATCACTTCATAAAAAGACTTGACACCTTAAAAAGTGAAGAGGAGGTTATTTGAAAGTTAAGATGGCAAATTATTTATTTTGTTGCTTTGCTGTCTATAATTTATGTGATCTTAATGGTAGAAGATGACTCTGTAAATACAAAGATGTTTTAGATAAAAGAGACTAAACCAAATTAAAACAACTGTTGAAGTTTTCAATGTAATCTTTGGAGATACAGTGAGCTAAAGCCCCAGCCCAGAAGCCCTTGCATGCATCCACTCTGCAGTGTGTGGCACTGACAAGGCAACACACCTTCACTCTGCCAAGCTGATTGCACTAAAACATGTAGAGTCTCTCTTGGCTTCTCTGCTGTGTTTAAAATGGGAAGGTTGACTTTTTTTCCCCCAGAAAGTTGACTGAGAGCCAAACCATTCTGCTTACTCATCCAAAATCTCACCAGCTATCAGAAAACACACAATATTGGAAGGAAAGTTATAGACAGTAACAGTGGGAATCAAGCTCATCATACCAATCCAGAAATACCTACAATTTTCAGAACTCAGAAGGAAGATGAAAATATTCAATTGGAAAAATGAAACCAAAATAAGAACACCAAATATACTGATAAGAAAACAACTTTTTTTGGATATTTATACCAAAATGAGAAGAAGGCAAACCCACGGCTGTGGTCACTCAAGACGTGTGAAGCTGGTCTGAAGTTCTCAGACATCCTGGGTGTTCTACCCTTTTTTCTGTAATCTGGATGTTTTATTAGTTATTTTCCATGTTTAGGTTTTCATTACTAACCTAGAGATAATAATAGCATTGTAGGTTTCCAAAAACACAAAGCAGTTGAGTGCTCTTGACCCCTTGTGTCCTTCTAGGTTATAATGAAGATAATGTCAATCAGTAGTCATAAAGCTTCTAGATGCATCTGAATGCAAAATAAGTGTTCTATCAGTATTATGTATTGATTATTAATGTTTCAGGGTGTGGTTATATACATAAATGACACTCTATGTTCATTGGCCAAGATACAAACAGAAAAGGAAGAGTAGGTAAATTTAAGGTAGGGAAAAACTAACACCCTGATGTCATAGTTTTAGTTAAAGCAGTCCTTGAGCCACCTAATATCATATATTTGTTAAATTAATAACTGCCTTTATTATTCACATCAACTTAGTCTATATGCTAGCTCTTCTCTGGGAAATGTCCCAGTTGATGGGGTAGAGAAAAAGGAAAGCTAGAGCACATTTATAGAACTAGTGCAGGTGCATCAGTAAGCTTAGTCGGGGGCATTTCCCAGCTGAGGGGATGGAAGATGGCTGTGAGATTAAAAGCACCCTTTGCTAGTTCAGACCCAATTTTGGTTCTCTGCACCTAGGTTGGATGGCTCACAACCTTTAGTAATTCTAGCTCTAGGGGATCCAATGTCTTCTTCTGGCTTCTGCAGGAACCCACATTTACGTGCACAGTGTTCTTACACACACACACACACACACACACACACACACACACACACACACACATATGCAAATAGTTCAAAATAATTTGAAAAGTAAAGTTTGCAATTAACAACATGTAAATGACAAAGCAAGTAAAAACCCATTTAAAATTCTACTACTGGATAGAAAGAAAACGAATATAAGCCGATGAGAGTGAAATATTGACAACCAATCTTGATTACTGTTTATTATACACTTTATTTAAAAAGATCTAAGGAAAAAGTGCCATGTAAAAATAGGAAAGTATACCAGGATGAGGTGGCACATGCTTATAACCTAGCACTCAAGAGGCAGAGGCAGAGGCAGAGGCAGAGGCAGAGGCAGAGGCAGAGGCAGAGGCAGGTATATCTCTGTGAGTTCAAGGCAAGCCTAGTGTACAAAGTGAGTGAGTTCTAGGACAGCCAGGGCTACCTAGGAAACCCTGTCTTGAAAACAACAAAGCAAAACAAAACAAAACAACAACAACAAAACAAACAAAAAAGGAAGGTACTATGTCAAGTGCTCTTAGCAAACTTTCCCTTGCTGAATCTGGAGGTAGCATTATTCCCAATTTTCAGTTGCTCCACCCTACAAGAAGGATATTTGCTCAACTATATTCATAGTAGCCTTATTTGTAATAGCCAGAATCTGGAAACAAGCTAGATGTCCCTCAACTGACAAATGGATAAAGAAACTGTGGTACATTTACACAGTGGAATACTACTCAGCTATTAAAAACAAAGAAACCTTGAAATTTGGAGGTAAATGGATGGAACTAGAAAAGATCATCCTGAGTGAGAGTGAGGTAACCCAGACCCAGAAAGCCATGTGTGGTATATAATCACTAAAAAGTGCTTATTAGCCCAATATATATCTCCTCTGAGTGACTCTGCTCAGCAGGGAATCAGGACAGATAATAGGACTCCAAGCTGGAATCTGGGACAAGTGCTGAAAGTGGTAGGTAAGAGTGGGGACATGAAAGGTCCAGGAGGGAGCAAGCACTCCACTGGGAGACCGTCAAGGCCCTCAGCTCAGGATACCGGGGAAGGAGGACCTGCACAGACTGATGTACCAACAAGGACAATGCATGCAGAGAGCCAAGATCCCCTGTTCAGATGTAGCCAATGAACAGCTGATTCTTCATTTGGGGGAGGGGCAAAGGGAAGGGAGATTTCTGCTGAACTTCTGAAAGGCACTATTTAGTCACTGCCCCTAAGCAAGATGGCCTTGTGGGCATATAGAGGAAGGGGATGCAGGTTATCCTGATGAGACCTAGTTGGCTGTGGCCAAAGAGTAGGGTAAGAGGACCTCCCTATTAGAAGTCTAGGGGAGGGGAACAGGGCAGAAGAGGGAAGGAAGGTAGGAATGGGAAGATAAGAGCACGTAGATAACAATTGGGATGTAATGTGAATAAATTATAATTAATAAGGAAACAAAGAAACCCAAAAACAAAACAAAACAAAAACCAAAGAAAAAGAAATGTTCACTAAACTTTACGTTCATTAAGACTAGAAGTATTGTCTCTGCTGATCATCCATTGTACAATTCCCTGCAATACTGTAACAAAGCAATGGCAACAATGTAGATAAAATGTATCTTACCGTTCTAAATTACTTACTTACTTAATTAAGTAATTAAAAGAGAATGACCCATGTGGGGAACATTGTATTATATAGTATTTGAAATTTTTTTCTCTTTTAGTATTTAAAGCACTTTTTCCATACAATAATCTTTCTCCTTTCCCCAGCTCCTCCTAGCTCCTCCCCACCTCCTTCCATAATTTATGTGTGATTTCTCATTATTTTCTCTCATCAATGACCATAAGACACAATGAAAATCATAACAAAAAACAAAAACAAATGGGGCAGAATAAAATTTAAAGTGCATGTACAAACAAACAAAACAAAACATGGAGTTGGTTTTTGGTTGCCCAATTATTTTGGGGCACAGGGCATGCCATGAAGTGTAGTTGATATGGCCTGTGACACTCCATTACAGTAGGTATCATTTACAAATGGCTTCTTGGTGACAGCTGGGACCTTGTGTCCTTCTGTCTCTCATTGCTGAAATCCCATCTGGCCTGAACCTGGGCAGGACTTATGCATGCTACCACAGCCTCTGTGAATTCATATGTGCATCAGTCATGTTGTGTCTGAAATATATTATATTATATGCTGTTTACAAATGATTCTTAAATACCCTTGCCAGTGCAAAAAGCACATGCTTTTCCTTAACAGGGATAAGGAATAGTTTTTTTTCTAAAGCCAAATATCAATGACTATGCCCAGGAACACAGAATTAGGGTTCCTCAAATACCATGTTTCCATGTGGTAATTATTTGATGATATGTTTATAGGCACATTTCAAATGCGTTGGTGGAAATACATTGGTAAGAGGGGTGCATCCAAGCAGTAAAATCTGTGTTATGGGTCTCAGATGATATCTGATGAATTTCGTAGTGTTTTAGTTGGTGGAAACAAAATTTTGTTAAGGTAATATATTCTAGAAGATTTTTATCTGCTCATCAGAGGATGCTAGGTCAGACACAGAGGTGAACAAGGAATGGCTATTTAGCAGGCTAAACATAGCTTAAAATAAGTGGTAATTAGGTTCAGGCTTCAAATCTCCACATCTGTATCTATAGAAGTTCCAGCATCTCCTCAGCTATAGAAGTTCTCATTGGTAAATAACCTTCTAATAGGTTTAGTGGAAGATGCAACTTCTTTTTGTAGATGGTTGTGCACATCCATTTAGTGATTGGTTGTTAATAGTTTGGAACTAACGTATTTTAATTTTGCTTGTTTTTCCCTTCTTACTTATGATAGGCACATAAGCATGGAAAGATTTAGAAGTTCAGGAAGGCATCTAAGACAGAGAGGAAATAAAAAGTATGCTTACAAAGAATTATTATGTTATTTTTGTTTTCTGGCCTTCACACCAGCACCATAGTTACCATAGTAGTCAGTTGTATCCTTTAATTGATTTGTCAGAGTAATTGTAAGTCTTAGAACCAGTGAATAAAGATAAATCTCTAAAATAAGATCTGGCACATAACTGCCCTTCACAATGGAAGGAACTGCCACTGTCTTTGGAGCAGAATACAGATTCATTTCACACCAAGCCCCGTGTGGAATGCATTCTGGACAGTTTTGACAGAAGAGCAGGAAACCATGGCATAGAATCCAATCTGGGTTGATTAGAGTACTCTCAGCAATCAGAAAGAGGCCAGCAATAGCCTGCTATGCACCTAAGTCTGTATGGAGCCAAGAAGCATCAGAGTGATGCTGAAATGCAGATTATACCACCTATAACATTGCCCATGGTCATCTTTGTTAACGTCCCATGACTGAGGAAACTTCAAGGCCTCTCTTGCCCTCCAGGGACATGGCCTCCTTATTCACTGTCTATTAGCAGGAAATGTGCAAAGGGAATCACTTCAAAGAGCTAGGCTCTGTGCCCAGAGCTGGAGATCTGAGAGCTGCCCCCACCCTATGTGTGATCCTTCAGACAGGCAGCCAGAGATCAAAAAGCTATCTCCAGCTGCTTGCCTCTGCACATACACTACCCAAAAGCTAATCTCATTAGCCATTTCACAAGTAATAAATTGTTATTTCCTCTTCTCTTTGATTTTTCTTCTTGTCTCCCCATGCAGTAGCCAACAAACGATCCTCTATCATTCTCTCCAGGAATTCTGTTTTCTTTACCTGTTATGTCACAGGCAATCTTCTGTCTGGGTTCAGGGACCCAGGTGTGCATATCAAGAAGGTGCCATCTCTTGAGAATAGTAGCCTTCAGATCTGGATATGTTCCTGTAACCCACAAGGTGCTCTGCTGTTGTGCTGTATCAACAACAAGAACAATAAAATTATGACTATTGTCCAATCACCAAGACAGACAAAATGAGCAATCATTACTTATTAGATAAATATCTTGGTGGAAACTTATTTATTTCACAGAAAATCCCCTTAAAAGCCTTTCCTTTTGATCTCTCTCTTCATAGTGTCTCATGCTACAGAATCTCCCGAGGCCTGATGGCTACCTTACTCCTTGCCTGATTGCTGTCTTCCTCCCCATCTGCAAGCTCAATCCACTGAGAAATGGCCTATTCCCCCTTTCTCGCTGGATCAGGTTTTTCATATGGAAACTTTTAAACATTCCATTTTTCTTGCTTCCTAAGGAGGCTAGGATTATCCCTACAGAGAAAGGTGTAATTAGAATCCAAGAAGCATGTAGCTTTAGGTCCCTAGGAAGTAAAGAAGTAAGGTGTGCTCCATCTCTTTGTCCTGGGTGCAAAAACACTTGGCAAGTCCTTTCTCCTTTGTGTGAGGTGGTGTTGTTTGTTTGGCTTCTTTGTTGTTTTGTTTGTTTCCTTTTAGATAGCATCTCACATTGAACTTCAAGTTGGTCTGAATGAAAATCACTCTGTAGCATAAGCTGCCTGATGCGTGACAGTCCTCTTACTCTGTGAATTGACACTAGATTAAAAAAATTTTTTTTGTGGGGCTGGAGAGATGGCTCAGTAGATAAGAGCAATTACTACTCTTGTAGGGGATCCAGGTTTGGTTTTCAGCATCAGTATGGTATCTCACAGTTGTCTTAAACTCTATTGACAGGGGTCTGAGGCTGTATTCTAGTCACTGATAGTACCAGACATAGACAGGGTACATAGGCGTCCATTCAGTCACAACACTCACACACATACAGTAAAATAAACCTAAATAATAAATCTTTAAAAATAAACTGGGATATATGACTTTACATGTTCATGTATGTTTGCACGTGTGTTTGGGAGCATATGCACAAATATGCTCATGCACGTGGAGGTCAGGGTTTGACGGAAGCTGCCTCATCAAGCATTCTGGATCCTTTATTTTGGGACAAGGGTATCTTACAGAATCTAGAGCCTACTGCTCTTGGTAAATTAGCTGGCCAGCAAGCCCGAGGCATCTTACTGATTACAATTTCCCCAAATGGAAGACTACAGGCTCATACTAAGGAGGTGATGTGCATGCAGATTCAGATCCATATGCTTGCATGGCACTTCACCAAGTGAGCCACCTCCTCAGCCCTGAAAATGCCTGTAATGAATAAGAATTCTGTTACGTTTTCATATTCTGCCAAACCATTCTTCTTCTGTGAAGAACTTAACTGAGATAGTGAATTGTGGTGTGTGGTGCACATACACAGCAGATCATGTTCACATGGAGCATGACATTCCTTAGAGCTACAGCCAGAAGAGGTAGGAGGTACATAAAGAACCACAGTTATGTCAAAGTCAATTATGGCTGCTGCGTGAATAAGTTTCTGGGACTGTACAATTGCTGTCCAGTAAGGGTTGGGTGGGAGGGACCAGTGTTCTGGTTCTAGGAATAAAGCTTGGCCAGGTAAACCAGATTATTAAGCACTGACTAGGCAAGGGATGGATAGAAAACAGGCAAAATCTTTATAGTCTCACAGCAGTCATATGCGATAATGCTTGTGGTGTTTGAATGAGAAACCTACCCAACGGACTCACGTTTGAATCTTTGGTCCCCAGCTGGTGTCACTGGTTTGGGTGGTCATAGAACTTTTAGGTTACAAAGGCAGCTGAAGGAAGCACATCACTAAGGAAAGCTTGCAAAAGTTTGTAGGTTTCCCTCACTTTTAGTTTGTTCACTCTGCTTTCTTAGTGGTGAAAAGATGTGAGTACCCAGATGCCCTCTCCTGTTCTCACATTGTCCTTGACATTATGGACTCTAGCCCTCACTAGCCATATGTCAAAGTAAGCTTTGTTCCTTCAGTTGCTTTTGATTATGTATTTTACCACAGCAGCAGAAAGGAACTGATATAGTTAGGACTGTGGGCAAGATGAATGAGAAAGATAAAGAAAGATGATGAACATTTGAGAAAATAATGAAGCAAAGAGAAGTGTCTCAGAAACCAGAGACAGTGCACAGTTCTTACAATTTAGTGTACAGGCCTTAAAATCTTGGCATAACCAAAGTCACATTTGTTCCTTAGTTTTCTTTTTAATGTTTTATTTGTTTATTTTTAACTCTGACAATTTCATGTATGTACATAGTAAATACGATCATATCCATCCCCCTATTTACTGCCCCATATTCTCAAATATGTTCTCTTCTAACTTATTTCCTATTTTTCTTTTCTCCTTAGCCTCTGTCTTTGTTTAATATCTCACTAAAATCTAGTTATGAATTCCCATTTATGCTCTGGAGTGGGGCTGTGGGAATCGCCAGTGGCCACACCCATGTAGAAGTATGATTCTCCATTTTCCAATCATTGCTGACAACTTTCTCTCTCCTAAAATGTTGCTGTCACCTCTCTCTGTAATGAATCTAATGCACTTATTACTGTTTGTAGGGAGGGAATCTCCTCTGAGCTACTTATTTTTTTTGTATTTGATAACAAATGCACTGTTGACTAGCTCCAATCTCTGAGCACTTTGACCCATTCCCTGATACTGTGTAAGGAAAGTACTTTCATCTCCATCATTTGTACTGTAAAGCATCCTTCTCTTTCTAAGCTCCAAGGAGCCATCTCAAGCACATGTTTTAATCATCTTCCAGGACTTTCCCTGACACTGAAGTTGGGATGTATTGTAGGAGAAATGAATAAATAAAAATAAGTCATTAAAATAAAAAAAAGCAGCCAAATAAAAATATCTGAGTCACAGGACTTTGTCTCATGTTGATAAGCTCCCTTTCATTGTATTTGGACCTTTGGACCAGATATTTGTGGAGCATCTTCAAGATTCTTTTCTTGCAACTTCGAAGACTGTGCTACAGTTTTCTGGTGAGCAATGAAAAATTACCCAGGAAAATGAAACTGAAATGTGGCTGTTATTATTGGTTTATGGTGAGAGGGCCTATTGTTTTCTACTGTCTTATCAGCTATCTGCTATGATCTGCTGTATATCTATGTGTCTTCTAAACATACCTTTTAAAAACATAACTCCCAATATCATGATCTTATAAGATAGGGCCTTTTGAGGTAAGGAAGGTAGGAGAGTGCAACCCTTATAAATGAGATTTGTGCTCTATTACATAGACTTCGGAGAACTGCTTTCCTCTAACTCTGCATCAGCTTCTGCTATGTCAGAACCAGATTTTGAACCATCAGCAAACACTGAATTTTCCAGCACCTGCACAATTGCAAGAGATGCATTTCTGATGCTTATAGGATACTGAGTTTTACTGAAATACCTGTCTTAAGGAAGTCTTTTCCTAGGAACTCTGCAGAGAAAAAAAAGATGCCAGGCTCCAGAAAAAGGGCAAGGGTTATGCTCCTTGTGTGTGTTCCAGTTTCTCAAACATAGCTGACTCTGAATGCTCTCCCACATTCGTGGTTCCACTTTTTCTCACCAGGGTCTTTGCTGTGGCATATGAGACTTGCTGGGGCTTATCCCCTTTGTATTTCAACAACTGCAAAGCTAGGTATTAGGCAGAAATGTTCGGTCTAATTTTCATTATAGTCTGTCTTTGGTTTATCAGAAATATGAGTCTAGTTCAGTGTAGTATTGAAGACTGCTGTCTTTCTGTGATGTCATGTCTTGAGTTGTCTGACCTAAGTCTGTGTTTTCTTTCTCTGGCATACTGATGGGTCTTAGCACCACCCAAGAGGGACATCTGAGTGTTCCAACATTCATGGGGTGTTGGTCAGGTTGGTGTGATAATATGCCACTGTTCTGCTATGTCGTCACTAAACTTCACTCCATGCTGTACTCTGGGAATCTTCTGGAACCACCTTCAGTAATGAGTAGTCTCAGAGGTCAGAACTGAAATATTTGAGTGAGAGATTTTATGGGGAATATAAACTCAAGAAATTCCAGTAAGTAAGCAAGGAATTAAGACGTATGATGGTTAGTTGCTATTGACTTGAAAATATCTAGACTCACCTAAGAGACAATCATCTAGTCATGTCTGCGAGGGATGCTCTAGATTAGGTTAGTTTAGGTAAGAAGACCCATTGAATGTGGACAGAACATTTCATGGGCTGGGTTCTAGGCTAGAAAACTTAAAGGAGACACACACTGCACACCAGCATGCTTTTTCTGTGGTCTGACTGTGGCTCTAATGTGAACAGCTGCCTCAAGCTCCCGCCACAGTGATTTCCCTACAGGTCATCTACTGCATCTCTACAGTGGGTATGGTCTATATTTTTTATGCTATTATTCAATTTGTTGCTAAAACAATTGCTTACTCATAAATAGGTTTTAAGTCCACAAATCTATAGTAAACCACTTCCAGTTTCTAGGATAGCAAATTCTAAAGGAGTGATTAAATAATTGGAATGTGCTATTGGTGATGAAGCTATAGTGTATAAATGGAGAATTATTGGAATCAGCTTGGGAGGGGGAGAAGTTGGGAGAGCAAGCATTGGGGGTAGGGGAAGAGAAGGAGAAAGGGCAGGGAGGTGGGAAAGAGCAAAGGCAAGGGGAACCAAGTGAGTCTCTTGGGGAAGGGACGCCCTGTCCCTAGGTAGAGGGCAGGACATGCCAACCACACCCTGAAGCAGAGCCTAACATTAAACATATTATTTGCTTATTGTTTGCATAGTTGAAAATTATTCCCACTAACACTACTGCTGCTTGTCCTGTTTCCATTCCTCTTTTCTCTAAGAATTCCCTCAAAGGCAGTTGGATCCAGACAGACATCTCCCTGATGTACAATTTTAATAATCACACATAAAGATTGAATTGAATCTGCTGTGATTTCTAGAATCATTTTTGTTCTTCTTGCCTCTGATGATGGGGTCATCTGAATGAAAACATTAAAATGATTCCAGTTTAATATAGATTGGCTTTGGCTCAATCGCTCTGCCTCTAGGGTTTATAAGTGCCATGCATCTACAGCATTTACTAACAGACACAAAGCGAGCTTCCCTGGAATCCAGGCTTGTTTTCAAATTTAACAAGGGTCAACCCAAAGGTTTTGGGTTTTGTTGTTGCTGTTGTTGCTTTGGTTTGTTTATTTCTCAATCTGATGTTACAGTCTTGCCAGCTACGGTATTGTTTGAAGCAATGATTTCTGGATGGTACTAAGAAGGAAAGCTCTCCCCCTCCCTGCCCACCCCCATCCCTGTCTGGCCGGCTTGGTACCATATGGAGCTGCTTTCTAGTTCCCCTGTTTGGGTAGCTCATTCCAGCGCGTCTCTAGGATGAAAATATATTATGTCTCACTAATCACCAGAGCCGCCTGACTCAGATTTGTGCAGTATTCTGGCTTCCCGCCATATGCTGCGTGTTATCTGTTGTTAATATTTGTGGTGGCTGGTGAATTTGTTTCCAACTGGCAATTTGGGGCCAGAGAAGAGCTAAGTGGTTGTGAGTGAAATTGCATTGGGATTCTTCCTTAGAACAATTCCCCAAGGCTCAATTCAGCTCTGCTTGAAGCATTTTAATATGGACGGGAGGCTAAGTCTTCCTTATCCTGTTATTATAGATCCTTTAAAAGGCTAATGAAAAATGCAGTGTGAGGGCTGGGAAGTAGCACAACATATGGTCCCAGGAAGGAGGGCCAGAGCTTTCATGATGAATGTGAAAGAGACTCTGACAAGGTGAGGCAGAATTTAATGAAAGGCCTACTCTTGGGATCACTCTCTTCACACCCTGATGCATTGCAGCTGAGCAGCTGCTACAGTGTCAGAGGCCTTCAGAGAGCTACCTTGTCTTGATAGCTGTGTTACTATGCAAATCCTTACAGAACACAGCACCCCCGAAAGGGTGTGGCCAGGGCTACCCATTCAAAGAGTTCAGCACTCTGGTCAGGGAGACATTTCTGTTGTTGTAGCCTTGGAAACCAGAGTGGTTAACACGGGTTTAATATCCTCGCAGAGACCCAGTTCTATGCCGCTACCGCAGAAGCCTTGGAAGCGCTTTTTGGAATGTCCTTGGAAGCTTTGGACTTGAGCACTTAAGGGCAGTTCAGAAGCTAAATTATGAGGAAAGAAATTGGTTTTATTTTAATTAAGTGGGGATTATTGATATCATGTCAGACAGAATTTTAAATGCTTCTTTATTGTTGTTTGGGATTATATATGGCTTAAGATGGCCTATTTGGGTGTCAAGTTGACAAGGGGTTTGTGAGTAAACAGTTTTCAACTTTTATAGGTCCAAAAGCTCCGAGGTGAAGTACACTTCTGAGCATATTCTTGAGGAGGTTTAAAGAGATGATAAGGAGGAATGGATAAGCCTGAATAAGAGTGGGGCCATCAAATATACAGGGGGCTGGATGGAAGAAAGAGGGAAGGATGACAGAGACCCCTGGTACAGACATTCTTTCTGCTTCCTTGTCATTGAGAGCTTCCTTCCACTCTGATGCTCTGATCCATCACAGGCACAGAGACATGGAGCGAAGAGGCCCTGGATGAAAACCTCTGAAATCAAGACTAGAAGTAAATGCTTCCTCTCTCCAGCTGTTTCCCCCACTACTTTCGTCACAGTAATGAGAAGTCTAACATGTTTACTCACAACATGATTAGGGCAAATGTTCCCCACAGATTACTATTATCAGTGTTACCATGACTTTTTATTTATTTCCATTAGACATTACTATTAAATCTGGAGGAGATTGTAAATTGAATGGTCATTTTTTTTCTCTCATTTTTGGGATAAAGTTCTGTCTTAGTTTCAGTCTGCTGTTGTTATGAAACACTCTGACCAAAAGCAACTTAGGGGTAAAAATGATTTATTTAGGTTATACTTCCAGGTCTCATGTCATAACTGAGGAAAGTCAAGAGAGGAATCTGAGGGCCGAACCACTTGTTATTTTTTGTACCATTATCTCCATGCTAGGAACTCATTTCATAGCCAAGAAATACAGCAGGAACCATGGGGGAGCTATTAAGTAGCTCACTCAGAAGCTTGTGCTTAGCTAGCTTTCTTATCCAGCCTAAGGCTATCTGCCTAGGGAATGGTGACACCCAGGGTAGGCTGGGCCCCCCTACATCACTGAACCACCCAGACAATTCCTTAAAACATGGCCACAGGTCAGTCTAGCCTGGAAGTCCCTCCATTGAGAGTCAATTCTTTGGTGGAGCTAGTATGTGTTAAGTTGAAAAGTTGAAGCTAACTAAACCAGATTCAAGCTTCAGTTGATATTAATGCCTAGTTGTGACAGTAGTAAGGGTTGAGGCTGAAGATTACTCAGCCATTGTGTTTATAGTCATTGTCTATTTAATACTTAGTGTGTTACGACGATATTGAAATTATCTCTTCATCTCTAGCTGGCTAAGTGCTAGAATTCTTATTTCATATCAGGCCCTAGAATGTGAGGACTAGAGACAGATTTGTGATTATTCGCTTTTTATAGAGGCAACTAATACAATGTTTAGTGGAAAAATCAGTTTCAAAGCCAGATAGTGGTTGATGCCTGTAATCTCAGTACTCAGGAAATCCCAGCTCTAGCAAGATCATATTCAGAGACCATGCTTGACTGCATAGTAAGTCTTAGCCTCAAAACAACTAAAATAACAAAACAGCTTTAGAGTTTTACCATAAACCTGTGCATATGGAATCATTTTAGATGACACAAATAGTAACAGTGTTGTTATTAGAAACTCAGAAACATCTCCCAGACTCCACTGACTAAGAACAGCGAGTAATCAATGCAGACAGAAAGCCCAGGTTTCCCGAGCCACTTCTGAAGTAATTAGATCGTCTTCACTCTGCTTAAAGGCAGCACCCACTCCTTTTACAAGATGCTTATGCACTGTGGTCTCACCCAGACGGAGAACAGATTTGCTTCATACCATGGTGGGAAGAAAGTGAAGAGGGAGCTACTGAGTAGGAGGGAGGCTACAGGCGAACACTTGCTTTGGCTGACAATAAAGGGTGGGGTGGGTGGGTGATGCCTTCCTTCCTTCCTTGGCTGCTAGATTCACTTACAGCCACATTCAGAGTACCTTTTACACAATAGTCATGGGATTATCTGTGGTGGATCAGCCATTGATCTGTGCTGGACCAGTGAATTAGATATGCATGGTAGAATGACTGGCAAAAAACAATTCTGGAGTTCAGAGATCTGAGGCTTTTAAAGTATTTGAAATTTCATTTTCTCTCCAAACGCCTTGTCAGCTGTATACACAGGCTACCTCTGTGAGCATCAGTTAAAGTAAGCACATGGCCTAAACAGTCCAATTGCCTAAAGAGATTTGTTAGAGAACATCATAGACTTATACTTCATGATCCTCCTTTTGCCAAAATTTCTGATTTTAGCATTGTTATTGATTAAATAATATGAATGAGCTAAGGGCAACAAAGCTTTAATATATAAATGCAGGTTTATGGGAAATAGCACTGGAGGGAGAGGGGAAGGGAGAATGCACCCTGGGTGTGGGGGAAAGGGAAAGAGAGAGGGCAGGGGGCTTAGAAAATGACAAGGGCAGCAAGCAGGGGAAGGGAGGCAAAAAAAAGGGGCAATGAAACCAAATATCTGGTTTGTGTCTCTGGGTGAGGAGAATCCCTGCCCCTAGGTAGAGGGCAGGCCATGGCAGCCACACCCTGCAACAAGACCTAACATCCCAGCCTTTCATTGAGAATAGATAGATAATGGCCAAAGAAATCTGATCTTTGACATTGATTTGGGCTTGGGTACAGAAGACTGGAATGTTGGCCAAGTATAGGAAGAGCAGGCTGTTGTATTTGCTGTTCAGGATCTGTGAGACCATCTGTGGCTAAGAAACTGCAGGTCCAGATGATTCAGTCTGTGAGGTTTAGGCCTGGAGCACCTGCGTTCTGGGTGCAGCACCTGGCAGCATGCTGTAACATACATATGTTAGGGGCAGCAGGTAAAGTTAAGGAGTTTATATTTGAAACTTTTAGGCCCATAATCATGGTAGTTGAGGAGTCCTAAAACTGGGGCATGAGGGAAAAATCCCACCCTCTGAAATAGGAAATACTTATCTGGAGTGTGACCGTGTATTTGAGTGGAACTCCTGAAGCTTACAAGAATCTTTTTAAGTTTACGAAAAGATATGAAAGTGCTGAGAGACAGTTGAAAATCTGATTAAAGTTAAAGCTCCGAACAGTCTAAATACAACAGTAGCACAGTGAGGGAAGAGTTTTTATATACCTTTACCAATCTTAAAACATCTTCTCTGACCCTCAAACACTTTCTTAGATCCTCAGAGCTTACATAAACTTTACACTCTTCTGAGAAGGCAGCTGAAGCCTTTGTTTTTGTTGTTAAACTTCACAGGGACCTGTGAAGGATAAATTACTGCAGGGAGCATAATCCAAGCAGGCTATTATTGATTAATATGACAGAGGCTTAGCCATTATCCAGCCTGCCTTCCCAGTAGGCTCCTGTGGTGTCAGTGGCTTCATTCTGGGCACAGGTCTTAAGACAACATCACAGCATCAGTCTGGGCCCAGCAAATCTGAGAGGGCTTTCTGTGGAAGAGGAATTTGGGGGAACTATTGACCTTATTTTGTTTAGGCAAAACGGGGAAGTCAACTCTTCACCTGTCCAGAGTTTGGGCAGGGACTTTACAGCAGGCTAATTGGGTCAGAATTTCCCACTATCACAATCCAGGTGGTGTCTTATATCATTGTTCCCAAGTCTTCTGGAGGCCTTGGGGTCAACCCTAGAATCTGGAGTCTATGTCACATTAAGCTTTTTTTTAATTAAGCATGGAAATGTACTTATTCTACAGTTTCTCTGACAGATTTGAGGACCATTATCTATAAATTATAGCTGATCTAAACAAATAGTCGCTCCAGGTGAGGGAGTTGGGGCAGTCCTCAGGAATGCCAAGAATATGGAGGCTTCTCTTGGAAAGGACAGGGCTGGAGAGAGGCAGTGGGATTATATATATATATATATATATATATATATATATATAATATATATGATAATGATAGATACAAGGTCTCAGATATTATGTTATATGAGGTTTATTAAATGAGCATGGGGAGAGAAGGAAAGGGGGGAAGGGTACCCCAGAAAGAGAGACAGAGACAGAGACAGGAATAGTAAAAAGAAGAGAGAGAGAGTAGAGGGGAGTAGAGAGAGAGAGAGAGGTGAGGTAGAGAGTAGAGAGAGGGGGGCACGCGGACAATTTGTAAGCAATGACATCGCAAGTAGGCAGACTGAAGCAGAATCCTAACAACTGGACCATATGAGGGAGGGAGAGGGGTAAGGACACGTGTTTCGTAAAAAACCTGGAGAGATGAAGTTTGAAATAAACAATCGTGCAGACACCGAGGGCAACCCTGTCTCCCAGTCTTTGTCAAATCACAAGAATATGGAAGTAGCATCCCAATTCAATACTCTCAGATTGGGAGGTTTGGTGAGGTTAATCCATAAACAGACTTATTACTTCTGAACAAAGGCCTGACTTTGTTTCAGATGGACTTGCTCTCCTGTGGCCATTTATTCACAGAACTGAGTCCAGGGAGGTCCTGGACCTCCCTTCCCTACCCCTACCTGAGGAAGAGACACCTGGCGCTTCTTGGCAGCAGCGGAGGGGTGGGGGTGGGACAGGATAACTTACTGAGTGCAAAGGAACATCAGGTGGAGAGGGAGGTGGGAGAGAAGCATTCCCACATGGCCCTGAGTTGCCAGGCTGGGTATTCAACTTCTCCCAGGTTTAAAGATGATGGGATCAGACGAGGTGGAGAATGATGAGGTATAGGAAATAGCTCCACAAGTTTGGCCTGCTGGGCTGAATGGGGTTCAATTCAGAATGAGCGAATGGCAATGAAGCTATAATATATAAATGCAGGTTTATTGTAAGCAGTACTGGAGGGGGAGGGGAAAGGAGAGCATGCCCTTGGTGTCCGGGGAAGGGAAGGAGACAGGGCACAGAGGTGGGAAAAGGGCAAAGGCAGCAACAGGGGCAAGGGTAGCAAAAAGGGGCGGTGAAACCAAATGTCTGGTTTATATAGTGAGTTTCTGGGAGAGGGGAAGTCCCACCCCTAAATAGAGGGCTGGGCATGCCAGTCATGCCCTGTAGCAGGACCTAATATCTATCAATGAAAACATCTTACTCTCATTCTTAATATATGACTGAGGATTGATGAGGTGGTTCAGTGAATAAAGGAACTTGATGGCAAGCCCTGCCTACCGGCATTTGACCTCTGGGATCTACATGGCGAAAAGAAAGAACTTGCACTTGCAAATTTTCTTCTGACTTGGCACATGGGAACTCACACACACACACACACACACACACACACACACACACTTGTGCATACACATGCACTCACACACATACACACACATGTGTGTGTGATACATAAATGGATTGATTTTGTCATTTCATTATAATGCCATCTGATTCAGAAATAGGATTGTAATGTGTGTGTTTGTATGTTCGTGTGTGTGTGTGTGTGTGTGTGTGTGTGTGTGTGTGTAGACTGTGATTGGTTGTAATTGTCAATTTGACACCCTCTAGGATCACTCAGAAAGTGAGTTCTCTACAGGATATTGTTTAGGCCAGTTTGGCTATGTGCATGTCCCTGGAGGTTTACTTTGATTATGTTATTTAGGTAAGAAGGCTTGCCCACTGTGGTGGCAGCATCCTTTGGGAAGAGGACCTTGAACAGTGTAAAAGTGGACAAAGCAAGCTGGTGCACAAATATGCATTAATTTATTGTTCTTTTATCTTGAGTATAGATGTAATATTATTAGATGTTTCCAAGTTGAGTTTCTTTGCAATGCTGTACTTGACCCTGAGGGAAATTAGCTTTTTTCTCCTAAGCTTCTGTTTTCAGGATATTTTAACACAGTAACAGGAATGAAACTAAGGGAGTTGGTGCACATATGCAAATGTGTATGTGTATGGGCAGGCCAGAGGATAGGCTTAGGTTTTATTCCCACTATTTTTATTGGGACTTGGCCTACAACTCACCAAACGGACCAGGCTGGCTGCTTAAAAAAGCTCTCTGTCACCATCTCCTCAGTGTTGGGATTAAAAGTATGTACTGCCATATAAGAAGTTGTTTTTGAGAGTTAAATTTCAGTTCGTATTCTTGGAGACAAGCACTTCCCTATGCCTTTAATCCCAGTACTTGGGAGGTAGAGGCAGGCAGTTCACTGTGAGTTTGAGGCCAGCCTGGTCTACAAAGCCAGCCTAGGACAGCCAAGGCTACACAGAGAAACCCTGTCTCAGAAAACCAAAAGAAGAAGGAGGAGGAGGAGGGGGAGCAGGAGAGAGAGGAGGAGGAGGAGGAGAAGGCAAGAAGAAGAAGAAGAAGAAGAAGAAGAAGAAGAAGAAGAAGAAGAAGAAGAAGAAGAAGAAGAAGAAGAAGAAGAAGCCATCGCCTTAACTCTGGAAATAAGGATTTAAGTCATTGAAATTAGTTAATTCCTTATAAAGTGACATTGGAGAATATCGACCCCTAAGCTCATGCTAATACTATGCTATATTCTAAGATAACCCTGGAGAAAGTGAGGAAAGTAGCTTTGTGCAGCTACAAACCAAGGGATACTAAACACTTTCAGCAAACAATTAAAAGTTAGGAAGATGCAAAGGATGGTCATTGGGCTTCAAAGGGGCATAGCCATTTCAGGAACTTAAGTTTGGACTTCTGGCCCCTAAATCTTTGAAAGAGAAAACTTCAGACTCTTTATATCAACCTGCTTGAGAGATGTTGACAGCCGTGGACATTCAAGCAGATGTCTTCCCAGATCATCTTTACAGCAGTTGAAAATAATTTGGATCATTCACTTCTTGATATTCCTTCTAATCTCTTTAAAGGTCTCTGTGCCTTTTGATTCGGGCTCACTTTGATATATTTTTGGTGTGATATGGTTCCCCTTTTTTCTCTTTATCTTTTTGTCTCTTTCTTTTGAAATCCTATCCTTTTCTCAGTACTACATTTAAATTTCACCTTCCCAAGGAAGGTTATCTGCTTGTCTGTCCCCTTCTTTATCATTGCTTATCACTCGTGCTGTTATCATGTCATTTATGACAGTGATAATCAGCATTGTTGGAAGAATATGACCTATGCCCCTCACTTTCTCAGAACACATGAAGAAGAAAACCCCATAAAAGCCTGAATTACTCTTACTGTATTTTAAGAGGCACTCTCTTGTCCGAAGCTCACTGAGCCGAACACTGGGTGTGGGGTAGACCTAAGACAGACTAGTTAAATCTATTAGGAGGACTCTCAGCATGCTCTTTTTGGTGTGTGTGTGTGTGGCACACTGATTATTCCTTTTAACTTTAACTATGGAAAGATCAGAAATACAACTAGAAGCAAAGATGAAGTGAAACCAATATGTGTAAATTTCTGAGATAGTTTTTAACTTATGACCTATTTTATTTTGTATCTGTATGCACCCTCAGGCCAAATATTGAAATAGATCCAAAACAATGTATTTCACCATCAGTTAATATGCCACTTTACAACTTCAGCCAATAAAAGATTTCCATAAAGATGTAAATATGATATCATCAAAAATATGAAAAGGGAGCTAGAGAGGTGCCTAGTTAAAAGCACTGGTTATTTTTGCAAAGGGTTTGGTTTCCACAGTTCACACAGTGACTCACAAATGTCTACCTCACATGTCAGACCACTTTTTCAGGACTTTCCTGGGCATTATACGGGTGTGCACAGACACATATGCATACAAAAAAATCCCTACACATAACAACAATAATTGGTCAGCTTTGGTGGTGCATACCTTTAATTCTAGCACCTGAGAATTAGAAGGAGGCAGATATTTGTAAGTTCAAGGCTAGTCTGGTCTACATAGTGAGTTCTAGGCCAGTCAGGGCTACATGGTGCTACATTGTCTCAAAATAATTTAGTAAAAATAATAATAAGCTAAAAAGATGATCCTCAATTTATCTGTTACCTAAAGAGTGTTTAAATACATACTATTTTATAGTGCTTTTCTAGTCTTTTTTATTGTTTGTGTATTTTGCATGCCAATGGCATTTTGGGAACAAATCAACAGATGTTCTCTGAGCAAACACTCTGTGAAAAATTAAAAATTAGCTAGTTTGGAAATTTGGGGAAATATCATGAGGAGGGTTAAAGGACACAGAGGACAAGGGTAAGAGTTCATGTAAGTATTACCATAATGGCTCATGTGCTATACAAGCCTTGAAAAGTGGAGAAAGGTACTCCTCAGAGGAAGGTGTCAATGGAGAGCAGCCATACCTGTGAGCCCTCAGACTGAATAAAAATATTTATCTCAATGAATAAAGTAGAAGAGGTCTGAATGATGGCTCCTGACATGGTCCTTCTTCCTCCATACAAACCAGCACCCCCCCACACATGTGTACACGCGTTTACCTACGAGCATAGCACATGCACACATGAAGGATGGACAAGGTAAAAAGAGTGCCTATTTTACCCATCTTCCTATTTTATTATTAAGGAGAATTGTGGTTACAGAAATGGGCTGCTAGTTGAGAATTGAGTAGTTAGACATTTGGCTGAATAGTTTTGAATCTAATCTGTTGTCTGTGGGCAGGTATTTTTTCCATGATATCACACAGCAGGCTTGTTTCATCTACTCCTCCAAACAACTCTGATCAGACTTTTTTCTTGAGCAAGTAGTAGATAGAGTATATAGCAGTCTGTTTCCATATTCTTTTGAGTTGTAACTTGCACGACAAAATATATTCCTCATCAAAATTATTTCAGTCATGCATTAGTGCTGAGATGTTAGTACCACATCCGGCACAATAATAGAGTTTAACTATGATTTTATTCACTAATAAGTTCATGCTTTTATTTAGTTCATAGTTATTAGTGATTGTCTCTGTAAACTATAAACTATGGATATGCTTGAGTTAGGAGAGGAAGTAAGTTTAAACTTTTATATAAAACTTGTCATTGAGCAAAGAACTCTTTATTTGTGAATTAATATGAAAGAGTAACATCTGTAAGACTTTTGTTATATATCTTTCTCCCTCCACTCATGCGTTACCAGATACCCAGTGGCAGCCATTCACCCATCACTTATCTCATTTGTTGCTCATTCATAACACTAATAGTAGTAACGCATGATACAGTGGTTGTGTCTCTTGCTTCCTCACATAGAATTAGTTATTGAATCTTTATGATAATACCACAGAGTAACCATGAGTATAATCTTCATTTTACAGTGTGTGATGCTCACGCTGAGTTTAATGGGATATAATCAGGGCTCAGCAGTTTATCTCCAGAGCCTTCCTTCTCAAGCAATGCAACACATCGTCTGGACAATTTGTTCCTGAGTTTGAACAAATCCTTTTTAGGCTATGGAGCAAAGCTAAGAAACTCCCTTTACTTCATCGTATGGACATTATCAGTGTTCAGATCACCTGATTGCTACATAGGTCTGAGTTTTCACAACAAGGAGAGTGTTTAAATACATTTGTACAGGACATTTGAGCAGGTTTGCTGCCTCACAGATTTGGGTATGTTCCAAACTGCTTCAGCTTGAAGAATTCCTTCCTTCAAAACTAACCATTCTCACCTCCAGCAAAATAGCATTGTTCTTGTGGTAGATATGTGGATACAGTTTGCTGTGTATTGAAGTATCAAGAACTATTTCATATCCAAAAGACTCAGTATGTTATCCCTTTGAGACAATAATTGTGAATAAGGGGCTTTCTTTCTTTCATTTTATTGACCATTACCACAATCGGAACTAGTCATGACTAGTCACTAAATGTAATTGTCACATTGAACACTTAGAAAAAAGTGATTTAATTTTTTTCTGAGATAATTGTTTTATAATCTGAATTTCCCTTTTCTCTTCTGTTTAAGAAATACCAGTTCATTCTAATATACTATTATCTAATATATAAATTGTATTGACATATTTAAATCAATGAAAAAATACTGATAATAATTTTACAAAATGCCTTTCTATATGTCTTTTTAGCTACAACTTTTGTTCTTTCAATATATAGCCCCTTGTTTTTTTCCCTTGACAATTCTCAAACTGTTGTTCCACTATCTTTGTATCTTTGTGTAGTATATACACATAAGACCCAGTTTTAACTCTGTCATAATGCATTTCTCTTATTCCATTTCTCCTCACTGTCTACAAAAAAGAGAAACTCAATACCTTATTCTCATAATCTAAGACAGACCATTAATGTGCTATCTATAAATTTTCTTATATGATCACTAATACAATAGTGGCATAACCAAAATGATCTCTGATTGGATTTGAGCATATAATTATGTGCTAAAGATACTGAATCCTTAGATCACAACACTTGGAGAACTCAAGATTGTACTGACCTGCAATCTTCCTCCCTGAGAACTAGATCTCATGGTGTCTAAATGCACTATGCAAACTGTCCGGGGAGGAAAGCTATCAATAGTCCCTAAGAACCACAATGATGACTGGCCTGTAAGTTATCTCTAACAGTCTTTACATCTTTGGAGACAACCAATGGCTGTCTGCTTGGACTTAGGACCCCCATCAGAAGGAGAATACTCCTGCTTGCTACTATAAACCTAGTTAAACAAGAGCCTATGGCTGTATATGTGCTAGATCCCAGGGAAAACCTATTACTACCATTTTACTAAATGAATATATTTTTTAACTCTTGTAAAACGCTCATCTTTATACTTATATACAAATGGAGCTCTTAACCTTCATTTCACAGGCTTTGTTTTTGCAGTAGATGGAGGGCATTATAGAGAACCAAAAGCTTCTCAAAATGCAGAGAATAAATAACCAGTGTGTGTCCAGCTCGAAATAAGTCATCTATAATATAAACTCTGTATCGAAGGCTTAAGACCATCAAACAGGGAGGATAGAGAATGTAAGATCCAGGAACTCAGGAGAACTGTTATGAGAATGTGTTTGCTGAACCTGGCAGAGATGCTGCTCCCGTTACCTTAAAAATATAGCTCCTTGCACAACACCTGCACACGACCATACCAGTCAACATGGCAGCATGGACAGAGGAAATGTTCACGAGCTCCCAACACTAGCTGAAGATCTGTAAGCAGTCAATGGCTGATAAGAAAGGGAGAATCAGTTTTCCTTAGAGACAGGCCCCTGATAGGTTGCCAACTCTAAGCATTCAGCCTTTGACCCATATGAGAAACATTAATTAGACCCAGTGTTTTAGATTTCTGTGTATGTATGTATGTATGTGTTCATTTTTTAATAAACATATCTATCTAATGGATTATTGTTCTTAAGCCACAAGATTAATACATCGCTCTTTCCCATCTCCTTCGAGGCTGATAGCTCTTTCTTGTGAGGGAGATTTCAATGAATTTTCTTCCTACTTATGGACAATAAGGACTATAACAAATATAGGTTCCTATTTATGATATAATGTTGTCATCACAGCCGTAAGTTGGCAATTCTTATGTTTGCTTTATGCTATAAATATTTTTTTTCTACAGACATTCCTGTGTGAAGTATGGCATTGTTACACACGTAATTGAATCAGTCCCCATGCAATTCACTTTGTGCCACTGATAGGAACAGGACTGTATAACTTCTGAGTTGATAGGTACTTTTATGGTCCCCAAATTAATATCAGCATGTTTTTCTGTTGCATTTCTAAAAAGTGAATATCTGTGCTAGCTAATTTTATATCAAATTGACACAAACTTGGATTGTGGAGAGAAAATGTCCCCAATATATATTTCTATAAGCAGGTCTGTGGTGCATTTTCTTTTTCTTAAAATTTATTATAATTCACTCAGATTACTTTCTGGTTGTTATGCCCTCATATCTTCCAGTTCCCACTCTCCGTCCATCTTCCACCCTATTCCCCTCCCCTAGACCTCTGACAGAAGGAGACCTCCTCCCCCTCCATCTGACCACAGCCTATTAGGTCCCATCTGGATAGTCTGCTTCCTCTCCTCTGTATGCCATCATGGCCTTCCAACCAAGCAGAAATGATCAAATCAGGAAGACCAGAGTTCATGTTAGAGGCTGTTCCTGCTCCCCAGACAACCATAGAGAATGAGCGGTCCATTGGCTGCATCTGGACAGGGAGTCTAAGTTCATTGCATGCCTTGTCTTTGGTTGATGCAACAGTTTGTGCAGGACCCCCTGGGTCCAGATCCACTGGCCTTGATGGTCTCCTTGTTTGGCTCCTGAATCCTCCTCACCTCCGATTCTTCCATACTGCTCTTAGCTCTCTGCCCAGAGTCTAGCATAGGTATATGGATTTTTTTTTCTGGGTCTTCTATTCAATTTCATTTATCCAACCAGCCTATTTCTATGCCAGTATCATGCTCTTTTTATTACTGTTGCTGTATAGTACAGATTGAGATCAGGGATGGAGATTCCTCTGGAAGATCTTTTAATGTACAGGATTGTTTTAGCTATTCTGAGTATTTTGTTTTTTCCATATGAAGTTGAAAATTGATCTTTCAGGGTCTGTAAAGAATTATGTAGGTATTTTGATGGGGATTGCATTGCATCTGTAGGTTGTTTTTGGCAAGATGGCCATTTTCATTATGTTGATCCTCCCAATCTTCAAGCATGGAAGATCTTTCCATCTGATATCTTCTTCAATTTCTTTCTTCAGACACTTGAAGTTATGGGTGACTATTGTGAAGGGTTGTTTTCCTCTAATTTCTTTCTCAGCCCGTTTGTCATTTGCATACAGGATAGCTCCTGACTTATTTTTTGAATTGATCTTGTATCCAGCCACTTTGCTGAAGGTACTTATCAACTCTAAGAGTTCTCTGGTAGATTTTTTTTGCAGTCACTTATGATCAGCTCATTGTGGCAGGTGCATGGAAGGCATATAACAAAGAAGGTGGAGTAAACCTTGGGGAGCAAGCCAGTCAGAAGCACTGTTCCATGGCCTCTGTGTAAATTCCCGCCTTCAGATTGTGTCCTGACCTCCCTGAGTGATGGACTACATGCTGCAGAGTGATACAAACATTTTCCTCCCAGGTTGTTTTTCGTTATGGTGTTTTCCAATAGAAATCCTAAGACCTATCCAACAAGCGCTTTATCTTAAAATGGTTTGACATATACTTTTTCAACTAAAGCCAAACCAAAACACCAAAGAGCTTGACTTTGAACAAAACTATGGGTTCTTTTCTGAAGTATCTACATCTTGATCTTGGTTGTTTTGATTTAATGAGAAATGGCTTCCATAGGTCATATAGTTGACCATGTGGTCCCCCAACGGCTCGTATTGGGAAAGTTATGTACTCATTAAAAGGTAAAACCTTGTAGAGAAAGTATATCAGTGGGTTTGAGTTTTGAGAGGTTATATAGCTTTATTTTACTACCTGTCCCACTTCTGTCTCACTTCTTTGCTTTACTTGCGTAGATGGAAATGCTATAAGCCCCATTTCTGCCATGCCTTTTCCAACATGATGAATTCTCTACCTCTGGTACTGTAATTTAAATTAAACCCTGAGTTGCTTTTGATTGTAATATTTTATCACAGCATCAGAAAAGTAACAAAGAACATCATCTTCCAGTCAAACCACATACTATAAATGCATTCCATTTTCCACAGGAACATCCTACAGGTGTTGACAAACAACAAACTCTGGTAGCTATAGGCATGAATTTTATTATTGATAATGAACATATTCTTCATCTCTTCCAAGCAAAACTAATAGGAAAATTATTGAAGATGTCTAGTGACCAATAAAGACAGACATTACTCTTCTCTTCAGAGTTTGTACAATTGAATCTGAACATAGTTATAATCTGCAACATAAAGAAAATGACACCTACATTTTCCTTTTTGAGCCTTCAAATAAGCCCCCACATGACCAATGTCTACCATCAAGTCTTTTTTTTAATATATTTTATTAATTTATTCATATTACATCTCAATTGTTATCCCATCCCTTGTATCCTCCCATTCTTCCCTCCCTCCCACTTTCCCCCTTCTCCCCTCCCCTATGACTGTGACTGAGGGGGACCACTTCCCCCTGTATATGCTCATAGGGTATCAAGTCTTTTCTTGGTAGCCTGCTATTCTTCCTCTGAGTGCCACCAGGCCTCCCCATCCAGGCGACATGGTCAAATATGGGGCACCAGAGTTCATGTGAAAGTCAGACTCCACTCTCTACTCAATTGTAGAGAATGTCCTGTCCATAGGCTAGAACTGGGTAGGGGTTCGAAGTTTACTGCATGTATTGTCCTTGGCTGGTGCCATAGTTTGAGCAGGACTCCTAGGCTCAGATCTGCCCATCATAATGTTCTTCTTGTAGGTTTCTAGGACCCTCTGGATCCTTCTATTTCCCCATCCTCCCATGCTTCTCTCACCTAGAGTCCCATAGGATGTCCTCCCCTCTGTCCCAGCTTCCTGGTAAGTGAAGACTTTCATGGATATATCCCTTGGGCTAGTGTCCAGATATAAGTGAGTATATACCATTTGAGTCTTTCTGCTTCTGGGTTAATTCACTCATTATGATCATTTCTAGCTCAATCCATTTGTCCACAAATTTCAGAAATTCCTTGTTTTTAACAGCTGAGTAGTATTTCATAGTGTAAATGTACCATAGTTTCTTTATCCATTCTTCTACTGAGGGACATTTAGGCTGTTTCCAGGTTCTGGCTATTATGAATAAGGCCGCTATGAACATGGTTGAGCAAATGTTCTTGTTGTGTGCTGGGATAGCTTCTGGGTATATTCCAAGGAGTGGAATAGCTGGGTCTTGAGGAAGCCCTATTCCAAATTTTTTGATATAGAGCCAGATAGATTTCCAAAGTGGCTGTACTAGTTTGCATTCCTACCAGCAATGAAGGAGTGTTCCTCTCTCTCCATATCCTCTCCAGCATGTGGTATCACTTGAATTTTTGATCTTAGCCATTCTGATGGGTGTAAGATGGAATCTCAGAGTTGTTTTGATTTGCTCAACCATCAACTCTTAAATCTGTAGGTTTCCTGGTACCCTACCAGCTCAGTTATACAGATCAATTTGTTTAAAAGCCCATCAAATTATGATATTAACCTTGAAGAAATACAGGGGAATTTGAAAATCTTACTTTGATCATTAACATATCCTACTGGGAAAACAAATGACAGTCTTTTCCCTGGATGTGTATTTCTTTTTTGCTCATGCTAATTAGTAGAATTTACATATATGCATAATAATGTTGTATTATTCAATTTCTCATGAGCATCAGTAAATATACCCACATTGTACACAGACTTTGACCAAGCCAAACATGGGAGGGTTGCCTTCTTTCTTTTATTTGTGCGCATATTGAGTTAAAGAACGAGTTCGTCACATCTGCAAGTCATCTGAGCAAGCATTTTCATTTATGAGTGGAGGAACCGAGGCCAAAGATCACCAGTCACACTCCTAGGATCTGGGCTTCCAGAATGACTAAATAAGAATGCATTACTGTGGAAATGGTTCAGTAGGTAAAAGTGCTTGTGATAGACACAAAGCAGCATGGGTTTAGGGCAGGAAAAATGAGATGAAGTACAGTTAGTCTTTATAATCCCAGTGTTTCTGTGTATTTCTATGGTGAGATGAGAGGCAGACAAGGAGAATACCTGGAATCTCATAGTCCAGCTAGGCCAGAGACCCTGTTTTAAGCAAGGAGGAAAAGGGAGAACTCACTCATAACACACACACACACACACACACACACACACACACACACACACACACACACCACAGAGATGCATATGCGCAATGCACTTCTTTTACAGTGACACTTTAGAATATACATTCACCTAAGTCAACATGTCCCACCTGCTTTCCTTTGCGGCTGTTCAGTGAAGAGAAATAAGAACTGAGAGTTAGAATTAATACTATGTAATGATTAAATTTATCAGTTTTGCAGTCAGACTGACCTGGATTTCACTGTCAGTTCTCAGCCAAATTAAAGTCCATTAAAAAAGTAGAAAATAACCAAGAACATTTTCAAAAATGAAAGCAATGAGGGACACACTGACATACCAATTACAAAATGCATTACAATGTTACAACATTGCAATGATGGATAAGGAAGTAATTTGTATCATAATCAGGTGCTGGCTCATCTGGAGCAAGCTAACACTGCATAGCCCAATTTAGAGCACTCTGAGCTGAGACTGGTGGTTCATGTCTTTCACCTCACCTCCTGAGAGGTACAGACGGGATGATGAGGAGTTCAAGGGCATCCTCAGGTACATGCAGACTTTGAGGCCAGCCCACACTATAGGAGACCTTGTCTCAAAACCGGACCAAACCAACCAAACCAAAATACAAAACAAAGCAAACTTAGGAGGATGTAGACCTGTAAAACTTTGTTTTCTAACCATTCCAGATAAATGAGGAAGCATGAATTGCTCCTAAAATGGTGTAGCAAAGTTGGCTTAGCTGGGATAAAAATCTGATTGTATCTATCTATCATGTTGTACAGTTTTCTGTGTTGCAGTCATATCATAAATTTTATGCGAAAATTGAAGCCAAAAAACTATAAAAATTGAAGGTTAAAACTGACATAATCTTTGGATTTACATAAAATTAAGCATCATACTATTAAACAAACATTATTTAATTATAGAAAAACTTTGACTACAGTTTAAAAAAATGCTATTGCATCCTGATTGCAACAGTTTAGAGAAATGAATTCAGACTTGATGAGGGCTAAACAGTTCTTCAAATGTCTTGTTTGTCTGAGATACTGTGGAGCTCAGAATGGTTTTTAAGTATCCCTCCTCCTGCTCCCCCGCCCTGAATGCTTAGAAGCATATTCTGTCATGCCAGCTAAGTTGGTTTACCAGGAAGACAAAGCGACCAGATCTCCACTTATGTGCAGCCATTTTCCAGGGAATTCTATAAACAGTGAGTTCCTGGCTGATCCTCTGGTTCCTGAAAACAACTGGTAGGGTTTAGGAGTATAGTATGACACTTTGTATTAATTGCTTACCCCTCACGATTCTTACTGCAGACTGCCACGTACCACAAATATTGCCATTTAACTTTGCCTAATCAGTCCTGATTGACTGATTAAAAGCTGATACCTGGACAAGCAGAAGGTAGGGGCGGAGCAAAAATTCTTTAGCTTACAGGACAGAGAGGATCTTGGGAAGGAGATGAGGCAGATGCTGGAAGATGAAGAAAGAGGATTACCGTGGGATAAGAACTGGCCATGTGGACCTAGAAGAGGAACTCTGAAGTTCCACATGGAGAGAAATGACAATCTTAGCAAGTATTTTGCAATTATGGATCGCAGGTAGCCCAAATATAAATTATTAGAAGCCAGATGGCATGGGATGGAGGCTGAGAGATAATGGAAGGTAGCTTAAGAGTTATTATCTGCCCTGTCCTAGGTGAACCAAGGCTATTCTAAAATATAAGAGGTGTTTCAGTCTTGTATTGATTGATATTAGGTTAGAAAACACCACCATAATAATGTTAAGCCTAATAAACCTTTACTAGCCCATACTTTTAAATCATCAGTAACAGTAGAGGAACTTTAAGTCTGTCCCAATGACAGTTACTCCTCTTTGTCAGATTAATTGGATTTAGGATCAGTATACTGCTTAACCCCCTAAAGTGTCTTTATAAGGGATTTTTCTATGTTACTTTGGCTGAAATGTGCATATGCATACTACATATGCGTAGCCCTGTCCCATGGGCTTGAGTCATAAGAAGAAGAAAATAGGAAGAACACTGTAATTCATCTCTCTCTGCCTCCTGACTGTGAGCACAATGTAACCAGATACTTCAAGAGGTGCTTGTTGCATGGCTTCGCTACCATGATGGACTGTGTCTTCAACAGAAAGCTGAAACAAAGCCTTTCTCCCTTAAGCTGTCTTTTTCAAGGAATTTTGTCACTGTAGCAGGAAAAACAACAGGTACATCTCCTGAACATTCTAATGGCGTACTTCTGATATATGCTCCAGGAATGCAGTGGTGCACACGACAAATAAGTAAGACCTATACTGACCATTTCAAGCCATTAAAACGTTATGATTGCATAGTTTTTGTAAATGAAAATGCAGACCGCGATTGAGTTGGATTCATTGGCTCAAGTTCTCCAAGAAGCCTCAAAATGTTAGCTAGAGCTGTGGTTATCTCAAAGGGCAAATAAGACTGACTTCAAATCTAATTCATGAGACAGTCCTGCGTGTGTGTGTGGGGGGGTTACTAATTTTCAGCAGTTCATTCTCATGTGGGGTTCTGAATGATATCAATGACAATATATTAATTTTCCTTCTCCAGCATAAGCTAAGTGAGAGAGAAAACACAAGGGGCCTTCAGATTATTTTAAGCCCAGTCTGTAAGGTGTTATTGCAATGATCGGCTCTACACACTTTGTTAGAAGAAACTTGCCAAATCCACTTCAAGTTTAAAAAGAATAAATTAGCCTCCCGTAAAGAGTCAGGACAAAGAGTCAGCTTCCTTTAAGAAATCAAGACAAAAGCCACGAAGAATAGTAAGTTAGCCACGTGGCTCAAAACAAGACAGGGCAAGCTGGAGAGATAGCACAGTGGTTAAAAATATCTATTGCTCTTGCTGAAAAACTTAAGTTTGGCTGCCAGTACCTACCTCAGAAAGGGCAAAAGGTACCCGTAACTACAGCTCTGGAGATATGACTCTCTTACAGCATCTACAGGCATTTGCACATAAACAGTAATGTATTTTGCCAAATACATCCCATCCACTTCCGAGATCTGCCCTAGACTAGTGGAGTTTCTTTTAGCCTGATATTGATCACTAACATTGATCATAAAACCACATATTATCAAGCATACGGTAGATGTATCCATATGTCTATGCAAGTTTAAAAGGCCGTGGAAGAGTTTAAGAGGTTTCATAGTTGGACGCAGAGGATTGCAAATACAGTCTATAGTGACAGGACACTGAACCTAAGTTAGTCACAGGATCAACTGAGAATGAAAGTGTACTTAGTTTCAGAGATGAAGATGTAAGGCTGGGTTCAGAGCAGAGAGCTGGTAGATTGGCTGAGCAGATGGCAGCTGAGTAGGCCATGCCAGCATCAAGGCAGGAGAAGTGAACTGAAATTAAGCTCCAGGGGCTTATTAGGAGTTATTTTTCTGACATCCTTGATGCACAGTGAGTATCAGTTGACAAGCCTCTAGGGCCATGATAACAGTGTTAGGGGTTCACCACTTTGGACCAGATAGCCAATTTACACCCTTTTCTCAGTCTGCCATATTTGCCTACTTAGAGTTTCTGATATGATTTATGTGCCTATATTTCTCTAGAGTCTCAAATAACCCTTATTAATTCACAGGATAGAATCCTTTGTACTCCAAAGGGCAAGCCATTTGAAAGTCCTGCTTTGTGGATACATTGTCCCTCACTCTGCTTGTACCTATCACTAGTAAGCTCACCTTGCTTATCTTTTTGCCAGGAAGTGACTGACCTTGAATTGCTCTAAGAAGGAAAAGTGCTGATTGTGGTCCTGCTGGAAAAGGGTAGCCATGGAGATGGGATACTCGTGTTGTACCCAGAATAAAAAGATGATCCTGGAGAGCAGAGGTTGATTACCTACTACTGTGCTGGTTTGGAATAAATACAGCTTCTGAGTCACATGCATAGGCTGCCTTGAGTTTCAGAATTCTTACTTTAAGAAATTACTATGGAAAGGGGTCAGACAACATTGCAAATTTGCTCTTCCACCTTTCATTAGGCCAGTTGTCTGAAATTGCTTTCATCTAGTTACGGACAGTCCATTTGTGATCCATTTGCTCGTTTTTCCTATCTTCCTGGACTACAGTTTTTATGTCATTTTTTTTCCTTCTTTCATCTTCGTATTTGAGATCAGCAACATGCACCTTAAATCACACTCATATCTGTCATATCTCTGCTGTTTAAATCTTTCTATTATTTGCTTTCATAATGACACTGACAGCTATATGTTGGTGATACCTGGATAAAGCAGACTAACTTCACTTTTTTAGAAGTCTTAATCATGCCTGCAAACCCCCTTTTTATTAATAGTAGCCAGGATTATTGGTTAGTCATAACATCCTGAACTCAGGTGAATGAACCGTTTTGTTTTGGGTGAACTTCTGGACTTAAGTCAGGAGTGAGACTAATAGATACTCACGGTCATTAAAACATTCATTGGGATGAACTTCCTGGACAATGAAGAAGGGTGAGTTTTAAAAAGTCTTATTATAGAGAGAATTTAAAGAAAGTATGGAAGGCATCGAAAGGAGGGGTCCCAAGAATATTTCCAAGAAGATTGTGATTCTTGGGTGATTGAAGGGGACTCCAAAAGCAGTGTTTGCTTTTTGAGACCTTTTTGTCTAGATGTTAAATAGTCATTTCCACTAAAGAAATAAATTGTTCTTTGAAATGACTGGACTGTGATATGGCGATGTGGACTAGTCACCCCCTCTGACTCAAACACGAGGTGTTCATGAGTCTTCTCCCAAATGACTTGATAAATCTTTAAAGGCCAGTGAAATGTGTTCTGACATATAGCTTTCTGGCAGCTGTTTTCATTAGATTGCTGTGAAAGAGACAAGAGATTAAACACATCAAAAAAAGTCAGGACATGAAACACTGCCCATTGCCAAAATATTCCCAGTACTTTGGGCCTCCATCCAAGAGAGAATTTCAGGCCAGGAAAAGACTGCCAATAGAAACAAGGGCTCTTTGAGCTCTGGCTAGGACAGAACACGTTGATTGAAATATCCTCCTCACCCTTGTCGTACAAGGTAGTAGAGGCAAAGAGAAAAGAAGTCCTGACTTAGCAGGAGAGAAAACAAATAATAATTATAATGCTCTAAACCAGTAGTTCTTAACCTTCGTAATGATGCAACACTTTAATACAGTTCCTTATGTTATGGTGATCCCCCTCAAGCATAAAATTATTTTCATTACTATTTCTTTTTTTTTTTTTTTTTTTTTTTTTTTTTTTTTTTATTAATTTATTCTTGTTACATCTCAATGTTTATCCCATCCCTTGTATCCTCCCATTCCTCCCCCCCCATTTTCCCATTATTCCCCTCCCCTATGACTGTTCCTGAGGGGGATTACGTCCCCCTATATATTCTCATAGGGTATCAAGTCTCTTCTTGGCTACTTGCTGTCCTTCCTCTGAGTGCCACCAGGTCTCCCCCTCCAGGGGACATGGTCAAATGTGAGGCACCAGAGTATGTGAGAAAGTCGTATCACACTCTCCACTCAACTGTGGAGAATATTCTGACCATTGGCTAGATCTGGGAAGGGGTTTAAAGTTTACCTCCTGTATTGTCCTTGGCTGGTGCCTTAGTTTGAGCGGGACCCCTGGGCCCAAATCTGCCTATCATATTGTTCTACTTGTAGATTTCTAGGACCCTCTGGATCCTTTTATTTTGCTGTTCTCCCATGCGTCTCTCATTTAGAGTCCCAATAGGATGCCTTCCCCTCTGTCCCAGTTTCCTGGTAAGTGAAGGCTTTCGTGGGACATGCCCCTTGGGCTAGTATGCAGATATAAGTGAGTATATACCATTTGATTCTTTCTGCTTCTGGGTTAACTCACTCATTATGATCATTTCTAGCTCAATCCATTTATCCACTAATTTCGGGAATTCCTTGTTTTTAATAGCTGAGTAGTATTCCATAGTGTATATGTACCACAGTTTCTTTATCCACTCTTCTACTGAGGGACACTTAGGCTGTTTCCATGTTCTGGCTATTATGAATAAGGCTGCTATGTACTATTTCTTAACTGTAATTTTGCTACTGTTACAAGCTATAATGTAAATGTCTGATATGCAGGATAACTGATATGTGATGGCTGTGAAAAGCTTCTTCAAAATTAACGGGGTTGGACCCACAAGTTACGAATCATTTCTCTAAACCAAGTTCACTGGGTAGGCTCACATTCTAGCGTGGCAAGAGAAAACTCAACAGCATCTTCAAAATGGCACTTTCTAAACTCTTCAGATTTATCTCCTAATGTTTAATTCATTTGACACTTGCAAAATCCAATGAAGCTAGCAACTCTTCTATAAGTCTAAAGTGCTTTAGATTAAAAATTAAAGGCAGAGGAAATAAACAGGGGCAGAATGGGCTGGAGAGAAACTTGGGAATCAAAGTGAATTGTGGGAAATCATAGTTTTTGTAAGTAGAAGATCACACAGTGTTCCATGACTCCAGCTCCACAAATTCCAATGTCTATAAGTCCTTCCTGAAAGCTTTCTCAGACCAAAGACTGGCTTTTAAATTTCTTCAGAGCTCATCTGTTGGGTACTTGGTCCCCAGATGGTTGCATTATTAGGAGATGCTAGAAAGTTTCAGAGGGAAATTTATTTGTGTTTATTTGAAATGAAGAGGTAATGGGACATTACTTTTAAGGGAATATTGAAAGCTCAGATCATCCTTTCTCTTTGGTAGCTGCCTACACAAGATAAGCTGTTGCTTGATGATGTGTTTTTGCCATGGTGAATTTGCCTTATCACAGCCTTAAAATTAATTGACCCACCCAAGTATGGATCAAAACCTCTGAAACTATAAGCTAAAGTCATCTGTTTTCTTTTAACCTGATTTTGTTAAGGTGATTTTTTTTTTTCAAAATGGGTGTCAATTTGACATAGTCTAGATAGAGTCACCTGAAAATGAATCTTGATCTGAGGGATTGTCCACGTCAGAATGGCCTGCTGGCATGTCTGTGGAAGGTTGTCTTGATTGCTCTGTAGGATAGCTCATGCTACTAGCAGTAGCACCACTTCTAGGCTAGATGGTCCTAGACCAATTGTTCTCAACCTGTGGATCACAACCCCCCTGGCAAATCTCTGTCTCCAAAAGAATTTACACTACACTTCATAAAAGTACCCAAATCACAGTTATGAAGTAGCAGTAAAAGCAATTTAATTCTTGGGAATCAGCACAACATGAGGAACTGTATTCAAGGGTTATAATATTAGGAAGGTTGATAACCACCGTCATATAAGAAAACCAAACGTCTGTGAGCCAGATACAGCAGAATTCTCTTTGATTCCTGCTGCATTTCTTGCCTGTGAATTGAGTTCTTTAGTCAGAAATATGCTGCATGTTGTAGCAACTAGAGGAGCCTTCAAATTTTTACTCTGACTTTTCTCAATAATGGACACTGATCTGGAATTTTAAGCTGAAGTAAACTTCCTGTTATAAAGTGTTTTTGGTTAGAATATTTAATCACGGCAACAGAAATCAAACTTGAACAGTGACAGAAAGCTGACTAACATAGCAATATTTCCAGAAAGTGCCACAGTTTGCCTTCCTGATGGACCTCAAAGGAAATTCAGTCATGGCACATGGACACAAATTCTCATGGCTGTTGCTTCAGAAGTAACTGAGGCGTCCCCACTAAATGTTCTATCTAGTGAGTGATTCACGATCCAATACAAAGGTCTGGTAGCCAGCGTTCTGTGACCCAGGATGCTGCAGTTCAAACTCCTTAGCAAAGGTCTTCACTCTCCCTTCTCAAGGGTCAGGGTGTTGTTCTTCTTATGCTTCTATCTCCACTGAAGCTGGTGTGCTTAGCAATGTTCTAGTTCAGTACCAAAGAGAGCATGAGCACTCCTTTGTTATCATCCTTATAGTTGTGATTTTTCCATTTAATTCGATGAAGATAATTATTATTTAGAGCCATTATCAGTGGAAGTTAAACCAACAGCAGGCAATCTGCAAGCCTGTATGTGATGTAATTACCATCCGGAATTACAAATTTGGTGTGTGTTGAATTTTCCTTAGTCAATTAATTATTTTGTCCTCTTATATTCTTGCTTGAGTAAAATAACTCGGCAGATCTCACTGTGAATACTTTGTTAATAACACGAAGGAAGAGGTCACTATTCAGGCAGCAAACTGTCTCTGTCATCTTCTCATTTGGAAAGCTACTAACCTGCACTTCCTGCATACTCAGGTAATCAAGTTTATTCCTTCTCAAGTCTGATGGAGTTGAAGAGTAGGTAGCTTAGTTTTACAATGAAGCTTAGTTGTTTAGTGGTTAAGATGTTTTTTTTTTGTTTGTTTGTTTTTTGTTTTTTTTTTTATCTTTTTTTTATTATTAATTTATTCTTGTTACATCTCAATGTTTATCCCATCCCTTGTATCCTCCCATTCCTCCCCCCCCCATTTTGTTTTTAGGTCTAGATAGATGTTTTAAGTTGATAATGACAAGATGTGATGGAGATTGATTTACATTCAGAATTTTAGATGCACCAAGAAAGGAAAGATGTTTTCTTCAAGGCTGTTAAATACAAATAGCCAAAACACTAAGAATGTAACATTTATATAATTCTTGATTGTGTCCTGGTTCTTCTTGTTAAAGGTAGTTTATTGTATACATATGTGTAATAATATAAATGTTTATGTAAAAATATTTAATTAATAAAAGTCCCAAAACAACAATAACAAGAACCAAAAACCAAAAACCAAGAAAGGCATAGACAATTAATTTATAAAGATTGGTATGACAGTTTGTCAGGTAGTAGGGAAAAACTACACATCACATGCAGACAGTGTCTGGTGTAGACACTCATTTGTTTATTAAAGAAAATGCTGTGATTGAGTACTAGAGGAAAAATTAAACAATAAAAAAATTGAACAGTATATTCTGATGTATTTGGAGTCTTATAAAATCTTGAGGAGTATGGCTTGAGGGTTTAAAGACTATTTCTTCCACACCTTCAATCTGGTCTACAACCTCAAATGTGTAGACAGAAACGAGACAGGGAAGTTGAAAAAAGAGTAGTTGCATGCCAGGCTATAGGTATATTTTATTATCCTGGCAAGGTAGGAGGCTGAGGCCGAGGCCAAGGCTGAGGCAGAAGATTATATGTTTAAGACTGACTGCCATACAGCGTAAATTCAGGAGATCCCAGGGAACTTACTGAGGTTTTACAATGATAGACAACATTGTAAAACGACTGGGGATATTTTTCAGTGTTGCTCAATCTCACATCTGCCTAACATGCACTAGACTGATTTCAGTCCTCAGTACTGCAAGGAAAAAAGGCTTATTTATGGAATATAACTGGAATCTGGTTTCATATTTCCTGCTCTTAGACTTTTTCAACAGTAGTAGAAAAATTAAAAGCTGGAGAAAACACTTGACTTGATAGTAAAAATGAGGTTCAACATTATCCTGAGTGCTAAGAGAGAGCCTGGTTGGAGTATGTGGAGAACCAGGACGATTCAGTCTGGAATTGGTGAATTAACTCTTAAGGAAAAGACAATAATACGTAATACTCTAATCTTTAAGGCCAATAAGACTGTTCTACTTCTATCCAGGTGAAAAATAGAATTCAGATTTCATTCTCTTCACAAAAATTTTTTCTTTTAATGGACCTTAGCAACACCTTAATAGTTCTACCTTTTCATATGGTATTTTACATGTTAATGCTTAATTTTGACATTTTCCTTTCTATTGTGAGCAGGAAAATTGGATGTGAAGTTCATAACTGATGACGAGAGAGGGGTGTGTCCTCAATGGTCTCCAAGCCTGCTAATCCCCATCGCAAGTTATTTGATTCCATAGTGGACCCTGAGATTGAGAACTGTAAAAACCTCTTTCAAGTTGTAGAGTGACCCAGTCTTACCACCACAACCCCCCTTTAATCCAATAACTTTCTGTTCATTGTAAACAAGTATTTATAGTGTAGCTCAGTAGTAGCACATACCTTTAATCCAAAAGCTTTCTGAAAACAAGATTAAATACAGTTATCTCTAAGTCAAGAAGCAGAGAAAATAACCAGCTGACAAGGATTAAACAGAAGAAGTGGACTTTGAGTTGAAGGGTATTTAAGACACTGTGAGGAAAGGGCTTTTGACTTTTTCCTTCTGGAACTTCACCTGAGTAGGAAGGTCAGCTGTGTGCTTTCTCTGCCTATTCTGAGCTAATAGGTTTCTCCCCCAGCATCTGGCTCTTGAATCTTTATTGATAAAATTGAATGATTTGGATTTGTTTTTATAACAACAAATCCATGCAACACCCTGAGAGACACATTTAAACCATATCCAAACCACAACAAACCTGCAAACCGCAATCTTGAGAAAGGTCCTTGGCTGGATCAATCTGGCAGGATTTACCCAGGACCAAAAAGTTAACAGCAGATCCAATCACTGTTCATGTCAACAACACATAATAGTGTAACTGAGAGGAAAAGTTAATAAAGTATCATTCTCCCAAGAGGAAGTAGTTTGAATCTAAACCAAACACACTATCCCCAAACTAAATTTTATCCAGGCATGATAACTACAGTATTACTTCACATCACCCATGGACAGGAATACAATTCATATGCACCTCATCCTTTCAATTGTTAATATAAGGTTATGATGCTATTTTAATGCCTGTCTCTGAGTCCCTTGTCATGGGGGAAGGCAGGGCTGTCTTGTGCTATGGGCCTTCCCAACACATCCAAAAACCTACAATGTCAGAAACCACTTTTGTCCTTGAGATTTGAAGGTTCTTTCAATCCACCCACTTGCCAGTGCTTAAAGCAGGTCCTCTTGGAATCTGAAGAAAAGGCTCTTTCTTTCTTTTTAAGATTCAATCTTACCTTCACCTGCCTAAGTAGTCTCTCTTTCTCTCTCTGTCTCTCTCTCTCTCTTACACACACACACACACACACACACACACACACACACACACACACACACACACAGATACAATGTCAGCTCCTTTCCACAATCCAAATGCTCTTCTTTTTAAAAAATAAGCTGTGGTCTTATGTGACAAGATTCTTTTTGCTTATCTGTTTGTTTTATTTTACTGGGGGAAGAGAGGAGTATTGGTGCTTGATGTGTAAATCATACACAGTTGATAAAAGTGAAAAAAAAAAGGTGTGGCCTATTCTACTATGAACCCATTGTTGTCTTGGCTACAGTCTTTCCTGCAAAGAAATCTGACAGATTATCAGAACTGTGTGAACTTTCTTACTGGAAGGTAACTTCTTCTTCTGGCTGGTACCAGGTCTCCAGCCTTTCTCTTCCTGGGAAAATTCCAGTGTTTTGGGGATGATGGTTTTAACAGGCTGACAGCACAGGGAGCGACATGAATAGCTTCTCTCTTGAAAAGAACTTTATAACAATAGGAATCTGTGAGAGCTGGGCGAGAGGTAAGAAACAAAGACTAAATCACTCATGTTTGCTATTTATTCTCAAAATGGGAAGGCTCCTCAAACAATCACTGGGTTTTTTTTTTTTTTTTTTCCGTATGACCATTTTTGTTTCTTTCATCCTATACCTGTTCTAACTTAAACTTGACTTGCAGGTTGCAGCTTACGGGAAACTAACCCACCTTCATTAAGATCCTCATTAAAGGCAACTCTAGATGCAATTCTACTTCAAGCTGTAGATTATTGCTATAATTATTCAAGAAGGGATTTTTTTGTCTTTTCTTTTTTGTTGTTGGAATTTTAAAAAGGGAGTTTCTGGGACAATCTTACCTGTGTTTTCACCACTGGGGTCCAACACTTGGAAAATGTTAAGCATGTGGAACAGGCTCAACAAACTATTGCTAAGAACAGAATCAGCCAACCAAACAAAAAAATGCCCAAAATAGAATCTGAGAAATTGTATGGCTTTCATTCACTCATATTATGTCCTCCACAGTCAAACATGATCTCTAGAAAGAAATAGCTTATTATTCAACAGTTTTATTGAGTATTTAGATTAGATAACAGGAGGCAGTGTTAGGGACACTCCTAGATTCTATAATATAAGTTCTCTGCTACCTTAGTGTCTTTTAACCTGAGCTTTGTAAATTCTTTGGAGGAACAAAAAATTAGGACACTTGCCAAGCCCCTGGAATCTAGGCAGCTAAGGAGTCTACTATAGGCTAACATATTTATAGGGGAGCTCAAAAACAGAGGCACAGTCTCTTCTTGAGGCCCCAAGTATCCAGGAATCAACTCTGAGGTTAGAGATAGAAAGAATTGGAAGTAGGTGTGACCTGATTAGACTCTATCTAATAGTCATAAAGATGTTAGGTCCAACACAGAGTGGGCAAAGAATGGTTATTAAGAAGGGTACCAATAGCCCAAGGAGATTTATTTCTGGACTTGGTACTTTGCAACCTCACCATCTTTTAAGTCAATCTAAGCATCTAATCAGTCAATTAGAGGTTGGAGTCAAAGCTTCTTTTCCTGGTCTTCTGTTTAAATTCTCTATAAAATATGCTGAAAACAGATGGCCTAGAAAGACAGATTTGGAGGTGCCAGTCCACTGACTTTTCAGAGTGACTACTCTCTGAACATAGTATGGTTTAGAGATTTAATTCCTGTCTCTATTCCTTGGTGTTTGTAGTGACAGGCAGCAAGGATTACCAGAATCACATTATATTTAGATTTATTAAGACTTCAGCATAGTTTCCCTATACAGCAAAAACAAAACAAATCAAAAACAACAACAAAAAAAAAAACCCCACAAAAACTAGAAAACCAATTAATGGGGTTAAATGGATTTATTCATAGATTGACTAAGGGGACGGTGTGAGATATTTCCTCTGTGTCAAGTGTGTGGCCATCTTACAGCTTACAGAAAGCCACAAGTTAAGGGTAAGAACATGTAGAAATTTAGCTGTGAGATAAGCTAATATAGCCTTTTCCTAATGGGGCCCTCACAGTGTCTCTGGACAAAATATTCAAATCCAGAAAAAAAGAAAGAAAGAAACAAGGAAGGAAAAGAAAAGAAAGAAAGAAATGAAGGAAGGAAGGAAGGAAGGAAGGACCTTGAAGATCTTCTCACTTGAACGTGAAAATATTTTTTTTTTGAGACTGTGGCATATGGAATTAATTCCTAACCATTCTGGACCTGGTGGAGTTGGTTTGTTTGTTTGTTTTGTTTGTAACTCCATTCCCTGGATGGGTGGAGGATTGAAGCCTTTTATTGTCTTTTCCTGGAAGATCAACTTCAATAGCTTACTCTTGAATTTGTGTTAAGCACACTAACTTTTCAGGCAAAAGAAAAAATGATGCTTTCATAGCTGAAGGGAGGGACACAAGCCAGAGGCCATTGCTTTTTAGCAAAATGAGTTTCTAAGTTCAGGTTTCCAAAGCCTTCACAGATTGTAGTGTTCCCTTAATAATGTTTGCTACCTTAGGGCACCCTTTCCTTTTGCCCAAAACCACCTATGATCTGTATCAAAGTAAAACTTTAAAATTATTAGTTAGGGATGTAGCTCAGTTGTAGAGTGCTTGCCTAGCATATGTGGAAAGTCAGGACTCAACCCTGACTACTGCTAAAAAAATACACATTAGGATGGATCTCAAACATTTTGTAGTAGTGTTGTATTTTTATAGCTGGTTAGAAATGAGTATGTTCGAAGGTCTAGGATGGACCCTTTTCCCATAATGAACTTTGGACTCCCATCTCCTATGTCCTTATTAATACACTAATGGTTTTATTTGCTGTATGTATGTGTTGTGTGTATATGTATATAAATATACGTGTATGCATCTTTGCATGTATGTGGTCATACATGCTAGTGGGATTTGTGTGTGTATGTGTTGACATCCACTGTCGTGCTAATCATTCTCTGTTGTTTCCACTAAGGGAAGATTTCTTGCTGAACATGGTTTGTCTCCTGGCTCTGTGTCCTGAGAGCTGAGATTCAAGGTCTTCTGTATGCCTGTCCAGCCTTTCTGTGGGACCTAGGAATCCAAGATCTAAATCTCCAACTTCCACTGCACCATCTAGTTTAATGAATTGGCTCTCCCTCAGATTTAGTATATATTTTGCATGGAAATAAGGTGGAGGTAGTAGGGCTATGTTGAGGCCCACTAAGTGAAGGGTATACTTTTTTTGTAAAGCATAGCTATTTTATAGACTTTTATTTTTCAAGTTCACTTTAACCAACTTGGTTATATGTTTGTTTGTTTGTTTTTGCTTAAAAATGGGGAACAGAGTCTATCCATGGGTGGAGACCCAATATTAAAAACTGCCCAATAATCACAAGACTCCCATTTAGGAGAGGTTTTCTGGGAAAGAACTAAGACACACTACCTCCTTTCCCATGAATCAAGGCCCAGTCAAATGATCACCTGACTAGAAAAGCACCCCGAAGGAAAGAATGTATTTATTGCAGAAACTTCACGGAAGATCTTAAAGTAAGTTAGCATGATAGTCTGTCTGATTGTTGCCCAGTCTTATGGCCATTAGTGTGTTTTTCTTTGTCATAATAACTTTATCCATCACCCACTTTCACCATTTAAGGGTATTCCCTAGTTACTTTGAATAAACACTGTCTACAGCCTATGCTGTGTTCTGTGTGTCTCATCTGAAATCTTTTCATGGAGATCACAGGAGCCGGGAGCTGAAGAAAAGCAAGAACCTCTGTTATGTAACATGAATCCCATAATAACCAAGCTGATTTCCCTTACCCAGAGAAAGGGTGACTCATATATAGCGTAAGTCACATATATGCCATTCTATTACTTCTGTCATAAAATGTGTCACACATTAAGGGACAACTTATTTACCCAGAGGACGAGTGCCTGGACACATAGCTTAAGTCACATGCTAACCAAGCATGCTTCTTCATGTGGTTAAACCCTTCCTTTCCATGAAAGCCTCAAAAGAACATAACCTTCTTTGACTCAAAGTGGGGTGTGAAGTGCACACTATTTTAGACCCCTGCTGTGTTGCTTCCTTCATGCATAAACCTTTGGCCTGAAGGACAATTTGACTCAATACCTCCCTTGAATCTCCATGCTCACCTTAAATCCAGACAACCCTCATGTTCAACAATTGAGGGGAACAATTTATAGCACTCAGGAAACTCCTTGCTTATTATTATAAGCTGCTTATTATCACACGTGATGGCTGTTTTTCTTTCTTCACTTGAAGGTGTTGGTTGGCCAGATATTATCAGGCTTCGAGGTCACTGGGGATGGATGTCTGCATCTTCTTACCAGCAGCTTGGAAAAGCACCAACTGAAACTTTAGCATCTGGTTTCCAGTCAAAAGAATGAGATCCGAGTCTTCCTCTGTCCTACTTGGAGAAGTGACGTTGGCAAAACTATCTAGAAGGTCATAAGATTGCTATCTAGGTCAAGGCTTTCTGGTCAGGAGCAAGGACATCCCACTGTCCTCTCTCATAGAGCTGTGAATCACCCAAACATGAAAATACACCTTAGAAAAAGTGTCCACTTCTAGGGACTTTACAAATAGTATAAAGGCCTAAAATGCAAGCAAGCTATAATCTATTCTCACCCTTTTGAGAGTACTGTACTTTACTTTGCAGTAAATTCTACCCTATCTTCTATCTGTGTCTCATCTTTACACAGAGCAGTGAGTTAGTTCAGAGTGAGGTCCTGCTGACAAGGAGGTTAAGGTATCCTCATGTCACAATAGGACACTATTTCCTAATGATTTGTAAAAGAGTGATATACTAATTAAGTATTGTTTAAAGAAAATCACTCACATTAGACATAATTTTGTTTTTATAATATTTTGAATAAAAAATTATTTAGATTACATCTCAATTTTTATCCCCTTACTTGTATCCTCCTGTTTCTTGCTCCCTCCCTCTTTCACACTATTCCTCTCCCCTAGGTCTGTGACAGAAGGGAATCTCCTCCCTCACTATATGTTCACAGCTTATCAAGTCTCATCCTGGTAACCTGCTTATCCTTTCTCTCAGTGCCACCAGGCCTCTTCACCAAGGGGATGTGGTCAAATATGAGGCACCAGAGTTCATGTAAGAGTCAGACCCCAATCTCCACATAATTGTGGAAAATGTCCTGTCCATTAGCTAGATCTGAATAGGGGCTCAAGGTTTATTGCATGTATTATCCTTGGTTGGTACAGGAGTTTGAGCAGACCCCCCTGGGTCCAGATCTTCCCTTTATGATGTTCTTCTTATAGGTGTCTCGGACTCTCTGGATCCTTCTATTTCCCCCATTCTCCTATATTTCTCTTACCTAGAGTCCCAATAGGACTAGGACTCACATCTATCCCAATCTCTTGGTAAGTGAAGATTTTCATGGTACATCCCTTTTGGACTAGTGTCCAAATATAAGTGAGAATATACCATGTGAGTCTTTCTGGGTCTGGGTTATTTAAAGCATTTATTTTATGTTACACAAATGTTTTCATGACTGAATGTATAGTATCTTATGCATGCCAATTACTCCATTTGGGACCAACTATAATACAGAAAACGGTAGGTGTGTGTGTGTGTGTGTGTGTGTGTGTGTGTGTGTGTGTGTGTGTGTGTGTGTGTGAATTATACCCTCTTTAGGTGACATATCCAACTTCCTTTGCCATTCCATATTGGCTTTAGATTCTCAGGCCTTCAGACTCCAGAATTTACGTTAGAAACTCTCTCAGAATCTGAACACCCTGGAGTGGGAGTAACACCCCCTACATCCATGCGCCCCGTTCCTGTAGACTGTGCTCGGATTGTTCCACTGGCTTCTCTAGTTTTCTAGAGGCCAGAGGCATGTCATAGGACTTTAGACTCTCAAGTTAGTGTGAGCCAATTTCCATATATTTATATTTATTTCTGTTTATCTGTAGAAGTTACACAAGGACTCAACTAAAAATAAATATAAAAGACTCCGGATTTGATTACAAAGTAAAACTTTCATCATCTTTATGTATACATAAAGATCTATCAAATGTGTGACAATACATACAAAGTGAGGTCAAGTTGTCAAGCTTAACTGAGCTTGGATGCTTCTGTGTTTTCCTGTGATTTTATTACAAGTGATTACATGTGATAAACTGGTTTGGTTGGACTCAGTCTCTAGCACCTTTACTTCCCGAGTAGGGCTGATATCAAATGGCAAAAACCCTAACTCTTTGAGAGATTTATTGCTCTTTGGGGTATGATCAGTCATTGCAATGGGTCACTTCATCATCATAACCATAAGATGTGCTGCAAGGGGACTTTCATGTATGGCAGATACTTCCATCTTTCAGGAAATTGCAAGGAAGTTGGTTATGTGACCCTCTTTCTGGGTGCTTATTCACTGATGTTTTAGAGTGTATTTTGATATAGTCTCTGGCATTTTGTACCCTTGGAAAATCATTTTTATTAAAAAATACTTATTTTTTGGTGTGTGTGTGTGTGTGTGTGTGTTTGTGTGTGTGTGTGTGAAAGCATATATGTGGGGATCAGAAGATGAATAGTTGATTCTTTCTTTTCCCCACATGGATTCTGGGGATGGAATTCTGCTGCTCATGCTTGCTGACAAGTAACATTACCCATTGAGGACAATCACTACGCCAGTAAATTCTTCTCACCTATTCATATCATAAGCCTTATAGACCTTGTTCTTTATGACAAGGTTAAACACTTTACTACACAGAAAGCAAATAAAATACAGCATGCTAAATAGAGTCAAGCATGAAACACTGATGACTTTTGGGTGCAAATCTAAGAATTCATCACAGATTTGAAAATTTTCAAAGTTAACATTTCTAGAAAAGCAGGTTCATTGATTGTCCTGGTGGGCATTATTGTATAATTCAATATTAGTCAGTGTGAGAAGAAGTTTAAGAGATCATTAACTCAATTGTATTTATATAATTTCACATTTGTAACATTCATATAAATTTGTGCTACTATTCAAACTTTCGTTAAACAGATCCATATTTTGACTTAACATAATTTTATTTTAAAACAAATTCACTAACAGAATTTTATATGAAATAGAAGCACATTACTGTCTTATATATAAGAATTATTTTTAAAAATTGATGATTGATCAAAATTCAAGAGTTGAGAAGTCTAAGAACAAAACCGAGTAGTAAAACTCAATGTGATCATATTTGACATTAATTAAATATATGACGCCAAAAAGCAGAGCAACCACAAAGTGTAGTCACATTTAAATATTTAACAACATTATCAAGAAAGAGGAAAGATTAATTCCCAAATGAGAAACTATCTACAAACCTTGCTTACAATAATGGGTTTATACCCAGAATATATGAATAATATATACAACTTGCTAACAAAATGATAAGCAGTGAAATTAATGAAGATTGACAGGGGCTGATCATGTAGCTCAGTAGTATAGCCCTTACCTAAAATGTTTAGCACTACAAAAAAAAAAAAAAAAAAAAAAAAACCAAAACATTTTGGACAAGTGACTTGAAAAACAAATATATATACTATGTATGTATGTTACAGTGGATTATCATTTCATAGTTATTAAGATGACTAGATAAGTGATAAAAGAGTTATTGGAGATAATGTAGCCCTGTAGAAAATAATCTTTATTTTTTTAAAGTGATTTAAAATAATTACCACTGGACCAGCCACTCTATTTTTATGTGCACACATAAGAAAAATAAAAATACATGTCTATATAGAAGCATGTTCATGAATGCTTATTATTCAGAATAGCCCAAAAGGTGGAAAAATTTTTAATATTCACCAAATGTTGAATGATAAACAAAAATTGGATGCTTATACAAAAGTATAATATACATCTGAAAATAAAGTGTTGATTCTTGTTACAGAATGGCTGAATCCTGAAAACCTTAACTTAATGTCCATGAAAGAAGCCAGTTACATGAACCTTGGTTCTTTATTGATGAAAAGTCAAAAGAACAGACAGATCTCCAGAGGCACCTAGTAGGTTTGCTGTTCTTAATGTTAGCATGACAAGAAGGGAAAAATATGAAAATAAATTTTAGGATATGATTGAAGGCTGGAATTTTGTAGGTATCAGCAAATCCTTAAGGCTGACTTGGGCATTTGCAGGAATAGGAAATCCAAAGAAAATGAACTAAAGAAAAAGAATATGCCATCTTTGGACAAATTCGCTGATTACAGACTTTTTATTGTACTGATTTAAAATCTATTTCCCTAAGATGTTTAGTTCTTGTTTCACTTTCTTGAATAAAGTGGCTAAATAAAATCCCGAGCACCATTTGATAACCCATTAACTATTTGAGAACAGATAACTATTTTCTTCCTAATATTACAGGCCAATACTTTCAACTTGCTCACTATTTTGCAAATAAATTGTTTTTTAATTGCATTTGAGAATTTGATTTATCCTCTCCAGAAATCCACTTTGATAGTCATTCTGCCTAAAAAATTAACTGCTGTAATTCTTTGATTGTGCACACACTTTGCAAATCTAGTAATAATCTTCTCAGCATGAAATCATTCTAAAACTGTTTTCCCTCTAACATCACTGGTATTGGGGCTATATAGCTTCTTGAATGGTTTTTCTGACTTTTTGGCATTTAACTCTGAACTGGCATATAATATTGCTTCTAAAATATTGAGCACAAACCCAGATGGTTAGTAAATGTCATATAGTGCTAGCTAATTTTATGAATTATAAAAATGACCAATGTGAGTTTTCTAGGAGATTGGATCTCAGCAGGTAGAAATTGGTAATAAAGAATATCTCTACTACCAATTTATCTATGTGTACAAAAATTATTATCTTTTACCACAAGGGATTAAATTGGCTGCATCCCAGAAAACTAACGAATATGGAAACTGGCTGAACATCAAAATAGAGATCATAGCAGAAGGATAAAGGGCAAAGGGAGCCAAACTTAGTCCTGAAAAGGGTAACCAGAAGAAAAATAAGACAAGGATCCAAACTGTTCAGGACCACTAAGCTGTCTTCACTTCTTCAGACTTAGGGCTGCTTTGATAATTATTCTGCAGTCACAGATTACAAATACTTCATCTGGCATGGACCTCAGTCTACGAACTAACACATGTTGGGTAGCATCCTTCAATCCTTTACTAAGGTACTTTGTTCATTTGTCTTACAAATCTCACCAATAGCCTATGTTGACTACAGTAATAAACTGAGAGATGTTTTATTATGCATCTCCAGAAATATGAAACGTCATTTACCATGATTGGTGAACAAAACAGTGACTCAAAAAATTGTCATTTCCCAAGATTGATATTTTGCTTCTGTTATAATTTCCCAAATATGTTATTTGTCTGGACCATGAGTTTCAAAGCATGTTTGATAACCTAGCATGCTCTGCAGTCTCCCTTCTTTTAGTAGTATTTCCTACCCTTTGTGTCTAAGTGCAGCTCTCTCTCCCAGAGGACCTCTAAATATAATGCACCAGTGTGCTACTCTCCCAGTTGCCTTGGTTAAATGCTTCTCTAGTCACTCAGATTAGCTAATGAGACTTCATTCTTCCTAGGGTTACACTTATTTGCTGATTCACAAAATTCTCCACATAATCCATGCTATTGGGATAACAATATGTGTAGAATATTGCAAAGGAAGACTTCTGTGGTTTGTCTTTTATGACGTCATATGGAAAATAGGCATAAAAATCCATTTCCATGAAATTATAAGTATTAGTTAGAATAAAAATAAATTTCCCCATTATTTTGAAAAGAACATACAAGTTTCAAATGTCATCTCTCCTAGTCTACATAGACATCAAATGACATGAAAAAAAAAAAAAACCCTTAAATCTATAACTTGTAGCTTCAGATCTATTTCCAGACATTTGAACACATTATAAAATGGTTTTCACCATGGCAACCTGGAAAGTTTTGTTTGTATGCCTGAGCTGTATGAGCTGGCAGGGGTTTAGAAGAGTCTTCTGTCCTTTGTACAATATCCCCCAAGTATGATTCTTGTTATAGGGAGATCCATCTGGTAAGTAAGTTTACTCTGAGGTGTGAAGGACTTGTTTTCCAGGGTTTTATTCATTCATGTCATGCAGTTTTTTTTTATGGCTATAGAAAAATGTAATACAAAGCTGAATAAATTATTTAGTCTGGTGGCTTAAACGGTTTCAGTTCATGGATACTTGGCACATCAAGTGGTAAAATATCAGGGGAGTTAGCAATGATAGAACAAAGCTGCCCACTTCATGAAAGGAAAGAAGAAGCAGAGAGCTGGAGACTAAATATATCCTTGGAAGTCATGTCTTCAAGAACTTACTTCCTTTAATGAGGTTCCACCTCCTAATGATTTACCCACAGATACCCCATTATGGTATGACTCCAACAATGCATCAATCCATTCATAGTTCAAAACCCTCAAATTTCAATCACCTCTGATTAGGGATTAGAAAGAGCACTTATTATCCATACAGCTCTTAACACCGCTGTCCTGGGAACAAGCCTTAAATCAAACACATGAAAGTTGGGGCTTCATTTCAGATCCAGACCATAACACACTTCCACATAAAGTTATACAACAACTTGATATAGGGTGTCAGACAATGATGGAAACTTATATGAGGGAAAGAGATTTTTGCCTCGGAGTCTCTCATAGCATGACCTCTGAATGATCCTGCTTTGGCTATCATTTTGAACACAAACTTATGCTTCATAAGAGGTAATTGTGAAGATGATGTTACCTGTGTCTCAGAACAGTTATAAACTCTGCCACCATCATTCAGAGGATTCCCCCAACCCAATAGCCACTTCTAATTTAGTATTTCTATCAGCCATGAAGTTTGAACTAATATCAGCCTTAGGACAAGTTAGATTTGCTCATTTACTTCATAGCAAATATATTTCAAAGAATTAAGAGACTTTGTTTTACAAGAAGAGAAAACAGGAGAAACAAGTATATGTGCTATTGACTGAATCATATTGAAACCTCTAATAACCCAAGACAGAAAATTCATGTCCCTGATCTCAGTGGTGTTCTCTTCCCCTTCCCTCCCCTCCCCGCCTCTTCACTTAACACATGATAAAGAAGCAATACAGTGAAGCTTTGAGTGATGTAGGCCATTGTGATCAAAGAGGGTACAAAGAATTACAGATGCTAATTGAGCCAGAGACTGTTAAACAGGTGCAGTAATTTGAATATGCCTTTCTCCACCAAAATTCATGTTAAGTATTAATTTGTGATTAGAGCAATGTGAAAATGGGGCCATCTGGGAGATACACGGATGGATTTTTTTTTTTAGTTTGTATATTCACTTTACACCCCAAATGTAGTTCCTTCCTCCTCTCTTCCTGGTCCCTCTCTCTTATTCTCTTCCCTCCATCTCCTCCCCTTGTACTTAGAAAAGAGGAACCCACCACCACCAACTTACCTCAGCATACCAATTCAGGACTGAGCTCATGCTCATCCACTGAGGCCAGGCAAGGCAGCTCGATTAGGGCTAAGTGATCAAAGGCAGGGAGCAGAGTCCATGTCACAGACAGCACCAATTCAACTTACAAGGGGTCCCGCATGAAGGTCAAACTGCCCATCAGTTACATATGTGTGGGAGCCTAGGTCTAGTCCATGCTCTTTAGTTGGTGTGTCTGTGTCTATAAGCACCCATATGTGTTGGTTAGTTTACTCTTGGTCTTTTTGCAGCATTCTTGTCTCCTATTTTCCCCCACCCCAAACTCTTCACCAAGGTTCTAAGAACTCTGCCTTATGCTTGGCTGTGAGTCTCAGCATCTGCTTCTATAAGTTGCTGGGTGGAGTGTCTCAGAGAGCGCCTCCTGTCTGTAACCATAACAGAGTATTGTTAATGGTGTCAGAGGTTGGTTCTCTACCATGGAGTGGGTCCACTGCTGTAGGATGCTCAGCTCGAGACATCCCCATATCCCCCCTGTAGCCTACCCTATCTTAGGTCTTCTGCTTGTCTCAGTGATGTCTTGGCCTTTAGTTTTTCCTTTTCTTTCCAAATCTCCAAACCTTCCCTACTCCTTTCCCCACCTCTGATCCTCATTTTCCTCCCCACACACTCTCTTAATCATAGTAATACCTTAAGACTGAACTATACACCTCTTGGACATACACCTAAAAGATGCGCCACCATACCATGAGGACTTTTGCTCAATTGTGTTCAGAGCAGCTTTATTCATAATAGCCAGAAACTGGAAACAACCTAGATGTCCATCAACCAAAGAATGGATAAAGAAAATATCGTACATTTACACAATGGAATGTTGCTCAGCTATTAAAAATGAAGAAATTGAAGGCAAATGGATGGAGCTAGAAAGGATCATCCTGACTGAGGTAATCCAGAAAGGCACACATGGTATGTACTCATAAGTAGGTACATATTACACGATAACCATACTGCCTTTTACTAACCCAAAGAAGCAGAGTAACAGCGGGTGGGGGGACAAGGAATCTCACTCAGATGGAAAAATAGAATAGACAGTGGAAATTGAAATAGAGAGGAAACTGGATGAATGGATTTCTTGTGTCAATTCTTGGTCTAACAGTAATTGTTTAGTTATCACATGAACATGTCTCTATGGAGCTAGTATTCACTTCATGCCCAGCCTCCTTGTCATTGTTTTCCTCCTGTCTACCATGAGATGAAGGAGTACAAGGCTCCTAGCTTCCCATCCTCCAAAGTTATTAATTGGATTTAGTTTATAAGTTTTCCAATTGTGTGGATTCTGTCACAGCATCAGGACAGAGACCAAGATATCATACCATGTATTGTACTGTGTAACCTTTGAAAATTCTGAGTTTGGTTCTGGTATTACCACAGACTACAGATGAAAAGGTTACAGGTTAGTGAGTTTAATCTCTTCAACAATAACTACATTATTTGAAATGAAAAACACTATTCTCAAAAGTAACTTGTAGTTGAGAGTACACTTCTAGGTCATAGACCACCATTCGAAGATGTTGGGCAGAATCGTCAGGTAGAAATAACATGGGAATGCTGACACCTGGCTGAGTCGCAGGCTTCTGCTTAGCTAGCTTTCTAATACAGCCTATGACCACATTGGCTGGACCTCCTATATCAACTGACATCCTAGAGAAGACCTCATGGGCGAATCTGATCTGGGCAATCCCACAATTGAGACTGCCTTCTCAGCTGATACTAGATTGTGTTAAGATGAGAATTAAGGCTAATTAGGTCATAGTCCATAAACTGACAAACCCTTCATTTGCTTTAGTTTTTTTCTTATGTATACACCATACAAAATTACAATAAGAGTAATGTAAAAAAACTGGGGGAGTGGCGACTCACACCCATTGCTAAAAGAAAGATGGTAAGGTGATAGAATTTTACTTTTTTAAGAAATGTATTTATTTACTTAGTTATTTACATTTCAATGGCAGTGTCCCATTCCTCCTGTCTTCCACATGCCTCTCCCCCACCCCAACACCATCCACTCTTCCTCTGTTTCTCTTCAGAAAATGGCAGGGATCTCATTGTTCTCAAACAGACATGACATATCAAGTTGCAGTAATACTAGGCACCTCTTCCACTATTAAGGCTGGACAGGGAAAGTCAGTAGAATAAAAGTATTTGAAACGCAGGTAACAGAGTCAGAGACAAGCCCTGATCCCATTGTTTGGAGTCCCACAAGAAGGCTAAGCTGCACAACTTTAATATATCTGCAGAAGGCCTACAGCAGTCCTATATGGACTCCCTGGTTGGCAGTTCAGTTTCTGTAACCTCTTTGACTCCCAGGTTAGTTGACTTTGTGAGTTTTTGTGTGTTGTTGTTGATCCCTTTCGACCAGTCACTGGTTGGTCATTCCCACAATTTCTGCACTACCTTTACCCAGCATATCTTGTAGGCAGTTCGAAGGCTTTGTGCCTGGCTTGGTGTCCCAATCCCTCCACTAGTAGTCTTTCCTGGTTACAGGAGATGGCCTTTTCAGGATCTGTATGCCACATTGTCAGGAATCTTAGCTTAGATTCCTGCGAGTTTCCATTGCACTAGGTTTCTGCCTCATCCCAGAGATGCCCCCAGATTCCAGTTGTCTCTCCTGGTACTCTCTCCCTTCATTTGCCCTCGACCTGATCCCTCCTGTTTCTATTTCTACCCCTCATCCAGAACCCCCTCCTGCTATGTCTGCCTGGGCTGAAACAAGGTAATAAGGAAGGCTCAAGGGGGGGGGGGGGGACACATGAATCTCACCATGAAGGGAAATGGAACTTCACTGTTAAAAAGTTATCCAAAAAGCACCAAGAGAACTATCCATGGTGCTTGCCGAGTCCCAATTAAAACACTAGGAAAGTTTGAAAACAGTTAATTTCCCATGTTGAGTGAAGCCAGAGATCAAGACACTGGCTTGCATTTTCCATTACAAATTTAAACCTGAGGAAAAAAGTTAACTGTAAAGATGTAGCAGGAGAATCAGCTAGATGAATGAGTCTTGGCGTGGAGCCTGCAGTGTTGTTACAACTGTGAATGCCTTATACGTGCTGCTATTGTCCACATGTGGTTCTCTGGGAGAACTGTAACTTCACTGCTGAAAAGTGCTGCTAAGTGCTGTTATCCAAAATGTGCCAAGAGAACTTTCCTCTCTTCTTTTTATATTGCTCATGTCCTAAGGTTAGAATCTCATTCCAGCTATTTTCCCAGTGGGAAAACAACCCTCATTGTTTCACTTTATTCTAAAACTCAAGTAGCACTAATTTTTTTCAAGCTTCAGATTAAAGATCTCACTGACAGTTGAGCCTTGGAAGTGAGCAGTTTCATTCAGATCTTGTGACACCTTGAGTGTGGTTTAGTCATAGATTTTATGTAAGTTTTGTATGCTACATATATGAAGAATGTAAACTTATTAAGGATGGGGACACATTTTTCTTGTGTGTGGATGTGAATGTCTGTAGGTGTTGGTGTGTATATGTAGATGCATGCATGTGTGCACATGTGTGTGTGTGTGTGTGTGTGTGTGCATGCCTGTGCATGTGTGTGCCTATGGTGCAGAGGCCAGATGACAACTTTGGTTGTTTTTCCTCAGGTTTCACCCATCTTGTCTTTTTTGGGATCTATTTTTTCACTGGCCTTGGACTTGCCAAGTAGTTTCAGGTGTCTGGCTAGTGAACTTCAGGGACCCGCCTATCTCCACATCCTCACGGCTGGGATTTCAAGCATGAACTACTACTATCTTAATTGCTACACACCTCCTAAGAACTCCTTACGTAAGACTGATAGTCACTGTGCTTCGAGAAGTTAGCTACAAACAGCTTAAATATAAAAGTAAACTTTAAGATTTACTCAAACAAGAGTTTACATAAAAGGCAGATAAAATTCTTCATATCATAAACTATGTACTGTAAATTAAATTAAGAAGAATTACAGTGTGTAAAATATTAGCAAAAGTATGAAGCAACTGATGGACAAATATGCTATTAGTGGGAAGACAAATTATTTAAATGATGCAATTTTTTTATTAAAATTGACATTAAAAAATAAAACAGGGCAAATATTTACTGTGTGACTTGAGATTTTCCTAGGAAATTCAAAATGTATTGTTATAAGATGTTTTTTGTAACGAAGTAATAAGTGATTTTACTCATATTAGCTTGAGAATAGAAACATAACTAAAAAATGAATGTAGCATATTTATAGACTATAATATTATTCAGCAATAAAAAGCAATACATGCATAGGTGGATACTGAGAAATCTATGATAACTAAAAGGAACCCTATACAAATTGAATTCTGAATCATAAACCCATTTATATGAAACTACAGATGGGCAAATCTCACTTATAATAGGGAGTTATTATAGTAATGGGATTGCCTGGGAGGATTATGAGAGAACTTTTTGGGTGAAGGTAATGTTTTGCATCATTTTTGTTTTCTTTCTTTTTTTTCCATTTTATGGTCTATCTCTTGACAAAGAACTGAGTTATTCAACTATGAGTATTAATGTGAGTGTCCTTGCTGACAACTGGTAGGCAGAATCATCTATGGCACATATTTTACATGAAAACCATAAAGGAACTTTGCATTACAGTTGCTGAATATATATTGAAATATTTGCACAGATATATCTAATTTACACTGTACTTTATCAAAATATAATATGAATTAATCACTAATAGAATGATGCATACATGCTTTGGCGAAACAAGAAGAATGAAGGAGGAACCATGCAGCCCAGGACGCAGGTCTTTGTCATTCATGGTAAATCCTCCCGTTCATTAGTTAGAAACAAAGTCAATAAATATGTTTGTTATTTGCCTCCCACCTACCATCTCTCTATCTAGTTACTTATATACCTTCTCTTAGCTCTCTTTCTCTATCTTTCTGCCATCTATTGGTTTTCTAGAATGACCTATTCAGTTTGATATTCCTCTTGGACAGGAAAGGGATTGCTAATGCATTCGAGACTGTTCTGAAAATCAACACACATAGCATGAGATGCTCCAACACACTGACAATCTCCAAAACAGTTAGGAATCCACAGGAAAGGTGGTAGAAGTGCCTGGTGCCTTGACAAGCCTCTCCGACCAGAGAGATGCATTGGAAAGACATCAAGGCCCCTGTCATGCTATGTCTTCTATTCTAAATGACATTCCTGTAACATAAGAACACCCCAAGAGGAGCTATTTGGAATATTAATTAGACTTACAGATTTGAAGCCCCACTCTACTAGTCTCTATTTTAGGGGTTCAGAAATCAACCTCTGCAACAATTATCATGTCCTTAGGGCTTGTACAACCTTTTGAAAATAAAGAGCAAGCATATCATTCTTTTCCTAATGCATCAGGGATTTCTGCTGAGAAGCAGTGCCACCAACTGTCTGCTTAGCTCTCTTACCAGCTGACAACATTGCCTTTGCATGTCTGGATGTTAAGAAAAAATGGCAAGATGAGGGTACAAATGTAGAATATAAAGAAACAATCAGTGGCTATATGGACAAAGGTCTATACTTCATATATTCTGTGACTAATAAAAGTTTCTCTAGCAAGTACAGGAGAAGGAGAGGTAACAGAAAGTGGGGCGAGGATTTTTCATGCTCAACAAGTATTAAGTAAAATTGAGGATATGTATTATCCATTCTGCTGCATCTCCATCTTGAAAACAGACATTTGACAATATATATCCTGAAAGAATTTATAAACTGATAATGAAAATCCATGAATCAATGCCGTCATGATGCTATGACAAAATACCATAGAAAGGTGGCTTATAAACAATGAGTATTCATATATATACATATATACACAATATATTATCTTGCTCTTTTGGAGTAAAGAAGTCTAAGATCAGGGTGCCAGCATGCTCAGACTCTGATGATGCCATTATTTTTCCCTGTAGACTGCCATCTGCTCACTGTGTTTTCACAGTTCAGAAAAATACCGTGAGAATGCTGAAGTTTCTTTTCAGAAGGCACTGATCTCATTCATAAGGATCTGTGTTCATCACCCAACTACCCTCGACAGAATCTACCTCCTAAATTTAACATTTTAAGAGTTAGGAAAATGCAAGGGAGGGAGGAATGGGAGGATACAAGGGATGGGATAACAATTGAGATGTAATATGAACAAATTAATAAAATATATTAAGAAATCCAAATGTAAAAATAAGAGTTAGGTTGTTCATGTATTACATATCTAATACATAAATATTCAAACAATAGCAGAAAGATAGGAAGGTAAAGAGAGAAAGAAGAGGGGTTAAAAGGAGAAAGATGAAGATGAAGAGGTTAAAAGAAAAGAAGAAAGGAAAGCAAAGGAGATTCCCTAAGCACAGTTTTGTCTATGATTTTCCTAGATAATTTCTCAGGTTCTCCATCTGGTATTGTAAGCAAGAAGTCAAGGAACCAGGGAGAGTTGAATAAGGTCACACTCACCCCTGCCCTTCACTACTTTATAGCATCATTGGGGATATGGCGCTGTAGCATGACAGACCTGATTCCTCTGCATAGAGAATGCTTACCTGAGCCAAACTGTCTTATAGTCTCTGCAAGAGGACCACACTGCCTCTTTCAAGGGTCAGAAACCATCTGCCTGTGGGACAAGCACAACCCTCTGGAGAGGTACAGTTGACACCATATGTTTACTGGCAATTGTTACCATACCTTCTTCACAGTAAGCTTGAGCCAAACCTTTGCATTACCCATTTGATGTCTTGAGATGTTTGTATTTGTAATTGTGCTTTGGATGCCCAGTTTACACTGGAGGCAGCAGGTTTTGACTCCCAGTTTTCAAGTAGTGAATCTCCAATTCTTAGATCACTGTTTTAGGTCTGGATATCAAGTCCTTCTTTTCCTGGACATCCATGAAAGGGACTGGGCAACTTCAGCATTTAATTTTTGACAGAGAATATACCTAATTAAATGATTTAATTTTTAATTTGTTTTTGTGTTTGTTTGTGTTTGTGTTTGTGTGTGTGTGTGTGTGTGTGTGTTTGTGTGTGTTAGAGAGACAGAGCGTCAGGAGTGTGAGTGGGTGTGTAACTGCATGCAGACCTGTGTTAGCTGATACTAGGTATCTGATCTCTTGTTACTCTCCCTCTCATCATCTTGAGACAGAGTCTCTCAATGACTTTGGAGTGACGCTGAATATCAGAACACCTCAGTGATCCTCTTGTCTTCATCCACAAGTGCACTAGAATTACAGGCATGCACACTGCCATGCCAGGGTTTTTACGTGGGTTCTTGTGATTTAAATTTAGGTCTTGGCTTCTTTGTTGAAAATCATGTGTCCACAGGTGTGTGGGTTTATTTCTAGGTCTTTGATTTGATTCAGTTTAATTGGTCCACCTGTCTGTTTCTGTGTGAGCACCATGCTGTTTTCACAGGGACAGGCATTCCTCTAGAAGATCTTTTGTTGTACAGGATTGCCTTAGCTATTCTGGGTTTTCTGTTTTTCTAAATGAAGATGAGAAATGTTCTTTAAAGATTTGTAAAGAAAAAAAATAGATCTGTAAAGAATTGTTTTGGCATTTTGATGGGAATTGCATTAAATCTGTAGAGTGCTTTTTGTAAGGTGGCCATTTTTACTATGTTGATCCTTCTGATTCATTAGCATGGGAGATCTTTCCATCTTCTGATATCTTCTTCAATTTCTTTAATCAGAGATGAAGTTTTTTTCATACATGTTTTTCACTTACTTGGTTAGAGTTACACCAAGATACTGTATTTTGTGTGTGTGTGTGTGTGTGTGTGTCTATTGTGAAGGGTGTTGTTTCACTAATTTCTTTCTCAGCCTGATTGTCTTTTGCATAAAGGAAGGCTACAGATTTTTTTGAATTGATTTTCTATCCAGCCACTTTGCTGAAGGTGTTTATTAGCTGTAGGAGTTCCTTGGTAGGTTTCTTGGGGTCACTTATGTATACTATCGTATCATCTGCAAACAGTGATAATTTGAATTCTTCCTTTTCTATTTGTATCCCTTTGATCTCGTTTAGTTGTCTTATTTTTTAACTAGAACTTCAAGCACTATATTGCAGAGATAAGGAAAGAGTGGACAGCCTTGTTGTGTCCCTGATTTCAGTGGAATTTATTTAAATTTCTCTCCATTTATACATTCTCTCCATTGATACAAACTTGTGTAATCACTTTGGAAAACAATCTATCACTTTCTCAGAAAATTGGGAATAGTTCTACCTCAAGGCCCAGCTATACCACTTCTGGGCATATATCTAAAAGATGCTCCACCATACAACAAGGATATTTGCTCAACTATGCTTACAACAACTTTATTCATAATAGCCAGAATCTGTAAACAACCTAGATGTCCCTCAATTGAAGAGTGGATAAAGAAACTGTGGTACATTTACACAGTGGAATACTACTCAGCTATTAAAAGCAAGGAAATATTGGAAATTGCAGGCAAATAGATGGAACTAGAGAAGATCATCCTGAGTGAGGTAACCTAGACCCAGAAAGATACATATGGTATAAACTCACTTATAAGTGGATATTAGACACATAATATAGGATAACCACACTACAATACAGAGACTGATGCACCAACCAAGGACCATGTGTGTTGTGGACCTAGACCTCTGCTCAGATTTGTAGATAGGCAGCATAATCTCTCCGTGGGTCCCACAATACAGGGAGTAGGGGCTACTTCTTACATGATATATGGACCCACCTCCCCACTCCCTGTTGCTCTCTTCCCCCTGCTCTTGTGGAGGGGGGAGTGCTGTGCCAGGCCACAGAGGAAGAGGATACAGGTAGTACAGATGAGACTTGATAGGCTGAGGTCAGATGTTAGGGGAGGAGGGCTCCCCTTTCTGAGGACTAGAGGAGGAAGGGGGAGGGTATGAGGGAAGGAGGGTAGGATTGGGAGGTGATCAGAGAGGGGGCTACAATTGGAATGTAAAGTGAACAAATTAAGAAAATTAAAATAAAAAATAGAGAAATGAACTTAGGTTTTAATGTTTGCACAGAAAACATTCTTACTTGCAGGGAAATCTATATTATTACACACACACACACACACACACACACACACACACACACACATATATATATATATATATATATACACACATACACAATAAACTACTTATTGCAAGAAGAACCATGACACAATCAGGAATTATATAAATGTTACATTCTTAGTATCTTGGCTATTTGTATTTGACAGCCTTGAAGAAAACATCTTTCCTATCTTGGTGCATCTAAAATTCCGAATGTAAATTACTCTCCATCACATCTTGTCATTATCAACTTAAAACATCTATCTAGACCTAAACAAACAAACAAACAAAAAAACTCAAACATACAAACAGAACAATAGCACTATATGCTCGTCAGTCTGGACCTAATATCTCTCTCATGAGGCTGTCCTCCACAAACACTAGCCCTCAGCTAAACTTCCCAGAATGCTGGTAGTGGGTGCTTACTTTCAACAACTCAACCCAAACCTGATTTTCTGATGTCTTTTTATTTATTAGAGAAAACTACCTCTGGCTGAGTTGCCTGCAAACCCTTGCCTCTAAGTCCAAGTCCTTGGTCAAGCTAATAACACTGTCTATGATTTACTGTTTCATGGCCTGAAGAGTGGTAGGGAAGACGCTGCAGAGTTCTCGTTTTTTAATTGCTGAGTTAACACCTGTAGAGAAATCTATTACCATCTTTATGCAGATGGTTGTAACACTTCTTTATGAATATCCCCATAACAAACTCTCTGGCAGAAGTAAAGAAAAACTCTCGGTGAATTTCTACACTCAGAATTAGGTATTTTCATTGCTCTGGTGAGTGGAGTATTTTACTTGTATTTTATAACGTTACTATCAATGCAATGAAGCTATATAATTATTGATTGTTTTCTTCTTTTATGGAGGAGTTGCCTGTTTCCCCAACAACTGGATAATACAGTGAGATTTAAGTCATCACTGGCCTGGCAGAGTCCCTCACAGTAGTGAGGCAAGCATTTTCTGAGAACAAATTTTTCAACACTGTTATTACGTTGTTTTCCATCATTTTTATTATTATTACTTGTTCGGAATCCCTTTGGCCATGAAGCATGAGGTGTGCTGGAGAGCTGTGAGAATGAATGAATATATGTTTTTTGACTGCTTGTAGGTGAATCTTAACTCACTTTGTTACAGATGTGAACGTTTTAATAGTGCCTTAGGATATGACTGACTCATTTCAATTTTTGTGAATATTTTTTATTTCTAGAAGGAAGGGTTTTATCAAGAATTCTTGCCACCATTCTATTTTCTTTATACTGCAGTAGAAATTTTAGGGAGTGTAGGGTTTTTAAGAGTTGTTACAGGTTTGCTTCCTACTCTTCAGTTGGCTCTTTTTTCTAGGACACACTGCTCACCGGATGAACCCTCTAATTAGCCTGGGCATCTTGCCACTCTCCCATGGGCATGTCTCTAGGCAGAGGCCCATAGTTTCCCAGAGAAAATTTTGATTTAGCGAAAGTCTAATGCTGGCTTCAATATTGGAATTTCATCCTAAATGTATCACAAAGTCACATTCTTGAACTCTTTTATCAGTAACAAAGCAGAATTGTTTTATTCATTTGTCTTATACTGTGATCAGTCATTAACTTGCTCCAAGTTCATTAACTGAAAAGGAAAGAAGGTTTTTATTTCTGACCAGTATCACAAGTAATCCATATATTAAAGTTAATATATATATATATATACATATACATATATATACATTATATGTATATATTTGCACATATCTTGATAACATAATGAACATATGTGTTTACCTATACTTGTGTTTATATATGAATATGTGTGTATTTTTGTGCATGCATGTATGCATTTGTGCATGAGTATCTGTCGGAGCTTGTATTTATTTCTTTTCTAGATGGTATTTAGAATTTCGTACAACTGAGGGAAAGGTTTATCAAGAGTTGATTCAACAAGGAAGCTTGACTAGAGAAACTTAGAGTGTGGTCACTGAGTGGTTCTACAGAACAGGCAGGTCAACAGATATATCTGCAGACCCAGGAAGAAAGAAAGATTGGGGGATAAGAGTTTTAACAAATATAATTTAAATTAGAGGTCTTTTGAATATTGGAACCAAGGAAGAAGACCCTAATTTTAGGTGCCTGTTTAATGAAGAGTCACCATAAGGGTGACACCACCTCACACAGCAAAGGCAAAAATCATCCATGCGTATTATCCTTGGTGATGCCATTTACGCATTGGTCAATGTCTGTGCTTCAGCAATATCAGCCTGTAAATGTGAAGGAACTTCCTACAGGCTGCCAGGTTAGCTGTTATGTTCATGCCTTGCTTGAAGCTATAAGGTCCAGCAAACTTTGCTTGCCAGTACCTTCAAACACTTCGAAGCGGCAAATGATTCTTTTAGAGGCAATAATTTAAGAGGCCACAAGATGGGGGTATTCCCACACACAAGCAGATCCTTCAGCCTGCTCACCACTTGTGGATATTTAAAGTCATTAAAATCCAGTGTCATGACAATTGTAGCTCTGCAGCAGAATCAGCAGCCCACAGAGAGCTCAGTTATGTGAGTAGTGGATACTTTCTTGGACAGGGTGAAGGCAGACTTCTTTTCTAATCTCTCTCTCTTTTTTAAATTTTGTGTTTGGCTTTTGTTTGCCATTCAAATTTTGTGAGGATTTTGAGGAAATCACTGATTATTCTCGTTATTTATAAAATTATATAAAAGAGAAAATTAACATCCAGTAGTGATGTCAATGCATAACGGGATACTAACTAGTTTTTAAAAATTGTATTTTCCTTAGTATATATGAAAACACTCATTTTAATGATAGAGAAAATAAGGTCAACTATACACACATAATTTTAACCTACCAAGTCCAATTACTACTGCGAGTACATGCATGGGTGTAGGGCTTTGCACTTGGGCATGAAGTTGGGAGGAAAAAATGGGGAGTTTGTGAGGAGTGTGTGAGAGGAAATGGTAGGGTTGGATATGATGACTGAAGCACATACTCTTCCTGCACAAAATGTTTTCTAAGGATTTATTTATTATATATACAATGTACAATAGATCACATTATCAGTGGTTGTGATCCACCATGTGGTTGCTGGGAATTGTACTCAGGACCTCTGAAAGAGCAGTCAGTAGTCAGCCTCATCCTGAATGAAATCTTAAAGAAAGAAATGAAAATATTACACATACCTGCACTTAAAATGAAAGAAAGGGCTCTTAATCTTATTCATGTTTAAAGGTAAGTAACAAAATTACAGAAACCTAACCTTTTTTCCTTTGACATTTTCTTCATGCTCAATCTTTGTCTAAGATCAGAAAGGAACATAACTCCCAGGAGATGCCTAAAAATAATATGCAACATTTTTTTTTTTTTTTACTTTGGCAGCACTATGGTAGGTTTGAGAAGATCCTAGAAATCTGCTTACTTCTTTGTACCAGTGAAGCATTCAGGATGATTACGTTGTTCGTTGCTGTTCATGCAGTGAGGACATATGCCTGGCCTTGGATTCTCCCTGCTGGGATGCATCATGTAGTTTCTGCACCCAATGTCATGTAGTGTGCTCAAACTTGAGAAGGTAAATTATCAATAACACATTGCACAATATCAGGAATGTTCAAACTCAGGCTTTCTATGTACCTATAAGTACTTGTGAGTTTACAAGAACTCTTTCTTCCACAATTGACAGACACTGCTTAAAATGCAGGGTGAGTCCAACACCTGGCTGAAGAAAGTGCATTCTGGGTACACTTCATGCAGTTGCTCAGGTTCCTGCACATCGTGGCTTTAGAAAGGAGAAGGAGACCTGAGGCCCAGCCCATAGCTGGCTCCTCAAAACTTGTCAGCTTGGCTGGGATCAGAGTTATACCAACTCTGGCCTTGAGCCTCATATTCTATGAGTTTTAAAGTTCAGGGTTGTAAAATGGTGACTCCACAAGCAATATAAAACTAAAATACCTTTTTAAGTGACCAGCTGTTTTCATTATGAAGATGCCAATAAGTTAATTAATAATAGGTTGTGCCACTTTCATCAACCATGCTGGGTATATATACCAGGTATCATATGATTGAGATAAAGAAGTGGCTTGAGGTGCTCATCCTGCAGAAATTTAATATCTGGACTTTGGAAAGAGAAAATACAAATGGAGGTTATAAAGACCTTTATCTTAAATTAGTTCTAATAGATTTCTGGTTCTCTTACTCCAGGAGTCAAATGTAATCGTCTAGCATTTTCATAGTTATAATAGTAAGCGATGCATTTTTATATCTTTCAGAATATTCAATTTTATTTTATCATTTTATTTGTATGTGTGTGTGTGTGTGTGTGTGTGTGTGTGTGTGTGTGTGTCTACATACAACATTTGTACTGTTACCTGAGGAAGCCAGGAGATATTTTAAAAAGAAAGTAAAATGTTGCCTGCCACATACCATATATTTCTGATTGTTTAAGTGAAATATTTAGAATTAACTCATCTACATAAATGGAAGTCAATAAATGGTTGTCTATAGTGAAGGAGGGATGGGATGGGGAGTCTGGGGAACTAATGGGTTTGAGCGTGAAAAGCACTTTGAATTGTATTGTGGCTGGAGATAATTATACAACACTGCCTGTATTGAAGTGTATACATAAAGGAATTGAATTGCTTTGGTATTGAAAATACATTTTAATAAGGCTGTCAAAAGAAAAAAAATCAAAACAACAACAGTCAGACGCAGATTAAAACAATGGATTGAATATAGGGGCAAATTTGACTTCTCCATGAGATAGGGCAAAGCCAATCAACTTTCTGCTTGGCTACACAGAATTTCCATGTCTATCAACTTGCAAAGTCAAAAGACAGTTCAGAGGTGGTAAAAGCTGGAATCTGATAATTCAGAGGATGCACCATAGTGTAGATAATTTGGACATTTACACTGGAACATCATTTTGTCTATTAGAATCATTTAGGAATATTTGTTAGTTTCCATTTTCTAGGTCTGTTACCATGCATCTCAGAGATCTCCTGCATGTCCAGTACTGAGGGAGAAAGTGGACACAAGCCCAAATTCCTAGGGCAGAAAGTATCTCCAATTGATAACCACTACTAAAAAAAATTTAGTTTTCTCCAGTGGAATCTCACTGGGTATATATACACAAATCACTCTTAAGGCAAGGCCCCGTGCCTGGCAGTACATGGCCAACATAAAACAAACTCAGTGGCATCTTTGTTTCATAGTACTTTGCCAGGTCTTTTTTTTTTATTAACAATATAAGTCCTTTGTATATATACTATAGTTTCTGATTTTTGAGTTTTTATTATTATTTGTGGGTGTCTTTGTATCTATTTGCTTTCTTGAGCTTTTCTTTTGCCTCACATTCTTCTATTTATTTATTTCCTTTATCCATATTCTAATTTGTTTGGTTTTATTTTATCTAATTGTATTGTATTATTATTTCATATGCCTGTGTGTATTCTAGTGAGAGACAGAAAATCTGTTGATCCATATGGGGGTGATAGGGGTAGAGAATATCTGGGTGGAGTTAGAGAAACCATAGTCAAAAGATACTACATGAAAAATCTCTTTTCCATTAAAAATGCTTTGTATATATTTTTAACCATAATTTTATGAAATCAAATGCAGCAATAAAGGAATGAGCCAAACACGAACATCTCAGAGAAGGGTGGTTTCTGGCCTAGTCATAAAGTTCAAAACACAGTTGTTTTTGGTGAGAAATGGCTCCATGTAGACCTTCTATGGCCAGCTAGAAAGGACATGCAATCTCTCATGGAAAGCTTCTATCTTATGCACTGTCTACCCCTGGTGACTCACTGAGGATGAACAAGAGTGCTGGGGGAGGTAGGGGAAGATTTGTAGGGACTTTGAAGTCTCTGTTATGACATGGAGCCTGCAGTAAAGAAGATGATTTGAGTGTCCAGGGTGTTGAATTTGATTTGAGGCTTGAGTCCTAAGAAACCGCTTGGCCCTTTTGTGTTCTTGGAAATGGCTGATCATAAAGGATCACTTCTTTCTCAAATGTTCAGTAACATGCTTGTCTCACTCTGTATGTAGTCTACTTTCCTTTCTGTTTCTGTGATGAAATACTCTGATCAAATGCAATTTAGGAAAGAACATATTTATTTGGCTCATACCTGCAGGTCACAGTCCATGATTGAAGGAAGTAAGCATAGAAACTCAAGTAGGAGCACCAAGGCAGGCCTTCTTGCTCTTCCATGCAATGTGACCTCTAACCAAAGAACACACTCACAGAAAAGGAATCATAGCAGAAACGGTGGAGGAGTGCTGCCTGATGGCTTACATGCAGCCCCATGCTTAGCTAGCTCTCCTATACAGCTTTCTATGACATACCTAGGGTTATGTCACCCCAAATGGACCTACATCAACAATAAAGCAAGCCCCACAGACATGTTCACAGGCTGATCTGGTCTGGACCCTCAATTGAGGATCACTTCTCAGGTGAATATAGGCTGTGTGAAGTTGACAGTCAATTCAAGTAAAATGGTCCTTGTCTTGGCTAGCCTCTGGAGGAGATCAAATGCTTGTTTATCAGCCTCCAGTAACCCAGAGATCTTACTTTTTACAAAATACCCATCATCAGTGCTAATTTCTCCTATGGTGTCACAATAGATGAAAAAAAAAAAAACAATCTCCTAAAATACATTGCACATTTTCTTTCACAGATAGTAAATAGACAAATTTTTAAGTGATATATGGATATTTAAGACATAAATCAAGATCCCCAAACAAGAAAACACTTGTCACACAGATGTAAAGAAAATGTTTTGCTAGAAGTAAGGACATCCTATCTTCAAAGCGATTATTTTAGGACGTTTCCATCCAAATCTATATTCTCGTTAGTGTGGGGAACATTGGAGTTGAAATAAAAAAGAGGAGACAGAATAAGAAAGAATGTTGAAAAGCCCATGCACTTGAGATCAAGCCAGCATTACAATAGATGGCAATGTGGCTAAGCCTGCTGAGGGATATGGAGTGAGGTGGGATAATTGCTTTTCCCAGTGGAACCTTGTATTCCTTCAGTTGAACTGTGGCTGTGTTTCAAGTCACATGTCTCAGGACTTTTTTAAGTCATTGGATGTTTGGTTCCCATCCAGAGATTTCTCTTCATTTTTCTCTCTTAGAGTAGCAGAGAGTAAGCATTCATGGTCTGCCAGTGAAACCTGGCCTGTACTAAGAAACTCTGTGGAGGGGCTGGAGAAATGACTCAGTTTTTAAGGGCTCCGCCTGCTCTTCCAGAGGTCCTGAGTTCAATTCCCAGCAACCACATGGTGGCTCACAACGATCTATAATGTTATCTGATGCCCTCTTCTGCAGATAAAGTTCTCATATAAAATAAACACAATAAATAAATCTTTAAAAAAGAAACTCTGTGGAGTTTAATTAGTGATATTTTATGATGTGAAAAATGGGTTGCTCTGGAAAGTTTCACTTTGTATTAGTCTTGTTTTCCTCATTTGATACATGCTTGTAGGTCCTAGATATATGTTAGGCTCATAGATGTCTAGTGCCATTTATCACTGACTGTGGCCTTAAAAATGGTGTGTATGTATACCCAGTGAGATTACATGGAAGAAAACTACATTTTTATCTGTGAGCATTTATCAGTTGGAGATAACTTATATGCTAGAAATTTGGGCTTGTGTCGACTTTCTCTATCAGTGCTGGAATCCCATCCTATGTAGGACCTGTACATACTGCCACAGTGTTTGTGTGTTTGTCTCATACGTGAGTATTGGCCCTGCTACATATAAAAAAAGCTGTGTAGTATAATCTGAGAGCAAGGACAGTGATTTTACCAGCCACTATTAGTCAGGATTGTTTTCACTATCCTTGTTTCTTTGTGTTGCCGAATGAAGCAGAAAGTTTCTGTGAAGAATTTTGTTGGTGGTGACTGAGGCTGCGGACTAAGATGAGTGCCAGCTGTATCCTCAACTTCTCAGAGACTCTACGTTCTTATATATGCAAATACAAAGTAGTTTTCTCTACTATTCCTTGAAGATAGAGAGAATAGGAAGGTCTATTTCTGGGTCCCTGGTACTTTAATGGGTAACATCATGGACGTGATGTTTAAAGAAGTGATGGTCTCCTATTAGGTTGCATTCATTTGGCTTAAAATTTGGATTGCATATTCTGCCTTCTAGAGTCCTGCAATTCTCAAAGAAGTGTTCAGATTTGGACACCGTTCTGCCTACTTTGCTGTCTCTGTAGCACAAAGGGGCTTTTATGCTTGGGTTCCAGATTTCACTTAGATTTTTGCTATAAGATTTTCAAGTTACTTTGTCATCTGTCTGATATTGCAAGAAGGTGTTTTTAGATGGACCTATGGCATTATTAGATATTTTCCATTAGAGTTATTCTGAAGAATGCCTTCTGCCATACTACCAGAAGAAGAATTTTTTGCTGAGTATTCTAGAAGAAAAGTGTGGTGTTGTTACTGATTCACGGGACTCTTTTGGTTGAAAAATGAGACACGGGCTGGAAAAATGTTGTGGAGGACTCAAGTTTGGTTGTTAGCATCCACTTGGCATGGCTCACAGCTACATAGCATCTCCAGGAGATCTGATACTTCCTTCTGGTCTCTGTAAGCATTATATTTAAGTTCGTATACCTATAACCAGACATATAGACATAGACACATAATTTTTTAGAAACTAAATTAAAAAAAAGACGTACAGTCTATGATAGCTTACACAATAGCTGTCAATATAAATAAAAGTAGAGTACTGGGTAAGCCTTGTATATTTTTACTGGAGATCTGTATTATTCTTCATAGATTAAAAAAATCTGTTTTGTTTTTTTTTTTTGTTTTTTGTTTTTTGTTTTTTTGTTTTTTTGGTGTGGCAGTCATGCCATGTAGCTGTGAACTACACTTGTTTATCTTCACCCCAGTTTGTAGAAATCATAGCAATGAAATAGACTGATCTTTTTCTAAATCAGAGGGTATTCTTTTTAGTGTGTTGAATGGTACTTATCCTGATTCTTTTAAAATTCAATGCTATATAAAGGGGTTGAGTCTTTAATTACTGACTTTAGTTTCATTATTATTCAACTTAGAACAGTTCTGAGAAATTTGAGGGTAAAGAACCCAGTTCTGAAGTGCTTTGTTCTAAAAAATGTCCATGAAAGGTCAATGAGATAACTCTGTGGGCAGTGGCATTGGCCACCAGGCCTAATAACTCAAGTTCAATAGCAGGAACTCACAAGGCGGAAGGAGAGAACCAACTCCTGTAAGTTGTCTCTGACTTCCCATGAGTGCTGTGGGACATGCAGGACACACACACACACACACACACACACAAACACACAGAAACACACATACAAATAGTAAAATATAAAATACACAAATGAACATCTTTTAAATGAAGGAGGAAATAAAGAAGTAGCGAGAGACACACAAAACTTTTTCTGTTGTTTTTTGAAAGGAAATGAAAACTTCTTTTTTGTTTTGGCCACTTGAGATAATTACAAGGCAGAAAGAGACCAAGACCTTCCTCCCTATAAAAGGTCACTAAGGCATGTCATCTTTAATTATAAACTTATTTATACATTTAGAAGTGTTTGGGAAATTATAAAGTGCTGATATATATGCATCTCTTTTTCCTGTTTTTGAATGTTTAAACTTTTCTTTATTGACTGTGGCAGGGTGGTGTTCACCACAGTGTGCATGTAGAGATCGGGGAATAACTCGATGCACTGCTGTTGACCCAGGAATATTTCCTTATTCAACCAGGTGTTAGCAGGGAACTCAGAGTTCCATGCTAGGAATGTCAGGAGTGGGAGGAGAATGTTTGTGGGAAGGGAAGGAATTGCAGGAGTAACAGAAGAGAAATAGGAGTGAAACAGATTTTGCCAGCATAGCATTCCAGAGCCTGTGTGTCACCAACCTTCAGTATCAGGCTGTCCCTCAGGGACCCCTGTGTCTTCATTTGTAAAATATGATATTGAACTTGATAACTTCTAAGTCCCCTTCTGGCACTGCCATTCTGAAATCTCATCATTATGGCTTTAAACACTGAAACATTCTTTAATAGGCAAGAAATTAAAAGCCTTAACCTTTGGCTATTAATCTTATCGATGTCAATGTTTAATAGTTTGGCATGAATAACTGATGATGAGAGAGACCATGGCTAAGGATACCATAAGAAGTGGCAGGCACTTCTCCCTCAGGTGACACTGGGAAGATACTGCTGGAATCCTTTATGTAATTTGAATGATAATGAAATGGAGAGGTGATTTCTGTAGGCTCTCACTGGATAAGGTGCAATAAAGGCACATTTTCTCTTTCCTTGAAGCTCAGATACACCCCTCACCAATTTGATTACAGTAAAAGTGAAAGTGAAATCGAAGAGGATTGGCGCAGAAAGGAAAGAGTGCAAGCACTGCTTATTATTGGTCAGTGTTTGTCCCTTAATGAATGACCGGAAATGCTCGCTGTGGTGAAAGTAGCCCCAGCCCATTGAAAATGCATTCATTGTGTTCAGACAACCTTCTGCTCAGTGTGGCCCTCTGAAATCCTGATCCTATGCTGTGAGGGATGCTAGAACCACAGAGAAGATAGTCTAAATTCTCACCAGACACTTGTGTTTTGTTATGGCGAGACTGAAGACCACAGAGCTTACCTGGGCCTAGGAAAGCACCATAGTAAGTCTCATTTATGACAAATTTACAAAACTTTGGCCTTTGTATCATGGTTTGCAGAAGTTGTTAGATCTCCCTAGACTTACAGGAAGATAAGTAGGCTCTTCTCTCCTAATGCCAATTTCTCTTTGATGATAAACTGTGAAATATAGGGTAACTAAATAAAGCATCTGGTTTATGGACCTTAATGACCATTGACTTGAACAGCCTTTGAGCTACTTTGTACCTTTACTTTTTAAATTAGGTGAACAGATGACTATTCATGCTCTGTTTAGCCATCAAGGTTTCCATTGATTCCTCTTTTAGGTCAGTGAAGGTCTTTGTATCTTCATTCACCATTTGGTTCCTCCATGACACTACTACATTATCAGCGAAAGTGTTGATCTCAAGGGTTTGTAACATGTTGATATTAAAGCAATGAATCATTACAGGAATAAGGGTTTTGAGATGTTGAGGAGATAGCCTTAATTCATATCCCAAGTCCACTATTTCTTACCTGTGTAATTTATACAAAGCCATTACAAAGTCTGTTTTATCCAATTGTAAAATAATGGAAAATGGATAATAATGATGATTTTTAACTTATTTATATGGGAGTTGCTATATGACAACTACTAGCTGAAAGTCATCATTGATGTAGAAGTATTGGGTAATGCTGTGGGATGGACGTTGTTCCCTTAAAATTAATATGTTGAAGCCCTAAACCCCATTGCAATACTCTTTGAAGAGAGTTGCTTTTGGCAGGTAGTTTATGTCATCATTAGGGCAAGTTCCATCCTCTTCAGGGAACTATTCCTTGGGCCTTTTCAAAACATATAGTTGGGTAAGGATCTCCTGCAATGGGAAATAATCCGTTTCTCTGTCTTTGTCAAGATTATCCAATTATCCACTCCTTTCCAATCAAACCAGTTTTGTGGGAGACAAGTAACCCATCATACGCAAAATATGTTAAAGTTCTGATTTTCAAGTTTCACTCAGGTTCTGGGTCAGGATCTAGCCACTGGGTCTATCTCTTTATCTCTTTTTTATCCCCCTCTTTCTCATCCTCTCTCTATCATCTCTTTATCATCTATCTATCTATCTATCTATCTATCTATCTATCTATCTATCATCTATCATTCATTCATTCCTCTAATCTCTATCTCTCTATCTCTGTCACATCATGTGCATAGAGGTCAAAAGAACAATTTGTGGGGCTGATTCTCTCTTTCCACCTTTCCATGGACTCTAGGGATCAAACTTTTTCTTTAGCTATTCTTCAGTTGAGGGACATCGAAGTTGTTCCCAGATTCTAGTTATTTCAAATGAAGCTGCTATGAACATAGTTGAGCAAATGCCCTTGTTGTGTGGTGGAGCATCTTTTGGGTATATGACCAGGATTATTATAGCTGGGTCTTGAGGTAGCACAATTGTTGCTTTTCTGAGAAAGTGCCAGATTTATTTCCAAAGTGGCTGTACAAGTTTGCACTCCCACCAGAAATGGAGGAGTGTTCCTTTTTCTCCAGCTCAGTCTTCATGTTGTTTCCTAATACGGGGATCAGGGGCTGTCTCTGACATGGACTCTGTTGCCTCCTCATTGATCACATCTTCTGGAATGGCAGCATTGTCAGTCCAGGATAAAGTGATACAGGAAGTCCTGATGAAAATAGATAGGTTAAGGTCAGATGGTAGGGGATGAGGCTCCCTCTTTTTCAGGACTAGGGGAGGGATGTAGGAGAAAAGAAGGAGGTAGGGTAAGACTGGGAGGAGACAAGGGAGGGGGGCTATAATAGGGATGTAAAGTGAATAAATTTAAAATTTTAAATTAAAAAAATTAAAAAAGAAAATAGTCAATTGACAATGAATATATGAGCTTTATAGAGATCCTTCATTATTGGTAGTAAATAAATTTGTGCAAAAATGAATCTGCTTTTGTATTTTTGTAAATACAAACAAACTCTCAAAAACAACAAAAAAGCATGCTAACTAAAGCCACTTGGGACACTGCATTTACAAAGATCCTAAAAGGTCTAAGAATGAAGCACACTAGAGAACTGTAAAATATCTGAGACCCAAGTCTACAAGCTCAGATGACAGTTGAGCTAAGTTAACCAGCAGCACAATGTTGAGAGCGGAGGAAATTTCACAGTCCCTTGTTTCCCAAAAAAGTAACTTGCTTTCCACAGAGGATGAACTTTTGAATAGTCCAACACTTATAATGAGGGGAGCACAGACATCCCTCAGGCAGATGGTTTTTCCAATTTGGCAAGTGCTAAGAGCACTTACCCAAATTAGAGTTAGCAGCTGCCAGCTGCTCGTTTTTTTCACCCGTTCAATCTAGACGCTGTTGCTAACTCCTACACCCAAGCAAGTCAAGAACTAATATATTACACATCATCAACAACAGTGCTTCAACCCAGACACTAAGCAAAAAATTGGAAGTATCTAGGGAATGGATAAAAGAGTCAAGTAGCATCCTATAACACCTATTCTAGTGCAAGAATAAAAGTCATAATAGGTCAGAGAAATTACACTGCAGTTGTGAGCACGTGCAGCTCTTGCACAAGACCTAGGTTTGGTTTCCAGCACCCACCAATGGCTTGCAACCATCTGCACCTCCAGCACTAGGGGATATGGTGGCCTCTTTTGTTTTCTTCAGACACCAGACACATATGCAATGAACTTACATATATACAGGCCAAATACTCTGCACCTAAAATAAAATAATTCTTAAACATTAATAGTCATAATATTTTTTATTTAAAGTAAATAAAAAATACAGACATCTTAGTCTTGTATCTATAAATATATTGTATAAACCAACCAATCATCCAATTAAAAACAAACAAATAAAAAAGAATATTGGTACAAGTAAAAGTGAGTGAGAAATATGTGTTAAACTAAAGAAGGAGAAGAGAAATCCACAGAACTATAGAACTGTATTCCTTTCTGTGGGCACCAAAATATGTCAGTTGAGCCAGCTCAGATTGTTGATGAAATTTATGTCTCATGATTAAGGGCCTCTACTTCTTTGCTATCTGCAGCTGGGTGTTGGGTTTAGCTTCTGGACAGCGCTTCCCATGACTAATGTCTCCTTGCTCTTTTTTCTTTTATCTTTTTTTTATTTAATTGATTTATTCAGATAACATCTCAATTGTTATCCCCTCACTTGTATTTGGCCATTCCTTGCTCCCTCCTTCTTTCACCCTATTCCCCTCCCCTAGGTCTGTGACAGTGGGGGACATCCTGCCCCACCACAAAGTCACAGTCTATCAAGTCTCATCATGGTATCCTGCTGATCCTTTCTCTGAGTGTCACCAGGCCTCCCCACCAAGGGGAAGTGTTCAAATAGGGGGCACTGGAGTTCATGTCCGAGTCAGTCCTCGCTCTCTACACAGCTGTGGAGAATGTCCTGTCCATTGGTTAGATCTGAATAGGGGTTCAATGTTTACTGCATGTATTGTCCTTGGTTGGTGTAGTAGTTTGAGCAGATCCCTCTGGGTCCAGATCAGCTCTTTTTTCAATACTGGTAATAATGGATATAATCATTGTCAATCTTAAACATTTATGGATTTATCTACTGCATCATACTGCCTCTCTCTCGTCATGTGACCTGTCTTCCTCTTCAGATTTTGAGGACTTATATCCTGAACATATAGTCCAAGATAACATATAATCAGTTGATTAGTAATCTTAATTACATTCCTAAAGCTTTTATGCTACAGCAGCTAAATGAGTGTGATATTGAAAAAAGAGGGTAAAAATATTGGGTTGAAGATCTTTAGAGATATTGGAAAATCAAAAGTTGCTCATTTATTCCTTCAACGCAAAAGTTAAAAGTCCCACACTGTCTCAGCTGAAAGACTACAGAAAGTAGGTTGCAATAATGAGAATCACTGACCTCTTACAAATGTGAAGGCTGGAATGAATTGGAGTGTTTAAATACCAGTTTCACTTGGTACCACAAATCACAGTTGCCAGCTACTCAGTTTAAAAAATATAAATCAATACATTCTTCGAGTGATGATAAGTTAGAAGGGTCATAAATTGCATGCATGCCTTACGAGAAACGAATGGGAAGACTTGCCCAGGATATTGACTGTTTTCTATTTGAACTGTAGCCATAAATTATGACAGTCCTTTGTGCAGAGGATGTTAGATTTGTGATGCTGATTGGAAGAAACTGGTACAAGCTTTTATGAGGTATTGACTTGGGGCCAGACACCACTGAACTACTTTTACACTCACATGTTGTTTTACGTTATGTGAGAGCAGAGTATGTGGCTATATACTTTATGTTTTTCAGCATGAAAATCAAGGAGAGAAGATTTAGTGGTCATGAAGTTGATCATCTCAGGAGCCCAGAGTGCTGAGGCAATCCATATTATGAAAAGAGGAAACAATGGTGTTTGTCTTCTCATCTACTGGACAGATACTTCTTAATTTCTCAGATCTACCTATCTATCTATCTATCATCTATCTATCTATCTATCTATCTATCTATCTATCTATCTATCATCTATCAATACACTGATCTATCTCCCCGTACTCGATCCATCTATATATGTATCTATCCAGCTACTCATCGGTTTTAGAAGAATCTAAGCTAAACATTTTTTCTCAAGTATACTAATGATAGATCAATATGTTTGAGGAACCCTCTCCACCAACTAATGGTATCTGTTAAAAATATAACTGTCTGTACTTCTGGTAAGATAGTTTGCTCAAATAGGCAAAGATAACATTGGCGATCTAATGAGAACAAGGAAACTGAAAGATGTCCATGTGCCAATTCATCAAAAGTTTGAGTTGTAGGGTAACATGACATTACATTTGGTTATATAATTGAGTTAAGTGAGAAGAGGGATTTTGCAGATGCAATAACTACAACTAATAAGGAATATTATCACACTGATTGTGTGCACTCTAACAACATAAGTAATTAAAACTATATCTGCATGCCTAAATGAAAGAACACAAGTACACACACACACACACACACAGAGAGAGAGAGAGAGAGAGAGAGAGAGAGAGAGAGAGAGAGAGAGAGAGAGAGACTTTTACTTCATTGATGTAGAAGCATAGCATTCTAATTTCTCTTACCAGAGCCCTGTCCTTAGAAGTATGTGTGACACCTTTACCTCAGGATTCAGTAGGTACAACATGTTTCTCCTGTGTATCTGAAACACAAATATTGTTTTACTTTTTAATATAATAATGATATAATCATGGTTTTATAAAACGTCTTGCCACACTTGTTTATTTTCATTGTATAATAGGGTTTTTACCACCTCTGTTGTAAAGGCATAATTCTGCCTCTTGATTTTACCAGGCTCATGGCTCTTTCATCTGTGACCTCAGTTGCCTCCTGCTTGTGATTTTCTCTCAGTTTTTTAAGGAGCTCTGCATTCTGTTTTGTAGCTTCCAAGTCTCAGACAGGAAAGATACATAGACTCTTTCTTTGTGACTTTTCCTTCTTCCATGTCTCTCATTTTTTCTCTTCTCCTCTCTTTTTTTTTCCTGCCAGGCATTCTATTCAACATTAATATCTTTGATAATTAATTAGATTGGGCAATCTAGAAATTGCATGACAATGTGCCATATCGGTGTACATTACATTAATTACATCTGTAAAGTTCTTGTCATTTAACCCAGTGATACAACTTGTGTAGCTAGAGCTCATACTTTTGAGGAATTAGGACGTAGATGTCTTTGAGTTTCTGTATTCTCCCTACAGAGGATGTCTCATCTTGCCTTAACTAAACTTATCAACTACTGACAGGAAGTATGAATACTGTGGCTTTAATGTATATCACTTAATGCATCTTTCTCCAAACATATTACTGCATAATATTGGTGTAATTGATAGATATATCTATATTAGATCCTTTCTGGAGTACCATGTAATATGTTGTCATGTTACTTTTCAGTGCAAGTCTTCAGAGCTCCAGAACAGATCTGGTTCAGAGGAGGCCAACCTGGATTTCAATGAGTGAAGATCCCATGTATTTATGATTTTCTTCTGATGCATATATGTGCTACTTCCATTATTTTTCATTACTAACCATCTTTCAATGAACAACCCTCACTGTAATTAATTTTAGATGCATGTAATCACATTTGTGGAATAATATTGGAAAGGAAAATTCAAGGGCACAAGGAGCACACATTTTAAATTCTGATAAATATGATCAAATTGCCCTGCCAAAGAGCAAGTATGACACCAATTTATCTGCCCTCCTTTCATGTATAGGAATCCTATTTCTCTGCATGCTTGCTCACACAGTTTGTAATTAGATCTCTAGACCTTTCCCTGTCTGGCAGATTCAGCATAGTTTTATGTGATTAATAGATATTTTCTATTAAGATACAGGTTTATAATAAGATGGAGCAGAAAATAGAATATTTCTGTATGATTTAACATGACTTAATTTTCAATTGTTATATATTACAAAACTTATAATATAAATATTATAATAACGTGACCAGGATTTTGCATGTTTAAAAGAATATATTTCCTTTGCTGTTACCCATGTGCTCACATTCCCTGCAATGTTTTCCTGTTAACTTGTTAGTTTAAGTCAATTTTAAGAAAATAGTTATGTAATAGGCATATGTTGGTTATAAATTATAATGTATGCTTCCAGCTTTGCATTAAGAGTTTTCATATTTTTAATTTTTTATTTTTAGAAAGCATATTATTGTTTTACCATATATGTGTGCATCCTAAAATATTCTCCAAAACTTTTGATTATTTATATGAATGAATTATGAATCCAATTTCTAATTTCCACCTCATTGTCTTATCAGTATGAGCAACTGCCCACATGACACCTGATTTTTTATAAAGGTGCTAGATATATACACTGGGAAAAACCATCTTCAATAAATGGTGCTGGTCAAACTGGGTTCTCACATGTAGAAGAATACAAATAGAGTCACCCTGCACAAAATTCAACTTTAAATGGATCAAAAACCTCAACATAAAGCCAGACACACTAGACCTGATAGAAGAGAACATGGGAAATGTCCTTGAACTCATTGACACAAGAAAAGACTTTCTGAACTAAACTCTGATGCACAGATATAAAGAACAAAAATTAACGAATGGCACTACATGAAAATGAAAAGCTTCTGTATGTCAAGAACTCCATCATTTAGACAAAGTGGCAGGATAACAATGAAAAAGTTTTTTTGTTTTGTTTTGTTTTTTGGTAAATATACATCTGACAGAGGGCTAATATCTAAAATGTTTGAATAACTCAAAAAACACGACATCAAGAAAACAAACGACCCAATTTAAAAATAGAGTACAGATCTAAACAGAGCGTTCTCAAAAAAGAAAACACAAATGGCTAATAAACACTTAGAGAAATGTTCAATATCTGTAGTCATCAGGGAAATGCAAATCAAAACTACTTTGAGATTTCATCTTAACACCAGTCTGATTGGCCAAAATCGATAAAGCAAATGGAATCTCATACTGGCAAGGATGTTGAGTATAGGAAACACTCATTGCTGTTAGGAGAGTGAACTGGTGCGACCACTGTAAAAGTTAATGTGGTCAGTTTTCAGGAAGCTTGGAATGGATCTATTTCAAGATTCAGCTATACTCTTCTTGGGCATGTGCCAACAGGACACTGCATCTTATAACACCACTTGCTCATCCATGTGCTCTATTGCTCTATTCATAATATCCAGAAATTAGAAACAGCCTAGATGTCCCTCAATAGTTGAACAAAAAAAGAAAACACTGTAAGTTTATCCAATGAAATATTACTCAGCCATTTCAAAAATAAAATAAAACCATAAAATTGGCAATTAAATGGACAGAGCTTGAAAAATCATGCTGAGGTAGGTAATATAGTCTGTATTTGTGTATATGTGGATATAAACTTCTAAATCTTCAATAAACAAGCTGCAATCTATAAAACCACAGTGATTGGGTAGAAGTTAAGAGTCCTAGAAGAGGAAATAGAATGGATAGCTAATAATGGACAGGAATGGAAGGGCAAAAATGAGAAGGTCAAATGAGGAGGTTTAGAAAAGGGGAGGCAAGGGAGGTAGTAGGAAGAAAATCAGATACAACTAGGGTACCACTGGCTGAGTAGAATGGAAACCCAATACCTTAGATCTTATGAAAATATGTTAATATATATAGGCAATCTTAATAAAATCACCAAACAGTGGGGGAGACATAAACCCAATCAGACATTTTTTGTCACCAAAGATTCCAGTACCAGGAACAGGTTATATCTAATTGAGTTGTTGGCCAACAACAGGACCCCATGGGGTCCCCTGAACAATCCAGTTTATGAAGACTATTGGTTGCTCCCCAAAATTATGATTGTAAGGTTGTAATACTGACTACCTCAGGCACCAAACTCATTCAATATAGAGAAGTTAAGCCAGTGCCTACCTAGAGCACCACCCCTATGAACTAGTGTTCATTATATTCTGAGATACTCTGCATGATACCAAAGAAAAAAGGTAAACACCAACGCAGCAACAAACTCTTTGATCTACTAGGATGACCTTGACACACACACACACACACACACACACACACACACACACACATATAAAATAGTGTCACAGAGCGTGTGAGAGTAAGCTACCACTAACTGATTGGATATATGGCCACTCCATGAGTTTGAACCCATACTTGACTGTTGCATGATATTGGAACCCATTGAGATCCTGATATTGTGATCTGTAAACCCCTGCTTCTTATGGCTGATCCTTAACACACATCTTTAATCCAAGAATTTCCTGTTTATTGTAAACAGATGCTTAGGGTGTGGTTCAGCCAGCCCTAGAACACACCTTTAATCCAACAGCTTTCTGTACACAGGATTTAATAAAGTTAAGCCTAGGTCAAGAGGCAGAGCAAGAAAACAGATGACAGGGATTAAAGAATAGGAGGAATTTTGAGTTGAAGGATATTTAAGACAGTGTGTAGAAGTAGAAGGAGCTCTTAAGCTTTTAGCTCTTTAGCTCTTGAGTTTCTTGGCTTTTCACTTTTTTGGGCATTTTGAGCTTTGAGCTAGCAAGCATCTGGCCTTGGATTTTTTTTTTAATTATAATTTATTTATTCTACATCTTGATTGTAATCCCCTCACTTTTATCTTCCTGTTCCTATCCTCCTTCCCTTTTCTGTACTATTCTGCTTCCCTAGACCTCTGACACATGGGATCCTCATCTCCCACTGTCTGACAACAGCCTATCAGTTCTCTTCTGGGGAGCCTGCATCCTCTTCCTCCGTGTGCCACTGGGCCTCTACATCAAGGAGTGGTGATCAAATTTTGGGCACCTGAGTCCCTGTTAGAGGCAGCCTCCTGCTCTTCCCACCCCTTCTCCATGTGGAGAAGGAACTGTCCATTGGTTATACCTGAACAGGGGTTCTAGGTTCTCTGCTTGCAATGTCCTTGGTTGGTGTATCAGTTTGTGCAGGCCCCACTGAGTCCAGATCCTTTGGCCTTGATAGTCTCTTTGTGTAGCTTCTGACAATTGACCCCCTCCTACCTCCACCCAGTCCTTCCATCCCCCATCTCTGACACACAACTCACATCTCTTATCCAGTATCTGTATCTGTCCAGATCCCCTGCTGGGTGGAGTCTCTCAGAGGACGTCCATCTTGGGCTAATATACACTTCTACGTGAATATATCCCATGCCTGTATTTCTGGGTCCAGGTTACCCCACTCTGGATGATTGAGTCTGGTTCCGTCCATTTGCCTGCAAATTTCAAGATTTCCTTGTTCTTAATATCTGAGTAGTATTCCATTGTGTAAATATACCACAGTTTAAAAAATATTTTATTAATTTATTCATATTATATCTCAATTGTTATCCCATCTCTTGTATCCTCCCATTCCTCCCTCCCTCCTGCTTTCCCCCTACTCCCCTCCCTTATGACTGTGACTGACAGGGACGTCCTCCCCCTGTATACACTTACAGGGTATCAAGTCTCTTCTTGGTAGCTTGCTATCCTTCCTCTGAGTGCCACCAGGCCTCTCTTTCGAGGGGACGTGGTCAAATATGGGGCACCAGAGTTCATGTGAAAGTAAGACCCCACTCTCCATTCAACTGTGGAGAATGTCCTGTTCATTGGCTAGATCTCAGTAGAGGTTCGAAGTTTACTGTATGTATTGTCCTTGGCTGGTGCCATAGTTTGAGCAGGACCCCTGGGCCCAGATCCGCTAATCATAAAGAAGCATGAGAGAATCGGGAAATAGAAGGATCCAGAGGGTCCTAGAAACCCACAGTTTTTTTTTTCTATCCTTTGGTTGAGGGACATCTAGGTTGTTTCTAGATTCTGGCTATTACAAATAAAGCTGATATGGACATAGGTGAGCAAGTGTCCTTGTTGTGTGGTGGAGTACCTTTTGGGTATATACACAGGAGTGGCATAGCTGGGTCTTGTGGTAGCACTATTTCTGTTTTTCTGAGAAAGCGCCAAATTGATTTCCAAATTGGTTGTACAAGTTTGCACTCCCCCCAGCAATGGAGGAGTATTCCATTTTTTCTGTATCCTCACCAGCATGTGCTGTAACTTGAGTTTTTTATCTTAGCTATTCTGATGGGTGTAAGATGGAATTTCAGAGTTGTTTTGATTTGCATTTTTCTGATGACCAAGGACATGGAGCATTTCTTTAAGTGCTTCCTAGCCATTTGATATTTCTCTGTTGAGAATTCTCCATTTAATTGCGATATTTGGTGTGTTGGTGTTTAATTTCTTGAGCCCTTTATATATTTTGCATATTAGCCCTTGTAGGATTTTTTTGGCCTTTTCCTTCTGGGCTGTCAGCTGAGGTAATGAGCCTTTGAGTCTCTTCCCTCAGAACATGAACTGAGTAGGAAGGCCACCTAGGTGTTTTCTCTGTCTTTCTGAGCTAGCAGGTTTTCAGGCCAGGATCTGGCTCCTGGGTCTTTTTTGGCAAAATAGAACGTTTGGGATTTTCATTTAAAACACTTGACATTGCGTGAGTGGCAAAGAATCTGAGACTAGCTAGGCTAGGAACCTAAAAGAAAACCAAATATTGCTGTTCTGGTAAAGGAATGAATCAACAAAATGACCCCTAATGCCTGTCAGTGGTGGCACATGCTTTTAATCCTAGCACCAGGGACAGTGGCAGAGGCAGGTGGATCTCTCTGAGTTTGAGGCCAGCCTGGTTTATAAAGCGAGTTCAGGACAGCCAGGGAAACACAGAGAAAGTCAGTCTTGAAAAAAACAACAAAAATTGACTCCTGATGATATTCTACAATATTTTATAGAGCAGTATCTTTCAATCATCATCAGAGCAGCTTCCTACCCCAGTAGATGAAAACAATGCAAAGACCCATAGCCAAACAATTTGCAGAGTGAGAAATCTTAGCACACTCAGTCCTAAATGGATGGCTCTATCAAATTGCTGCCCCCAGGACTCAGGGAACACTGTGGAAGGGGAGATGGAAAGAGTGTAAGAGCCATTGTGGACAGAAGACACCAAGGAAAGGTCATCTAAGCATAGCATGTTCCATGTGCATATGAGTTCACAGAGACTGAGGCATCACACAAAGAGCAAACATGGGCCTACCTTTGATTGGGTCTCAGAGATGTTACAAGAAGTGGACACAAGCCTCCATCCCCAAACTAGATAGTAATGCCAATTGATAATTTTTAGGAAATAAAAAATTAGAGATTAATTTTATTCTATGGATTCTCAGTTGAGATTTAAAAAAAAAAAAAAAAAAAAAACACCCTTAAGGCTCTATCTCATGCCAAGAAGTAGACAGCCAAGACAAAACAAACTGAGAGGCATCTTTGGAGGTCCTTTTTCTCATAATACATTTGCCGCGTCTCATTTATTTGTCATTTTATTTATTTATTTATTTTGACCATACTGGTACTTTATGCACATGTTATGTATTCTTGCTTTGTGTTTTTATGGACTCCTGTGTGTATGTGAATTTGTGTCTTTGCATCTATGTTTCTTGTACTTTTGCTTTGGTTGTTTTGCTCTGTTTATTTTTTCTTGTTCCGTTTTGTTTGTTTTTGTTTGTCTTATTTTATTATTTTTTTTTTTATGAGAGGCAGAACGAATATGGATTTGGATGGAAGGGGAGTTGAAAAGGATCCTGGAATAGCTGGGGGAGAGGAAAGCATAATCAGAATATGTCATAGAAAAGAAATCTATTTTTAATAAAAGAAAAATAGAAAATCTACTTTCAATAAGAAAGATGATGGACTGCTATTGTGTTGCTTCTTAATTTCTTTGTATTTTCTCCTTTACTTCTCTTGAAAAAATAGGAAAGTACACACTGGACCTAGTGACACAGGCTTATGGCTCTGATACTGAAGACATTGAGGCAGGAGGATCAAAAATTTTGGGCCAGCCTGAGAACTTAGTAAAACCCTACCTCAAAGGAAAACAGTACAAGGATGGCTGGGTATTTATGTGAGGACTTCAGTGTTTACCTTGCATGTGTGAGTCAGTCCCTGCCCAATCCCCAGCACCATGGGACGGGGTAAGAGGAGAAGATATGAAGCGCGACGACAATATTCAATCACTTGTTACTCTAGATTATGCATCATAGTTAACTCCCAACAAAAAGAAAAGCAGCATGGTCAAAAAAGTATTTCTTATTCTTGTTTTTATCTCCTATAAAAGCTACACAAAATCATTTTTGCAAGTGCAAAGTTGGGCTGACGTGAGCAAGCGGTTTGAGTAAATATGAGAATAATGAGACTGAAACATAACCTTTGGCTTTTCTGAATGATGAGCATTTGACAGTTTCTCTACTTTTCCCTGAAATAGAAATGAACAACAAGCAGCAGCCTTTATAAAATATTTAATTGGAGTAATTTTCCTAGCATTACAGCTAACATAACATACAATGTGGAACTGTCCCAAGTTCAATGTGTGAGTTGGATGTCAAATGAAATTGACAGTTTTCTGATAAAAATTTTATTGGCCTCAATAATCGCACAGCTCATGAGATAGGTGCAGTCAGTGTTTGCCAGTGACGGCTCTAATTCCAGTAATTGATGTCAGCATTCTAGTTCTTTAATAGCTTTGCTTATTGGCTTCAGAGATTTTGAAGTCTGCCACTCTCTCTTCTTTTACAAATATCATATATCTTCATTTTGTCTCTCGTCACTTTTTCTGATCACCTTAAAATAAAATGAAAGGGCTAGAGTAACACTAAGGACAAATGGTTATGGTATGTCAAAGGAGTGTGTTTTACTGGCCTCTGATCAGTAAGAGCCAGCTCAAGGCTATTTTTGACGTGGAGCCTTATCCAACATCTTCCAGTAACTCTCTACATATGCTGTGCTTGGAACAAGGATACTGGACTCTTGATAAAGTGATCATTTCCCGCTTGTATTCTAAATATAATTACATGAAGCCATTGAAATATTATTTGACATAGGAGTGAAAATAGATAAAATGTACAAAGGGGATCTCTTATCTTTTGACAGAGGGAACATTAAAATCTAGCTTAGGTCAGTCCAAGAATAAGGAGTCCTTCTTTGCCAAGAAATGAACTGTAAATATCCCAAGGCCAACTCGATAAGCATAGAAATCGAACAACTTCTCATGTCTAGCTAGTTGGCGCAGTCCACAGTGAAACAAAGGTGTTACACTGCAGTTAGAGATATTATACCCCAAATTTTATTAAAAGTATTGTACTATTTCAATTAAAGATATAATTTGAATGAGGTTTTCTTTATTTCTGGTATTTTTTGAGATTATGCATGTCTGAGTTTAATGAGCTCTCACAGAAGGATGAGAACATTGGTATCATGAGGAGAATTAACTGTGCATATTGTTTTATATTATAATTTTTATAATTTTGATATATCTATATGATTTTATGATTCTACATATTAAATATTATCCAGGTGTGTTATTCATTTATCATAATGGTAGGAAAGCTACATTTGTTATAATTGAATAGGAGCTTGCATACTAAATTAGAATATTCTCCCTTGAAAGATTTAAACATGTAATAAAGTAGAAAACAAGTGCAGATGATCTTATCTCTATTTAGGTTGTTTTTTAAGTTTAGCATATTTGTTTTGGGGGCTGGAGAGTTGGCTCAGTGGTTAAAAGCGCTGACTAGTCTTCCAGAGGATCCAGGTTTAAATTCCAGCACCCACATGGCAGCTCACAATTGTCTGTACCTCCAAGATTTGACACTCACACGTAGACATACATGCAAACAAAATACCAATTCACACAAACTAAAGATAAATTAATTATAAAAGATATTGGTTTTGTTTCTGTCTTCTCAGCCTATCTCTGTCTCTTTTGTCTTGAGTTATTTGAAAGTGAAACAGATCCTATTTTACCTTAAATATCATAAGTACAAGATATTTTAAAATAAGTATGAAATAATCTTTTAATCATAAACATTAATAGTACAAGAAAATCTCTACACATGTACATATATGTGTGTACTAACAACTGCTTCTTCCCACTGAGCAGTTTTGCAAACCCTACTTATCTACAATATTAATCATAATAGAAAAATTTAAATTTTCTCATAAATAAATACTGCTACATATTCATAGTTTCTTGGTTGCTTTCCAGAGGACATTTTATTACATACAACTCATAAGTTTTCTTATTAGATTTTCTCTTCACATTTGTTTAAAAATCTCTTTTGGTTGTCTCTGTGTGTGTCTATTTGTGCATAGATGAGTGTAATGACCAAAGGACAGCCTTTGGTGTGTTTTTGTTTTTGTTTTATTGTTGTTGTTGTTTTCTGAAGTGCCATGCCTTGTTTTTTTCTGATGGGGCCTCTTTATGTAGGCTATGCTGTCTGAACTGGGAACCTCAGGGATCCACTTGTCTCTGCCTCCCCCTTCCCATTACAGGGCTTACAAGTGAATACTCTCAGTCCAGCTTTTGTTTTTAATTATTTTTATTTATTTTCTAAAAAATTAGATGACTTTATTTTAAGGAGCTAATACCTTTTTTGCTAATTAGTAATGGTTTCATTTTTTATTAATTTATTCAGATTCCACTCAATTGTTATCCCCTTACTTGTATCTTCTCTTTCCTCCCTCCCTCCCTCTATCACCTTTTTCCCCTCCCCTAGGTCTATGACAGAAGGGGACCTTTTCCCCTACCATATGGTCATAGCCTAACAAGTCTCATCTTGGTAGCCTGTGTATTCTTTCTCTGAGTGTTCCTAGGCCTCCCCACCAAGGAGAAGTAGTCAAATATGGGGCACCAGAGTTCATGTCAGAGTCAGTCCCTGCTCTCCACACAACTGTGGAGAATGTCCTATCCATTGGCTAGATCTGAACATGAGTTCAATGTTTACTGCCTGTGTTGTCCTTGGTTGGTGTAGCAGTTTGAGCAGACCCCCATGAGTCTAGATCTGCCCATCATGATGTTCTTCTTGTAGGTTTCTAGGACCCTTTGGATCTTTCTACTTCCCCATTCTTCCATACTTCTCTCACCTAGAGTGGCAGTAGGAGGTCCCTGCAGGTATCCCAATCTCTTGGTAAGTGGAGACTTTCATGGGACACCCCTTTTTGGTTAGCTTTTGTTTTTTTTATTTTTTTATTTTTTTAATTTTTTATTAATTTATTCTTGTTACCTCTCAATGGTTATCCCGTCCCTTGTATCCTCCCATTCTTCCCTCCCTCCTATTTCCCCTTACTCCCCTCCCCTATGACCGTGCCTGAGGGGGACCTCCTCCCCCTGTATATGCTCATAGGGTATCAAGTGAGTTAACCCAGAAGCAGAAAGACTCAAATGGTATATACTCACTTATATCTGCATACTAGCCTAAGGGGCATGTCCCACGAAAGCCTTCACTTACCAGGAAACTAGGACAGAGGGAAGGACATCCTATTGGGACTCTAGATGAGAGAAGCATGAGAGAATAGCAAGGTAGAAGGATCCAGAGGGTCCTTATTGTTTTTAGTTGCATGCATGCATGTGTGTCTCTGAGTGTGTCATGTTTGGATGTTAGAAAGGACACCATATCTCTTGGAGCTATTGTTACTGTCAATTTGGAACTGCCCAAATTGGATTCTGGGAGGCAAACTGTGTTTCTTTGAAAGATCAGCTCACACTCTGAAGTGCTGAGCCAAGTTTCTAGCTCTTTAAGTATTTTATTTGCTATTTTCTGAGAATTTAATTCATTCCTACAATGAAATGATGAATCTCCCCTGTTTCCCTCTAACTGCCTGGAGATCATCCACTGAAGTCCATCTTCTTCATCTTTTAAATGCCAAAATTTGTCTATTAAGTCTTTTTTTTAATTAAAAAGACTTTTACTTTTTTCACTTTACATCCTGATTGTTGTCCCCTCCCTCATTAATTCTAATCCCACCTTCCCTTGGTCATACCCTGTCCATCCCTTCCTTTCCATAGTCCTCAGAAAGGGGAACCCTCTTTCCCTAGCCTCTGACCTCAGCCTATCACATCTCATCTGGACTGCCTGTATCCTCTTCCTCTGTGGCTTGGCAAGGTCTACTAAGTCTTTGCTAAGCTTATGGCAGTACTGGCGTTTTGCTTATATAGTTATGCATACATTTTTATAAAAATGCTTTCACGCTTTTAGGAAAAGAATATGATGTCTATTCTTATGATTACTTGAAGAGATTCTGTGGACATTTAAGACTTGAGTCCATAAATTATGAGCTTACTTTCATAACCTCACTACAGATTACTATAGAAGATCACAAGCTGCAGTAACAATAACTGTGAAGTTAAAATTCTGTAGAAATTCCCTTCCTAACAACAACAACAACAACAATAAAACAAAAACAAAAACAAAGCAAAAAAAAACCCAAAAACAACAACAACAACAACAACAACAACAACAACAACAAAAACAATCCACCCCATGGAGTTGTCTATTTTTTCAATGAAAATGAGGTGGAAATGGCTTTAATCCTAGATAATGACTATTTTGCAAGAGAGCTCAAGAGAAACCTAAGAGCACTATGTCTTGCTGAACTAGAGGTGTGAATAAGCAATGAAGTATTATGTTGATTTTATATGATGCTCGCTCTAATCTTTCTTTAATTTCTATTCATTGTTCCCTCCATCTGTATCATTTCATTGTAGCCCCTTAAGTGTTAAGATGACAAGCCACCTTTTTTCCTACTACTTTGCTATTATTCATCAAAGACAGCATACTTGATTCATCATGCCTGCTCTAAGCCTTAGTTCCTTATATAACTTTAAATATTGCTAACTCATTTGCTCAACTATACTTAAGACACAGAACTTATGTAATCATAGTAGTAAATTAAATGTAAGAGCTTGAGTGATTCTGGCAGCAATTAATTTTGATATGTGCTTTAAATATCTAGTATAAAACTTGGTATCACAGACAGTCAAACAATAAGGAAAGAGTGAAGGGGAAAATCCTCAGTGAACTTGAAGGAAAAGCTGACATGCTAACTGGAAGGAGGAAGTATTCTTAAACCAAACCCAGGTGTGGGGGAAAATTTCCTGAAAATATTGTGGGATGGTAATGGCCCAGGAATATGAAGGAAGGGTCAAGAACAGCTTCAACACCGGATACCTCAGGATGGCCGAAGTTGGCTTTCTCCCCCTTCCCCACCTGTTGTCATAAAGTAAGCTTTCCCACCATCAATCTAGTGAGTGTTTATTACCTTGGTAATTATCAGGCTTCTCTCCTTGTTTGACCTCATAATAGCCCTCACCCCAGTCCCCATCCCCTGCATATGCAGATTAGTGTATCTTCCAGCATCCTTGTCCTGGCCAATTGTAAGTTACTGCCCCACAAACCTCTCCCCAGAGACCCTGGTCACCTGCCCAGGGGTGTTAATACCCCTTCCTCTAGTAACTGTACCAGTTCTCGGAAGATGTTCTTCCTTGCCCTGCATTCACCTAGCCAAACAGGATCTTGCCTGCACCTACACATCCCAGCAAAGCTTCCCTCCCTCCAGTCCAGCCCAGTGTGCAACAGGCCTGGATACCCTTAGGGATGAAGTAGGAAACAATGGCAAACCCTACCCTTGACACTGACACTATCATATGGATTCCTGTCATTCATGTAAGTGTCCTTTCCTCAAATAGTCTTAAGAAATGTCTAATTTATGGCACTATAAAGTACTCTAGATTGCAACTGACAGATTAGTAGGAGATGAGGAAAGATAACAGTCCAAGAAGAGGCTCTAGCTCATGTTGTTGAGGATACAAGCAGTGTCATTATCAGAGACCATGAATAGTCTGCAACTGCTGATATAAGATTTCTTAGTAGAAACAGAGAGAATAAACATTCTACTTATACCAGGAAATTGTAAAGGAATTGGGGACCAAGAGGAAAGATATTAAACCCAGGCAGTAGGTGAGAGGCACTGGGATGTTGGAATGCCTTGTGTATGATCACATTTCTTTTAGTGACTCCAATTGCTTCCTCACAGGCATGATACTGAATCCCACGCATCCTATGATTATTTCTAGCGTATTTTCATTTTGTTTTGGTTTTTCGAGACAGGGTTTCTCTGTGTAGCCTTGGCTGTCCTGGACTCGCTTTGTAGACCAGGTTGGCCTTGAACACACAGAGATCCGCCTGCCTCTGCCTCCCGAGTGCTGGGATTAAAGGTGTGCGCCACCATGCCCAGCTTTCCAGTGTATTTTCAATGCTTCCTTCCTGATTTATATTCCTATTTGGGGCAAGGTTAGGTTTCTTTGTAGGCATCACTGGGCATTTTAAAAATGTTCAGAGCCAAGAAGCAGGGGAAGGTACTTGAAACTCTTATGTGGTAATGATAAAGAATGTTTCACACACACAAAAAAAATCTGTGTGCAA